>NC_084659.1:10417087-10725232 GCF_019802595.1 Syngnathoides biaculeatus | reverse complement strand
TACTAGCTTCATCCTAAGTGTGAAAATTTGTCAATGGGCTAATAGAAATTAGCATGGGTGTGACGGTAATCATTAACCTTTAAACAATAACAAAGCAGCAAGTCACACACACACAGAAAAAAGATCTTTTAAAAACGATCAAAAGATGAACTGCGTTGCGGTGGGACTTGACTGTACACCAGTCATCAACCACAGCGCCGCCTATGCAAGCTGACATCGGGCGCAAGGCGGCGTACACCCCGGGGCCGATCAGTGTGATGTATAGTGACTGGCAACCTTTCACACTTCCATTCACAATTTAGACTTCAAGCCCCCATTTAGCCGCACATTAGCAGCGCGTACTTGTAAACGGGACCAAGGAACACAACACGGAAAGCTCTTTGAGCAATTTTTCCCGATCCATGTACAAGGTTTTGGTTCTTCCGAGCAAGAGGATTGAATGTACTGATACAACATTAAGGTTGCACAAGATGTTTCTAAGTTTATTTTTTTATTCTACTCCTGTACTTTCAATGTCAAAACAGTCTCAATCGCGCATGCATGGCTATGCAATCACCTTGTTGAGAAGTAGAGAAGAACTTTCTTGAAAACGCCGCTGAGAAAGAAATAACTTGTCACCTTTGAGAGGCATCAGGTACAAGAGATTTGCCTCTCATCACAAGGAGTGAGGAATATTGTCAACACCAAGGCGTACACATCATCTCCGAGAGTGAACTGGGGTTCCTTTTTTTTATTCATACGTGTTTATATATTAAAAGAAAAGCTCCCTTTTCCTCAGGGTCCATGACACAAATGCGCTGTCCTGCTAGGCTGGGATAAACACCAGCTGTGGAGGTTTACAGCAAACTGGAAACAGACTTTGGCGCAGCTGGGGAGATTAATGTTAAATTGTACTGGTGTGCACGACGGCCCAAGAGGAAATATTTCACGCTGTTCCGAGCCATTTATTTAAATTCAAAATTGCTTGCTTGTCAGACAAAACTTGCATATGAATGGATAAGATGAGCTTTTTTTTCTTTATTTTAATCCTGTAAAGGAAATTAAATAGCAGCAGTTCTATCAAGTGGGGAATTCAATCAACAATTTCAATTTAAATTGTTGCTTTGTTTGCTCAGCTTTGATTATCAACGGTTAGGTTCTCTGTTTGTTTTCCTATTTAACCCTCGCATACGAGAGTGGTTTCTAATGTAGGGAGTAGAAGTAAGATGTGCGAAAAATAAAAATGTCATCATTGGGCGGAATCGTCATGTCTAAAACCACATTTCAGTAAATAAACAAATACATGGAAAAAAAATGCTATCTTGATTGAGTTACAAAACAATGCATTGTTAAAGTTGGACTTATAAATTTTATTGCGTCATATACTGTTGGGAAACCAAAACATCCCTCAAAAATGTAAATTGATAAAAAAAAAAAATCGCTCATCTATTATCCATCCATTTTCTTTAGTCGCTTATCCTCAGAAGGATCGCGGAGAGTGCTGGAGCCTATCCCAGGTGTCAATGGGCAGGAGGCGGGATACACCCTTAATTAGTTGCTAGCCAAACACAGGGTACACCATCATTAAATACAACGGAAAGGACTAAACAAATGAATGTGCACAAATTTGGCTTATGACTGACCAATTCACTCTCCACTGCGACAGCTATCCATTTTTTTAACAAAACAAGCCTACTCACCTTTTGCGTAAGTAACCATTTTCACTTTTTTTTTTTCAAAAATACAGACTTTCAATCTTGAGGCGACATAATTTCGGAGGAGGCGGAGCATCTCTTCAACAGGTGAAGCGTGCAAGAGAGGTCATAGATTTCCTTTCACGCTATTTTCAACTATTTATTGGTGAATAATTTGTAGAAGTAAGACATGACACATGGGGACTGATTATTAGCATTGTGAGGAAAAAAAACTGGAAAGTGACCTCCTATGAGCATAGGATATTTCAGCCCGACTGCGCTGAAACGTAAAATTGACACAGTCTCTTATCAAAATAACCTTTCCCCTGTTTGTACTCCGCAGAGGCCTTTGGACCCGATCAAGCATTCCCTCCTGCCGTGAGGTGCATTCGTATGGACGCCGACCGAGTACAGCCGAGTCCTCTGCTGATGTCACGACCCTCGACCGCTCTCAGGTAAGGGAAACACCCACAACCATTTCGGAAGCTCAGAAGGCAGCGGCGAGTCCAAAAAGTGCTTTCACGTTGTCTAGATGCAGTACAGGTTCCGACACACAAACACTCGCAATCATTGTATCACACACTCTTTCAAGCACACCATCACTTCATCAGCGACTTCATTTCCATCCGAGGCGCCGTGTCCTGCCGGGTCAAAGCGCTGATTGTGTGGAAGGCTGATGGAGTCCCAAGCTAGGACTTCCCCGGTCCCCCGTGGACGGGGTGGGGACGTCCCCGCTCTTACATCACATCCTGCTGTGTGGATATAAATGCATCACAACAGCCTTTTTAATCAGTGGCGTTCCAGTAAAGTAGGAAAATGTTGGGGAGGGACAGAGGGGGGGAACGTTTGGATTTGATGCCAATTCAGCAAGCTCCAGTCCTATATTTATTCAGAGGCAATTCCCATTGACCAACGGCTCAATTGGTACATTTATACAGCTTGGCTTTACGAGGTTTAAATGTTTTTAAAGCATGTGTGAGAAGTAAGACTTTAGAGCTCATGCATGTGATGTCACCGTCTCACGGCGCCATATTGCCGGTCAAAAAGAGCTGCTCAACAGTGTGGGGGACAATGAACCGGAGCAGAATATACACAATGCCCGAAACTTGTTGTGCTGTTCGTTGTTACAACAGACGAGACGGATATTCAAGGAGATCATTCTATAGAATACCTGCTGAAAAGACGGGAAAAGATCGATGGATTTCGGCAATTAAACATGATGGATGGTGCCCAACCAAATTCACACAATTGCTTCATTTCGGGTAGGAATTATTCTTTTCAATCTCAAATTCCCAGGAAGTATTCCTAATGCCAAGTTGGCTCATTTGAGAACAAAGCGTTTAAAAAAACCCAAAAAAGATAAGGACTCGTCTCCAACATTCACGGAAGCGTGTAATATGCATTGTTCTCAAATGAGTCCAATGCGTATTTAAAAAAAGAAAATAAACCGTCGGTCACACAGAGGTTTGTGTAGGTTAACGTGTGGCTGCAACACGCTTCCATGTACGGGGCTGAAGCCTATCCCAAGGGTTTATTTTCTTTTTTTATATAAGCATTGGACTCATTTGAGAAATATTCATATTTCAAAAAAAAAAACATCTCTCACGGAGAGGTTTACCGTAGTTTAACATGTGGCCGCAACACACGTCCGTGTACGGAGGACCCGACTCGCTGTCCCCCCTTCCCAATCGTAGTTTGTATAAATACCAGCGGTCTTTTATTTAAATATTGGTATTTGTATTGAAAAAATCTGAGTGGCTCCATCACTATGTGGGATTTATTCTTGATTGACAACAGATCCAGCAACAAAGTATTTGTATGCGTCCAGACTTTTCTACGCTTTCAAACTCTTCCGTGTAAATCTCGAAGACTTACTTACCAGATGTATATCCAGTTTTCCAAGACAAGCGGAAGCGGGTTAACAATCCACTTTATCGGCGAAAACATCGACTTTGGCATTAAATATGGGTCCTCTACCCCAAGTATCTCTCATTTTTCCACATAGCTTTGTTTATCATCACCTTCTAAATGTTTAACAGTATCGGACAAAAGTCTGGGCATCGTGCTATAAGATGTATTTTTGTGCCGTCTCCAACCAATTTAGCATTGAAGAATGCTTTGCTCGACTGTCAATATGGCCAGTCACGTGACTTCGGTGACGTAGGAGCACGAGGTCTGTAAAAACTGTGTTGAATATTTGTCTCCATCATGCAGGTGCGTCTGGAACATTTTGGCCACGCTTTAGTAAACACGGCGATATAGTTCATTTATGAACACTCGTACTGTAAACAGACAAATCTGATCTAGTCACAGAGGCCTCCGGTGTAGATCCGGCCTTTGTTTTTTGTTTTTTTTTCCGTCTCTTTGGATTACAAACAAGAAGGCCTGCCCAAAATAAAGCCAATACGGAGAGACAAGCATCAGCGAGCCATGTAATAATGTTATTGAAGCCTTGGCGGCATATATCACCTAGTATATTACGAGCACAGGTTGGGAGGTAGCAGACCTGGGAGGGATTTGATGTATTAATATGTTGCTCTGTCTGCCGGAGTAGAACAGTATTCGAGACAACATTTTCAATTCAATTCCACAGTGTGCTATAATGTGACAAGAATATATGGGCGGCATACGTTAATAGAGAAATGAAAAGGGGCCCTACAGTTGTTTGCAAAGTGCACTTAGTGCCATATTAGCGGTGAAATTTATGGCGTACAGGTCCAAGTTAATCAGCATATACAAGACAGGCACGCGTTAATGTTCAACATGAGCTGTGGGGTCTTCGCATAACTCTCTGGCAGTCTTTCCCAACATTTACTGAGGCAAGGCATATATTTGACTTGTAAAAATCTCGTGGCACACCACTACACAAAAATGTCACAAAAAAAAATAATAATACAGAAGTAACTACACCCCTCACATTTTTCTGAATATTGTATTATTGTGTTTCATGGGACATCACTGAAGACACAGCTCTCTGCTGCTATTAATATATATATTTTTAATAGTCGCTGTACAGCTGTTATAACGGTGTAAATGTACTGTCGCCTCAGAATGACACACAATAAATGTCGAAACCACAGGCAACAAACGCGAGGAAGTGAAAGTGTCCACATTGGGTTGAAAGCGCCAAGATGTTGTGTGGCCACCATTACTGCTTGTTATTCACTAGGTATTAACAGGTTAGACTGGAATCCCCTTGGACTATGACGTTCGCAGATGATATTGTGATCTGCAGTGAAAGCAGGGAGCATGCGGAGGAGCAATTACAAAGATGGAGGCACGCACTGGAAAGGAGAGGAGAGAAGATTCGATGAAGTAAAACAGAATATTATGTGCATGAATGAGAGGGGCGGAGGAGGAGGAGTGTGAAGCTTCAGGGAGAAGAGATAGCGAGGGTGGATGACTTCAAATACTAACGGGACAAGCCGAAAGGAAAAGCTCTCGTGTGAACGCATTAGTTTTTAATAATAATGATCCATGGTAATGGCATACTTTTATCTCATGATAGTGTTAATACATTAGCTTAAAATATCGAAATGTAATGTAATTGCTCTCACTAACTTAGTGTAAGATCTGCGGTTTTTATTTAAAAGTATATATACAGGTATATATTTTTCTTTTCTGTCTTTATGTAATTTTGATATTATCCTGTAATACCTTTTGTTGTGTGTACTGGATCTGCCGGATGACGACCTCATTTAATGATCCTTTATTGAATAACCCGACACGCACTAGGTCTTAACAATTGCACCACTGAAATTCTCTAATGGCTCACTGGGCATCAGTTGCACTTACGGGTGCACTCACCTTTGTTGCCAGTATTCCTTAAATATTTTTGCTAATAAATTGTACTTTTTAGAGTAGTTCTAATGCAACATTTGACTGTTTTTATTACCGTATTTTCCGCACTATAAGGCGCACCGCATGATAAGGGGCACCTCCAATGAATGGCATATTTTAAAACTTTTTCCATATATAAGGCGCACCGTCAGCTTTTGAGAAAATTAAAAGCTTTTAGGTGCGCCCTATAGTGCGGAAAATACAGTAATAGGACATGGTATACTTACTCCATTACATATATACATTCTACTCGCTACTTTTATTTTTATTATTCGTTAATTGCTTGTGGCATCTACTGTATATGTTCGTGTTTGTCAGTGAAACTGTCCACCAGAAACTGTTCACAGGCTAAAATCGGCTAGCTGACAATGTGGGACGGTTGGTAGTTTATCAACTACACACTTGACCCGACTTTGTGTGTTTGTTCAGCATCATAAAGGCACGAAAGGTTCCGTCCGCCAGTGAAATATCAACAAGCAGTGGAGGGGGATGTTCGAATTGATCTGTTTGCCAGTCGGAGGTTTTTGTGTGAATGTCACCGCGTGTGGGTGCGGCGCCGCGACGGCCCATCCATCTCCTCCCGCGGTCTTGTTCCCCTCACTTGGCTCCCTAAGGTGCCGCCGCTGTCGGAGGGCCGGATGACGCAAGATCATTGATTTTTGTGACACCGCAATAATGTGAAAGCTGTGGCGGCAGTGGGGAAGGGTGTGTGTGTGTGGGGGGGGTTCTTAGAGCTCTCAACCGGCTTCACTTGTCTTTGTTTTTTGGGTGTGTGAGGAGACTATTATTTCATCCTCAAGTGTGCAAGATTCCACACAATTGCATCACTTGTTCTGAACTACTGTAGCCTGAATTGAAAGTCCAAAACTATACCACCGCAAGCAACTGGACACCTGCCTGCCTACTTCTGGGCTGACAGTGAGTAGGGGGTTTGTTCCCATGGCAACTGCGGTTGCAACAAACAGACTGAGCAGGCGAGCAAGCCGGGAATATTTGTAAATGCACGCAAAGACGATAAAAGCATTTTCACTCGTGGGTGCAACTAATCACTATGCCGTGGCGCCTTATTAGTTATTCTTTATTTATATCTGTTTTTGTAATTATCAAAATGAATTAATTTTTTTCACCCATGATTGGCAGCTTCATCTGGGATCAGTGTCAGCTGGCTTTGAAAGTTATAAATGACCCATTTGCATTACTTTTGCGATATCTACCCTAATAAGCCAGCAGAATGCAAAAGTTGAGCCAAGATATGTCCAGCTAATAACGTTTTTTCTTATTAAATTTACAGAAGAGTACAAAATCTCTTGTGCAAACAAATCCAAATTTGACTTGTCCGGTCAGGCCGCTGTGGGTGTTGCCATCGCTTCTGCATTGATTTTCAGTCTGGATTTAAGAGGGCCATGTTTAATGTAAATTAAATCTAGCTGGAAAACTCGGGGGGGGGGGGGGGGAGAAAGACTGTCCCCGACGTGTCTGCTGTGTTTGGCTAAAATGCTGATAATGACTGTCTGAACCCCGCAAGAAGATAAGATTTGTGCTATATTTTGGTGTAGTTGTTCTGTGCGATCCAAAAAATAAAAAATGCCTTTTCAGATATGAAGTACGGCACGGTGGACCAGCTGGTAAAGCGTTGGCCTCACAGTTCTGAAGACCCGGGTTCGATCCCGGCCCTGCCTGTGTGGAGTTTGCATGTTCTCCCCGTGCCTGCGTGGGTTTTCTCCGGGCACTCCGGTTTCCTCCCACATCCCAAAAGCATCCAACATTAATTGGACACTCTAAATTGCCCATAGGTGTGATTGTGAGTGCGACTGTTTTTCGCTATGTGCCCTGCGATTGGCTGGCGACCAGTTCAGGGTGTACCCCGCCTCCTGCCTGTTGACAGCTGGGTTAGGCTCCAGCACTCTCCTAACCCTCGTGAGGATAAGCGGCAAAGAAAATGGATGAATCTCAACTGGATTCTACATTATTCACAGCCATTTGATATGCGTGTCACCTGCATCCGAAACTTACATTTAACGTGTTTCGTAGATGATTAGATTTCATGGATGGATGGATGGATGGATGGATGGATGGAAATATAAAGTTCTATTTTGATGATCTAATTGGGATTAAGTTTTTTGTTACATTTGGGTTACAATTTTATTGCAACTTTTTGAAAAAATATAAACATTATATATTCAGGATATACATTAATATAAATATATTCATTACATGGGAAAAAAAAGCAGCATATAGTATATATGTGACAGATGTGCTGCAAAATTTTGCTTCAGCTCATATTTCAGTATCGCCGTGATGCATATGAAAGCGCTTGTGTGGCACCGTGCAAAAATGTCCATTATCCAGCCGGCTCTCTCATCTTCAATGAAAGCCGATGCAGACTGTGTGTTACCTGACAATCAGTCAACAAACACAGTTTTCCGCCCGCGTATTTATAGCTCGCCCGGGCAAGGTGACTTTGTGAAGATTATTACCAGGGAGCGGAGCCGTCTCCGTTTCATTGGCGGCGGGATGTTTATTTCGCTTGTCACCGACGAGGAAGACATCTAAAAGAAATCAATGTCCAAGTGACATCGGTAAAATAAAATACCGTCCCCTTTACTGTCTTGTCCGGCGGCTCGTCGCGTCGACAAAAGACACATTTGAGGTTACATTATCCTCATGTGATTGGATTGCAAGATTTGAAAGTTGATCTGAGCAGCGGCGTTGTCAGGGGAATACAAATTCACGTAGGAATGTTGTGTTTAATAAATGAGCCGGTGGCTTCGTTGCGTTCTTGCTGGAAGGCATGAATGAGGTCTTGGAGGCGCATGTGGATAATGAGAGCGCGGTAGAATGACATGAAGCGCAAAGATAAATAGTCTGTTCTCAAATATGTCGCTCGTTATTAATAATGCAGAACTGCAGAAAGAGGAGAAAAGAAAGTACAGGTTCATAAAGTCTGTAAAATAGCGACTGCTTTTATGCGCCTGTCGCCAGTGATTCTTCTTGAAAAACGGAATTTTCCATGGTAGAGCAAGCGCTCAAGAAAATTGATGGATAGATGGAAATTTAAGGAAAGTCCTTTTGATCTTATTGTCACAATATTATTATTATTATTTTTTTTAAAACATGCTTGCTAAAAAAAAAAAATGTTTTCTTTGCGTATTGTGTAGATTTCAGGCATTCAGGTCGTGGCGATCAGCAAAAGTTGAATCCACGCAACTGGATTCTTCCAGTACTTTTACTCTTCCAGTAAAAGTACTCTGCACGAGACAGAACCGCCCCTGAAAACTGACTGATTTCGGTCTTCCATGCATGAATGTCAGAGCCCTTTTATTCAGACACCGGGGAACTGGTGATTATTTTAAAAAAAGAAACATTTTTCGATTAAAACACAGCATGTACAGTATGTTTAAAAAGTGCACTACTTGAGCACTATTACTTTGATTTCCCGCAAAGGTGGAGAATTAATGTTCAGAAAATAGCAGTCACGGATGAGCTCAACGCGTAAGCACTCAACTGAAACCCAATCGTCATTAAATGTGTTGTTCATAGGTGAGAAGCGGGGAAATCCCATCCAATTATCAGCACAGTCTGAGGTCATTGCGGGTAAGATAAGTGTAAACTTCGCAATCTGGAGAGAGAGGAAAAAAAACACAAAAAAAAACGGCTTTTTGCTCCCGTCTGCTTTGATTCCATAATAAAGAAAAATATTCATTTGCATCATGAAGCTACAGTAATGAGAAGAGAGAGAAAGGAAAGATTGCAAATATCGAAAAATGCCGAAATGAAAGCAAGATCCAGTGGTGCGGTTGAGGGCAAGTCAAGGTCAGATTGGAGCGATGTGCGGGGAGAGTATTGACTGACGAACTGGAGCCAAACCTTAAATTGTAGATTATCCACAGGACTGCAGATAAACAACTTTATTTGATGATGATCCTGTTCATCATTACTGACAATCTCCGAATGCCTTTTCAAGGTCCAAACTCAAATTATAAGAACACTTAGGGCGCTTTTTGCTATTTTCTCAAACTGTGCAGTGTATATCTAAGCTTACACGTTATTGCTAGAAAGTCTTAAAAGTCCCCTAATAATGGTTTGTTCTCGGTGATGCTTGGTTTTATTTCTCCAAACGCAAGGTGGTATAAAATAGCCGGAAAGGGGACATTTTATGGAAAATTGACTTTTTAAAGCGATTGTGTCCAAATAGTTGGATCTCTGGAGTGTGAAATTAAACAACCAGGTAAATCATTTCAAAAAATGTCTTTGCAGCTAACTAAATACTGTTTTATGTTCTATACCACAGCGATGCAACACGTGTAATTATCGTTAAACATGGTTCTTTTGAGTTATGTCCGAGATACCATAATTCTGGAGATTTGTTGAAACAGATGCAGTCTTACTTCATCCCCTTCACGAATTTGTGATCTTGCAACAGAGCGCGGATTTAACATAACCCTGCATTATTCATGACGTGTCAAAATTGGGATGTTTTCCACATATATTTTGCATGTATTATAAGGAGAAATGATCAATCAATATGGTTTTCCACTCTAGTAATAGTCGAAACCGAGTTATGAGTCTGTTAAAAAAAAACAAAAAAAAAAACATGCTCACTTGTAAATGAGCAATGCCTGAGGGACTTCCTCTTTCTTTTTGGCTGCCTACGGGCTAAATCTACTCTTGGCTGGAGTTGTTTACCATCAGCAAGATGATTTTGCGTGTGGTCGTGTATTTTTACAGTATGATGAAAAACATATATACATATTTCAACATCGTTAGCAAGATAGGAATTCTGATCTGCCGGTCCACAGGGACAACACAACTACTGAAGAAAATAGATTGGCGGATGGCCTCAACCATCGGCGGTGGAGTAAATACCGGTAAATGTCCCTGGCAACTCTTTGCAGGGATATAAGACAATGGCACCTTGAGATATAAGTGATCCGATTTATTTATTTATATATATATATATTTTTTTTTTTTTTTTTTTTTGGGGGGGGGGCGATATTCGTCATCATTTGGCTTTTTTTTTTTTGACTGTTTCAGATACAAAAATTATTCACTCAGTATTCCAAATCATCTCTTACCTTTTCCAACACAAACATTAGTTGTTCTTCACAGAGGATAAAGACTATATGTTGTTTCATCTTTTGTTTACTCATTCCTTCAAGCGTTGGAGCACCGTGACATAGATGCTATTTTGCATTAGCTTTCAGTCAGCTATGTGGTTGTGTTGAATACACGTGGTGTAATTGTCTTTTTTTATGATTAGTTGGTTAACTTGAACTTGAAAGAGGGAACTTGAGTGAGTTGAAGCCTTTTTTTTTTTTTTTTTTTGATGAATTGCTCACTACACTCACAGCAGTTGTAGAGTGAAGAATATAAGTATTTGAACAACCTGCTATATTGCAATTTCTCCCACTAAGAAATCATGAAGGGGTCTGAAATTTTTATCGTAGGTGCATGTCCACTGTGAGAGAATCTAAAAAGAAAAATCGTGAGCTGCATAAAGACACCAGTCCACCCCATACAATCAGTAATACTGAAACTTGTAACATGGCCAAGACCAAAGAGCTGTCCAAAGACACCAGAGACAAATGACCTGAAAAGAGCTGGAACCACTGTTTCCAAGGTGACTGTTGGTAATACCTTAAGACGTCATGGTTTAAAATCATGCATGGCACGGAAGTTTCCCCTGCTTAAACCAGCACACGTCAATGCCCGTCTTAAGTTTGCCAATGACCATTTGGATGATACAGAGGTTTTGTGGTCAGATGAGACCAAAATGGAACTTTTTGGTCATAATTCCACTAACCGTGTTTGGAGGAAGACGAATGATGAGTTCCATCCCAAGAACACCATCCCTACTGTGAAGCCTGGGGTGGTAGCAACATGCTTTGAGGGTGTTTTTCTGCACATGGGACATTACGACTACACTGTATTGAGGAGAGGATGACCGCGGCCATGTATTGTGTGATTTTGGGGAACAACCTTTTTCCCTCAGTCAGAGCATTGAAGACGGGTCGTGGCTGGGTCTTTCAACATGACAATGACCCGAAACACACAGCCGGGAAAACCATGGAGTGGCTCAATCAGAACCATATCAAGGTTCTGGCGTTGCCGAGCCAGTCTTCAGACCTGAACCCAATAGAAAATCTTTGGAGGGAGCTGAAACTCTATTTCTCTCAGCGACAGCCCAGAAACCTGTCTGATCTAGAGAAGATCATTGTGGAGGAGTGGGCCAAAATCCCTCCTGCAGTGTGTGCAAACCTGGTGAACAAGTACAGGAAATGTTTGACAAAACAAAGGCTACTGTACCAAATATTAACATTGGTTTTCTCAAATTTTCAAATATTCATTTGCAGATGTTACACACAAATCGTGAAAGAATCATATATTGTGTTTTCTGGATTTTTCTTTTTAGATTATCTCTCTGACAGTGGGCATGCACCTCCAATGAAAATTTCAGAACCCTCCATGATTTCTAAATGGGAAATAAAGCAATGTAGCAGGGTGTTCAAATACTCATTTTCTTCACTGTATCTCAAGTACGTGTTTGCAAGTCAAAGGAGGAAAATTGTCCGAACAACGGCTCATCTCTTGGAAAACGTCAGGTCGTGGATTTACGGTATTAGTGCTGTGCCTTTATGACCTGGGATGATGATCACCATGCGGGCAGGCCAAAGAGCTCAGGAGGTAGCGAATGAAAATCCCGCTCATCAGCACTGCTAGTCACATTACATCCGCGCAATACTCATGCCAACACTAATGTTTAACTGGGAAAGCTTTTGAATCCTTCTATAAAATGTCAGCACAATTTATAACAAGCAGCGTTAGGCCCCCTCTAGAATCAAATAAAATAACATGATGACTTGCACGGGAGTTCCTCCCTTGAGGTCTCATTAGGGCTAATTTATTTATTTGCAGTACTGTTTGCACCGGTGCGAGAATGAACCATTCTCCTATTGGCTTCTTCCGCCATATCCTTTTAATACACTATTATTATCCTTCTTAATGTGATGGCGCTATTTCATTTACACCATGGAAGAGGAGAAGCCGGCGCACCAGTCAGTCCGAACAGTTGTCCCGCAGGGCTGCTCGGCTCACCCCGCTCACGCCCCCGCCCCCGCTCTGGAGACGGGTGAAACAGAGCGTGCTCAGTGGGGAGGGAAACAAGCATCTGTTTTTATCATCCAAAGAACGCCCGAGCAAACTCCTCCATTCTCCTGCTTTCAACCCCGATGGGGATTTCCCAGTTTGGCACACTTTGCTTGCTTAACTATAAGCCAAATATGAACGTAAGTAAGTGCAAGGGAGCGCCTCTGCTCTCTGAGAGGTGTGATGGAAAATCTGGAAATTAATTTCGCATTGACATTTAAATACCATTTTAACTACAAAATGATTTTTTGGCAAAGCGGTGTCAAATGTATTTTTAATTTCCGTAGGAGGTTAAAGCCCAAGTGTCATCGCTATAAACATTCTAAAATGGATATTGAAATGAAAAATACATACAACATTATTCACTTCAATGTCTATACAAAAAAATAAATATGAGCATTCATGCGGCAAAGTTGCCGAAGTGTCATTCGACATTCGCCATTGAAAACACGCTGTGGCCCCTTCTGTAGGACACGCCCCTTCAGACATGGAAGCTCTTTTCGAAGAAGAGAACATCTCACAATCGACTGAAGTGTCTGGGGCAATATTACCCTATTGTTTCGAGCCATATTTAGATGATATGCGGATCACTTCTAACGAACAATAGACTCCCTGACGGTATTTATGAGCCAGCCTGGCCGAAGCCGTGCTCGTCCGCGAGGCACCGCTTGGCTGTCGGCTCGTGGGACACGGAAGCTCGGCCGAAGTCATGATCGGCGTACATATCGACGTATTTAGCACCTCTGACTTACGGACGCAGATCTTTTATTAAGTTCTGAATGGATTACGTCCTTCCCCCAACTGTTTTTTCTCAGTACCTGTTTACACACCTACCTGCCATTTAGAACCTACGAAGCTCTCGTCCTTTCCACCCGTGCAATCCATTTTTCACAACGAACCGGGTCTCTTGGAAAACTCATGAAGGGTAAATCCATCCTCCCAAGTGTTCGAGCAATATCCAGCAATGCAATGAGCCGGCATTTTGGCTAACACGAAGGAACAACGAGTTAGCTTCCCGCAAGTAAAACTAATAGAAAGAAACGAGTCCGCTTGAGCGCGCTACTGCCTCCGACGTCACGTCCTGCTTCTTGTCGAAAACAAATCCCTCGAGAGGATTTTCATGGCGGGAGTTACAAAAAGCCATATACGTCAAAATTGTGTTTTGTGGTAAAAAAAAAAAAAACGGATGGGTCCATACCGGCTGCTGGTTTTTCATTAATAACATTCTAAAAATCATGCATTTCATGACAGTGGCACTTTAAACTGGGGGAAAATATTGCATTCAAGCATGTAAATATAAACATTCCCATAAATTCCCAATTGATTCAGATTAAAGATTTCCAACGCTACTTTTGGTTCTTGTGAGATCCAGCATCTGAGTTAACAACACTGAGTGAGGCAAGAATTATCGTATAACATACTCATGCGCTGTGATGACCGCAACTCCCTCTTAAATATTTGGGCATAATTTCTCCTCTTTATCATCACGTGAGATTGTTATTCAAGTCGTCTCCTTTAGCAGCAAATGATGTGAATCATTTCACTTGTACCTTTGCGGTAGTCTGGTCGTGTTTTTACTTTTCTAACCTTGGCCTCAAACAGTGAAAGGAACTACAGTATGTAATCAAAAGAAGTCAGCATCTAACGCTTTGATAAAGACCTTGGCATTTTTCAAAGATAAGCTGTACGACGCTCATGTCATACGTGCGTGCATCGCGAGGACAGCTCCCCTAAACCTTTTATCTGACACGGAGAACCGCGTTGCCTCAGCTATTATCACACACAACAGACCCTGTTGAGGTTTTACGCTCCCCACTGTATCACTGTATACACCGTTGAGAGTCGAGCGAGAACTATCAATATACAGATTTAAAACCAGTGCTGCTAGTTGTTGTTTTTTTTTTTTTTTTTTTTTTTAAATATATCGGCCTAAGCATATGTCCATGCGCACAGTTAAAGTCTTGATCAGTGAACCTACTATTTTTCTCTCTTCTGCTTGTTAGGACACTCACTCACATCCTGGTGGTCTAATCAGTATTGGTATTAGTAATTTATATATATAAATATATATATCCATCCATCCGTTTTCTCTGCCGCTTATCCTCATGAGGGTTGCGGGGAGTGCTGGAGCCTATCCCAGCTGTCAACGGGCAGGAGGCGGGGTACACCCTGAACTGGTTGCCAGCCATTCGCAGGGCAAATAGAGACAAACAGCCGCACTCACAATCACACCTAGGGGAAATTTAGAGTGTCCAATTAATGTTGCATGTTTTTTGGGATGTGGTGGGGAAACCGGAGTGCCCGGAGAAAACCCACACAGGCACGGGGGAGAACATGCAAACTCCACACAGGCGGTATTGAACTCGGGTCCTCAGAACTGTGAGTTCCAATGCTTTACCAGCTGATCCACCATGTCACCTGTATTATCTATATAGATAGGTCTATCTATATAGATTTTACATCTTGCATGTTTTATAAGGAATAGTTCGTATAAACAGAAATGTCTCTCGTTCTTTGTTCTTGTTGCTATGTTGTTCCTCGTTCTTTGTTACGATTGTCGGACCAGGGCAGCGCCAACTGCCGGAGAGAAATTCCTTGTGTTTTACACACTTGGCCATTAAATCTGACTCTGATTAAGCACATGTATTAAATCAAAACGGAAGTAAGGACTACTTTTGTGTGTGTGTGTGTGTGTGTGTGTGTGTGTGTGTGTGTGTGTGTGTGTGTAGACGCAACATGACCACCTCGTTTTTCCACAACCCTGAAATGAACATTGGTGAATAAGTGTGTGTGTGTGTGTGTGTGTGTGTGTGTTTTGGAGGACATGAGATCGAGATGAAAACTTTGCGTTCCACTAACCCTTTTGTCCTTTGTCTTCTTTGCCCTCAATTACCGGACAACACATTTTTGACATTCACACTCGGGTTGAACCAGCATCACTTTTTTTCCCTTGTCATCAACATTCCAACAACGTCGGCCTAAAAGTTAAAGGGCAAACGGACCACCGAGTTCAATATTCCTAGCTCATTACATCAAAGTCGTTCGTATACCAACAGTCGGTGTTTCTAGACCAGCACAAATTCTCATTTGTATGACATGACGTTCCCCGATGGGCATTTGGTCCACCCACTATCTGTCAGCAGCGTCTGGAAAATGCAATCCTACCATCTTTTGCATTTATTCATTCAAGACGCGCATTGTACATTCTGTTCTCGCCGCCACAATGAAATTGTAAAAGAAGAGTATAGAAATTCCTGCTCTTTGAGTGGAACCAGTGACGGTTTCTGGGATGCGCAATATGTACAGTAGGGTTGCACGACGCAGAATTTAAGAGGGATGTTGTGCACGAGTTTATTTCAGACGCAGCATGTGTAAGCGGAGTTTCCCCTCAGGGGTTTTACTCTAATGGTTTTTCCCCACTGAAGCAAATTGATCAACTGTTTGTGCCGTGTGTTGTTACAGCACAGTTTGCCTTTTATGGACGGAGTATAAACATCTGGGGAATCCCGACGTGGATTGATGTGGGGCAGCTTAAGTACGACTTTTCCGTTGTAACGCCAATATCAGAGGCGATTGTCCCCGGTTCTATTTTAAGTTCGGTTGCTCCCCTGCGCCGTAGACACTCCGAGACAACTGACACTTGGAGTGAGTGCCAAGGCACTGACGCAATGTCCTTCTTTCCCTGTCGCGCTGGCGTGGCACCGTTAGCCCACTTGTCGAAGGTTCGCCTCTTAAGTAGCCTTCTCTCGGCTTTAGAAGCAGAGCACGTTGAGAACCGTGGAGAGGTTTGCATACGGCGGAGAGACTTAAGTGGGCTCTGTCATAGACACCTCTGTCCTTGATGAGTTCTGGGGGATCGGAGAGGGAAGTCTTTGAAAAGACCATACATGCGTGACCACGGTATCGACTTGTGCATCTAGTTGATTTAAAGCAGAATTGCGGCCTCAGCAAAGCAAATGTGTTTTTTTTTCCCGATTGAATATCAATCACAAATATAAAATGTACAGTATATACTACCCAAAAGATTTTTTGTGTGTATTTGTATGCTTATTTAATTTGGCATATTTGTATGTGTTGATTTTATTTGCTGGTGTTTAATTTGATTTTTTTAATTTAATTCAATGTAAATTTGTATTTTCTATACAGTATCATTTACATAAAATCATTGTGTTTCAGCATGCACACAGAATTAGAAATTTAGCTTCATCAAAATCAGTTGCAGGAAAGCATCAAATTAATGACACTCCAATACAAACACATGACAGAAGCATCATATCTTAGCCAAGATTATTACAGGAGACATTTTTTATTGCAGGCCTATGATGGACCAAACACTCTTTGAAGTCATCTGCCTTTTGACGATTGCTGTAGCAATATTTACATATTGATGTTAAATTCTACAAGACGACCAAGATACCAGAGAGTGCAGTATGCGAGGTCTTCTCTCTGACATGGTAGATGCTGGCTTACTATATGCCAAACATATGCCGCCGTGTGACTATAACATCTAAATCTGGACCCCTAATATAAAAGCTTGGCTAATGTACTACATGCTACTTCATTCATCTACCGACAAACTCCTGTATATTCCAAAATACACTGCATTAAATCAACCCAGTCCTCTGGTGTTCCATAATCTGAATTCTCTAAAGATCTTCCCTCCATTCAAAAAGTCTGTTTTCTTTAGTCCTATTGTGTGTTTTGATGGGATTATGCTAACAACAAGGGGTCACACTACTTCCTCAACACCGTACGGGGTCCCACAGTACGTAAGAACCTAGCTTCCATCGTCATGGTAATCCTCTCTAGGCTTAGTGTTTCTCCTGTCTGACAATGGATTAACAACATCCTGACAGACCAAAATCCTGGGGACACCCCAGGGACATCTGCTGTCCCCACTCATCTTCTCTGTCTTTTAAGTTACACAATTTTTCTGACAATTTCATATGGTTGTGGCGAATCAGGTTCATCCATTCCCAGTGTAATTCCCAGAAAGACCTTTACATTTTGGAGAACTCCAATTTTCGGCATCCCAACACTATTTTTCATGCCAAAGAAGCACGGCCTTCCACATGATCATCCATCACAGTCTGTTTTGCAACCAGAAAACCTCCCCTGCATCCTCTTGACAGTCTGCCATCAGTTATCACCCAACAGCACCTTCACTCCCAAACACCGCGAGCTTGTTCAGTCAACCCCCTCCGGTATGATCTGGCACGTTATCATTTCCCTGGTTCTGGTTTTACCTTTTTCTTCCTCCTCCTTGCACACTGGCAACACTTCAGCCCATCTATCTTCAGCATTCACTGGCCCATATTAGCTCCTTATCTTTCTTTTTCACCTAGCTTCCACTTCCAGAGTAATCTGTGTTCCCAAACTCCCCGTTCACTTCCTCGTCAGCTTTGTATTTGGGCTGGATGGCACTTCGAATTCCACTGAGAGGCAGCTTTAGCACTATACACACAGCTCTCTCGCGTGTGTCTTGTACGTGCAGTACTCAGTGGACACCTATGCGAAGGAACCCCCTCATCCAAATAATGTTTTTGCCGCTGGAACAGCATGTCTCTTGGATATATGACTTCATCGCAGGGGATACGTTCCAGATCCACTCAACTTATAAAATCTGACCATGTAATTTTTCAGCCCTTGTGGAAACGCTCTCTTGTAGATTTAATGTTTCTCCAAGCATTTAATAATCACCCAAGATTTAATTTCCTCAGTCGGAATGTGTTCTTCCATTTCTATGTAACTTCTATTTCAGTCCTGCCTTCCCACACAGTCTGCGTGTACCATACTCAATCACGGACCATACAATTATGGGTCAATCTACACATCAATCATTACAGTACACCCACCTCAAGGTGTCACCGAGCTGACTCTTTTGATCCATGCCCGATCTCAAACTTGATCCGTGAAACCTTCTATTTCGGTTTCATCACTTTTCTGACTGTGCTTGATCTCAACATAATCAAAACCACTGCTCCAATCCAGCGATGCCTCATTAGTTTACTGTAATATATCACCTGGGTGTCCCACTCATTGTGTTCCCTGATAATGAACACTAATAGAATTAGCTTCCATCAAGCCATCTCATTTTGCGCATCCCTCGGCTCTGCGTTGCAGCTGTGGCATTGTCCAATGCGCACGTCTTTGCCACAAAAAGGTCGGTGCCTTCGTGTTCCATGTTTTATGTGAGCTTACCGCTAAATTGTCATCATAGGATTAAAAAAAAAAAAAAAAAAAAATTGAAATGATGTTCAACATGTATCAGCTCAGCAGCAGCCTCACCACAGGGTGCCTTGATGGGTTAATCATAGCCATGTAGAGCTGGGAATGATCAAAAATGAGGAGCTTTTGAATGCTGACTCATTTATTTTATCATATGCTTTGTGGATAAATGCAGTGCTAAGCCTGTCTGTAAAATTTAATCAAATCCAAAACAATGACTCATTTTCCTCATGTTGCCAAAAGATGCCACTCCTGGTCACGGTAATTTTTGTTTAAGAACTCAAAGCGGCAGTAAAACAGGCCAAAATTCTGATATCGGAGGTCAGCTAGGGCAAGGGACATATTGCATACTACACGTCTTTTCATCAAATATAAGAAACTATATTGTGCTTTTCCTTCCCAATTTAAAACAGTTCTTAATAACTGCTGTGACATGGTTTTGTCAGAATACCTTAAGGATCAAGAAATATAGACGCAAATGCGCCAGCCCTCATTGCAGTCCGAACGATCGAGTGTCAGCCGCTCATTAATTGATCTGTGCATCTAACAGAATTGTGCAGCTCTGCTTACCTTTTGTCTTTTATTGAGTCTTTCCGTCTTCTATATCCAGACAGCAAATGGATTTTTGTTATTGACTGCACATTTCAATGCGAGAGGAAGATAAGAAGAATGAGCGGGTCTTATAATTGATCATTTTTGGGACCAAATGTGGTCCTACTTAAAGAATATCGAAGCGGAGTGAGACTTTGTGTCACCCACCAATATGTTTTCTTGTGATCATTCTTAAGCACATTTGAGTTGCTTAGTTAGTCGTATTTTACAAATGAAATGAACAATACTGCTCAGCACTCACATAACAATAATCACGATCAAGTATGGCGAATCTCGAGGATGTAAAAAAATCATTTAATGCACCCCACATCAGAGGCATCTGACAATTGGACTTTTGCTGACTTTGAACAGAAATTAGTAAAGCGCCCCAATTCGGCTTGATTATCAGTGCCTGTGCATTCTGCTTTATTGGTCACCGTTGGTCAAATCCAAAAAATGGCAGAATGCACCAGACACCAGGTTCTTTTAATTTCCCGATGTAAAAATAGACTTCAGTTTCTAGGTGACTCCGCAGTAAAAAAAAAAAAAAAAAATTGAGCTTCTGATGGCCAGGAGTGGAGCTTTCAAGGTAGTCTCTGCAGCCAGTTAGCGCTGATCCTTCCGCTCGCACTTCGAGGTCATTGCCCCACATCCACAGATCCGGCAGAAACCCTTCCTGAAATAGTGGATTTCCCACGGTAACGCAGCATCCGTTTTAACCTCGCCTAAGTGGAGTTACACTTGATCCACGCTAAGAGAAAGGGGATACAATTGATCAAAGGTGGGAATAAAATGACTCGAGATTAAAACCATCACGAGGGGAAATGCTGCTCATTAAAGTAAAATAAACATTTGACCTTCGACACTAACTTCAAAAGTGACAGGATTTAGATACATTAATTGTTGGGGTCAGTCAAGGTTTGTCATATCTTCGGATTAAAAATACTTTCTTTTTCTTTGTATTGTGATGTCAGCGTATGATGTCTGAAACTTTTTGCACCAAATACCACCCAAAAAAAAATCACCATTTTTACCAATAATAAAATACAGCTGCATAATCCACTATGAAGTAGAAGATTCAAATAGATTAACAATACCCTTCTATTTTTTAACTTTTTTTGTACATACTCGGCCAATAAAGCTGATCTTGATTCTGATATTAATATCCCTTTATAAAGTCCAATTATCTGTGGCATATTCTGTTTTAGCAGATGTGTTTTTCAAAGGCAGAAAAAAAAAGTCTCATTATTCCTGAGTGCATTTAGCAGAACTGATGACAGAATACAATGATGAAAGCAAAAATGAATCCAAGCGTGCGCTCATATCAGTGTCTTAACACTCGGGGTCACATTTCAACGTCCTTTGTGTGTTGGCTAATTATGTGCACGGCGCTGTAATCACATTTCAGATACATTTGACTGGAGCGCCACTCATCACTTTTCTTTTCTTTTTTCCCCTCCCTAGAATCTCGAATGAGACGCTTTTATTATGTCAGCGGTGAGGAGAAAGGCTAAACGTGAACATATTTTTTAATCATAGGTGAGAAAAGATGTAACAAAAGAAAACAGGAACTTTACCAAATCAGCCTGCCGCATTATAAGGAACAGCCTCCTTGGTCTTCACATAAATTATTAATATTCATGGAAGGCCTTCAGTCAAACTCACCTGGCTGTCATTAAATTTATAAAAAAAAAAATATATAAATGAGGTGGATTCCTAAACATCAGGATGGAAATTCCAAGTTGATATTTGAAACCTGTTGCAATAGAGGTCGCTGGTGAAAATGGAGAGCGAGTTGTTTAATGTTGAAATTGAAACAAATCGAAACAGATCAAATGTCACTTCCACACATTTTGGGAGAATAGATACACGGAAATTGATTTTTTTTTTTTAATTGCTCGTGTGCCAATGGGTTGTTTTCACGTGACGTCACCCGTTGTGCCGCCTCGAACGGCGGCCACTTTCGATCCCTGAGCTCTGTTAATCATACATAGGAAAGGTGGACGACATTATGTTTCTAACTGCATTTATTGAAGACGCGACCGACAGCACATCAAGCCTAGACTGACCACTAGGCTTCCTGGCATCCACACATCATGGGACTCAGGACTGCGTCACAATGGCGCAGTATTCTGCCGTTGATCTTTTACTCAATGTGACAGAAATCATGAAGGAGGAGCACTTACCTGTATGCTTACACAGAAAACAAAAGGCGGTGGAATAGGCTTTTATATCAACGAGGAATTGTGCACGGATGTTACAGAGCCCAGCGGACACTGTGGCAATTTTCGTTAGCTACAACAACCTAGCTATAAAAAATATAAAATATACAAATATATATATATATATAAATATATGTGCACTTAGTTGTATGCTAACATGGAAAAAAACGAAAGGCGGTGGAATATTATTTTTTTTGCACTTCCGCCTCACTGCTACAGAGCAGGTGACGTGTCCTTTTATTCTCATCTTTGGGGTACTTTTAAGAGAATCGAGTCACTTAGGAGTGGTTTCAAGTGCATGAGACTGCATGTCCCCTTTTAAACTGGACTGCTTCCCAAATGTTTTCAACTGGCCCACTCAAACGATAAACAAACTTCATGTCGACAATGCCTTCCTCCCTTCAAGGTATTCACGGAAGCTTTTACAATGCTGCTTGGTTCGCGCATTATGATAACCGTCATAATAGTGTACGCTGCCATGGAAACAAATACAGATCTTATTCATTCGCTGATGGTGCAGCATGAGGAATCACTTGGGGGTTCAATGTCTTACTCAAGCGTGCTACGTTACATAATGATTGCGGGGGCTCAAACTTTCCAGTTGTGAGATGATGACTCGGTGACAATGCGTGAATAAAAACACCAAAAGCATTCATGACAACAATTAGGCGATACTGCAAAAACATTCCGGGCCACTGGAAATTGTATCAATGTGTACTTGCATGTCATTGTTTTTGGAGAGCGGCACTACTGGATTCCATTAGCATCATCGCGGTTGGACTATTTGCTGAGGCCTGGTGATGACGACAGATATGTCGTGCATTGGAGGTTTATGTCACGTCACTGTAATAAACCGTGAGATGTCACCACCTGTATTCTTTTATTTTTTCTGGATGACGGATCAATTGCGGGATATTTTGATGGGTGGGCATGCCTTCGTGGATGGAGACAGATATACAGATGGAGATTTTTTTTTGGCTTTCCCGTTGGTATTGGTTGATCCATTGACCACAGCCTGGAGTGGCATCAAACTGTAGTTACGGTTTTCCCTCAGAGCAAAGGAAGAATCGTGGAAGTTGACACACTCGGTTTACTTTTGCGGGCTTTGAGTTTGACATTTAACTGGATTAACCAATAGATACAGAAGGTTGGGTGGTCAGTCAGCAGGTAGGCACATAGTAGTAGATAATTACTTCACTTGATTGCATGTGGACTACTGCAAAGTGTACAGAGAAGGTCAGAAGGAGCTACATTGTGTCTTTGTCGACCTATGACAGAGTACCAAGAGAGGAACTGTGGTACTGCATGCGGAAGTCTGGTGCGGTGGAGAAATATGTTAGAATAGTACAGGACATGTATGAGGACAGCAGAGCAGCAGTGAGGTGTGCCATAGGTGTGTCAGAAGGATTTAAGGTGGATGTGGGACTGTATCAGGGATCTGCTCTGAGCCCCTTCCTGTTTGTGGTAGCAATGGATAGGCTGACAGATGAGGTGAGACTGGATTTCCCTTGGACCATGATGTTCGCAGATATTGTGATATGCAGTGAAAGCTGGGAGCAGGCGGAGGAACAATTAGAAAGATGGAGGCACGCACCGGAAAGGAGAGGAATGAAGATTAGCCAAAGTAAAACAGAATATATGTGCGTGAATGTGAAGGGCGGTGGAGGAAGAGTGAAGCACCAGGGAGAAATGATAGCAAGGGTGAACGACTTCAAATACTTGGGGTCAACAATCCAGAGCAATGGTGAGTGTGGTAAGGAAGTGAAGAAACTGGTCCAAGCAGGGTGGAACAGCTGCCGGAAGGTGTCTGGTGTTCTATGTGACAGAAGAGTCTCCGCTAGGATGAAGGGCAAAGTCTATTAAACAGTGGTAAAGCCGGGCATGAAGTACAGATTAGAGACGGTGGCACTAAGGAAACAACAGGAAGCAGAACTTGAGGTACCAGAAAGTTGTTTGGGTTCTCGCTCGGAGTGAGCCGGTTGGATAGGATTAGAAATGAGCTCATTAGAGGGACAGCCAAAGTTGGATGTATGGGAGACAAGGTTAGAGAGAACGGACTTCGATGGTTTGGACGTGTCCAGAAGCGAGAGAGTGAGTATGTTGGTAGAAGGGTGCTGAGGATGGAGCTGCCAGGCAAACGAGTGAGAGGAAGACCAAAGAAAAGGTTGATGGATGTTGTGAGGGAGGACATGAAGACTGTGGGTGTTAGAGAGGAAGATGCACGAGATCGACTTAGATGGGAAAAAAATGACACGCTGTGGCGACCCCTAATTGGGACAAGCCGAAAGAAAAAGAGTGCTTTATCTATTAATAGCCTATTTTTTTTTAGGCCACCAGTGGTTGTATTCCTGCTGCGAGAAAAAATACGTGGCAAGTAATCCCTTTCCTGTGTGTGACATGTACAGTAGTGTACTTAAAAAGACAGCCCTGTCGATGTATGTACATGAAGCGACGGTCCCCCGCACTCCAATCCCGAAAATCCACTCCTGGCTTTCCAATCTCCCTTCTGCCAACGCGGCGCTGTGATTGGCTGCTGGCTGCCTGGCAGGAAGAAAGAGCTGCTGTGTTGAGGCCGAAAACTCGGGCACAATCTGGAAGGGGGATGACAAAATATCGCCGTGGAAGATTAAATTCACGTACAGTCAATAGGAGACGTCAGAGGGATTTTTTTGTTTTTTTTTTTTGCGTGTGCACATAGTGTTCGTCATGCTTTTTTGTCTTTTCTTTTTTTACTAGCTCCCAATGCCCGCGACTACGCTAGTGTCGCTGCAATCAAGTCCAGCCACTCTTAATGGGACTGAATGTGCCCGTCTTAAGATTTCAATCTTTCCACGGAGGACACATCGCCGTTCCGCCTCGCCGTGAACTGAGGCTGGCCGGTCGGCCGGTTGTGACTGCCACAGCATCCCGTGGAGAAGGAGAGAGAGGAGAGGAGGGAGAGAGAGGGTGGGGGAAAAAAAAAAAAAGTCTTCCACGGCAAGAACTGTGATGAGGGCAACATAGATCTTCGCCAGGAGCAGCAGAAGAAGCAGCGTGGGCTTTTCTTGCGTTCTTTCATTTCTTTTCTTTTTTTCTTTTTTAAATACCACTCCAGGCTGTCTTTGATTCGACGGCTCTCCGCATCAGGTGAGTTCAAATCCGCAGTTTTTCGCGAGCTATTAGCTCTTGTGACCTTACCTCGGCAGTAACACCCCCCCCCCCCCCTTGCGTTATTTCGGGCTGAGCTTCTGTTCCACTTGCAGAGTCCAAACCCGTGCGTGCCCATTTTTGGGCTTCATCTTAACCAAAACCTCCACGAACCAGTAAATGGAACACAGTGAGGGGGGAATTAAACAACACACGGGCTCAGCCAGCTGTCCCACTCGGAATGCATTCAGCCATCTGTGGAGGACGTCTTCACCATTTGGATACCTTTTTAAAGAGTGTTTAAAAAAATGTACACTGTACATTTTACGACCAGACCTTTATTTTTTTAGTTTTTTTTTTTTTTTAAATAACCATCTTACATAAAAGGGCACTTGTAAGATACACATCTTACAAGTGGCACAAGTGCTTGATATTTACTTTAGTCGAGTATCCAATCAATTAAAATTCACAATTGTTACTACTGACATATTAATCTAATAACTCTACATGCTGGTATTCACACCACCTGAAGTTTTAGTTTACCATTATCAGGTCAATTATAAATTGAAACAATAATTTGACGATATGCGTTCATTATTATTTGGCAAATTGACATTTTATTGTGCACATCCAAATACGGTGATGCATTGATTTCAAGCAATATTGACAAGTTCAATTTGTTCCGTGACTAGGCTGCCAACTCGAAACGCTCGTACCTCAAGTCATTTGGCTCTGTTAACATGAATTCAAATGCATTTATTCTCTTAGCGCCCACGCTGTGCCTCTTTTGTGTATGTTTGCCTTGGATTAAAGTATTCTGGCCACCAGTGGGGAAGTACAGCATAATACAGACATCAACACAAACAGGGAACAGTGTCACATCTATGTGGCTCACTGTCCTGCAGGACTGTTTTTTCTTTAGAGGATGATAAATATTCTGAATGCACCATTTGTCTTGAAGTATCGTTACTTAATTGCTTCATTGCGATAGTTGGGCAACTGGATTCCAACCGTTTACAGCCATCGACGTATGCATTGTCAAGAAGTCGCTTTTTCAAAGGGTCTGCTTTGAAGAGGGTCTCCCCCTGCGTGTCTGTGAAATTCAGGTTTGTAAACGACACGTAATGACCGACAGATCACTGGAGATGGCAGCATTGCATCACTTCGGATTTGAGATCAGCACAGAATTCAAGTAGAAGATAAAGATTCAAGGGTTGACGCTCAACCTGTCACTTTGATTGTGTGTACATGTATGGTTCAAACAAAGTATGTGTTGTGGTAGAAAGTGTGAGTCACGATTGTGGAAAAAAAAAACTTGATGCAGTTGATGGAGTGAATGCCGAATACCATGTTAAAAAAAAAAAATGCCACATACGTTTAAACTCAAGCCATTTGTTAGTCAGCGTCATACAAGGTGTTTCATATTTGTACTGTTTTTTTTTTTTTTTTTTTGTCAAACCTACCCATTGTTCAACTGGTGATTCCTGTTTTCAGCATCATATAATCTACAATTGTTGGTTCGAAAATGGTTTTCTCCAGTGCGGATTCATTTTACTTGGTTTAAATTAATGTTCTTCGTGGGAACACCACTTCATTCTTCTGAATGACATTCAGAGCAACTGGAAAACACATTTCATAATTAATACACCAATGGTTTCAGCAGTCATATGATTTACCCAGAAAAGCAATTACACTGTAGGACTCCAATTAGTGATTAAAAGCGAACAGAGACTCTCGGTTATGTGTTGCTCGCTAGTCCGGAGTTAGTCGTCTTTGAAATGAGTTCTGTATTGACCCCTAGGTAATGTTTTCATTTTTTTTTTTTACGGGTTATCACATTCTCTATTGATTTGGAGCAAAAATAATTGCTTTTGTATTACAGCGCATAAGCGGCGTCACACTATTATATAGTTGTGTTGACTGAACAATGAATCATTGTTTGAATAAGAGATTTCTTGCCGGAATGTTTCAGCAGACTTGTGACAAAATCCAGAACCACCTTGAACTTGTTCAATCCAGTCAGTGGAAAGGTATCTTTTTCTTTTGTTTTTCTATTTTTTTTTTTGTGAAGATTTTGTACCCCTCCCACTCAGTCTTTAAACCTTCTTTTAAGTCAGAGGGGCTGCAGGAGCAGAGTGGCAGCCACAGTTCCGTCAGACTGCCACAGGGCAGCTGTGGCTACATAAGTAGCTTACCGCCACTGTGACTGCGGAGCGAATGAGTAATGTGTGGCTTGGTGTGGCTTGAAAAGCGCTATATGTCGTATGCGTTGTTATATTATTCTAATGATGGTTATTAACTTCAATGACAGAAGTTGCTTTGCAGATAAATTCAACGGCATCGTATTGAAACATTTGGCAGCTGGCCGGCCAGCGTAAAATGCAATTTTTTCCCCCCTACTTTGTTTTTTAAGGAACTTTGAGACTTTCAGTTTTTGATGTCAGATGTGAAAAGAATACATTTTTGGGTAAATCAACTTTGGAGTTCCAGCTTTTATATTTTTCATATCTTGAAACACTCCCTTACCTTTTTGGTGGCTTGCAGTCTAAGTTCTGTACAAAATTAATTCCGGCGTAACCTACTACCTGAAAATGTTGACAATATTGATTTTTGAAGGTTGCGCTGTGCATATTTTATATCTGCTGTCAGAGGCAACGTATCTGAAATTGTCCTGGTATTTTCAGATGGGCTTTTCAAATGTAACCACCAACTGACAATGTAATTTTTAGCCATTTTGCTAGTTTTTGAACCTTGTCCAGGTATGTAATTCGCACTTAGCTGATTTTTGGTCGATAATGATTTGATTTTGATGGATGGCTCGTTTCAGTACATAAGGCTACTGTATATTGGAAACGCATTGAAGTTTCACCCAACTTAGTGAATTATTGGACACTTTTTCAGAGGGGTCAGTCACCTCAGGATAGTCAGGAACTAGCCCCCCCCCCCCTCGCTCCTCCTCCATTCCTACATTGTGCAGTCTATCTGCATTACTTGTCCATATTATTTCTGTTTGTCTTCATTAATGAGAGTGTATCCCAACTCTCACGGGGATGTATGGGCGAACAGCAAACAAGCCTGTTCTGTCCACTGCTTCATTGATTTCCCTGTTCATGCCCGGGCGGCATTAAACAGGCACATTTCAAGTGATGCACTCATCACCACGTAATCACTGTGAACGGCTCGCAACTTGATGCGGCCTTGCTAGAGAAGCCTCGGAAAATGAAGCCCATGGAGCTCTTTGACCTCCCCTGAAAAACCACGTCACCGCGCGGCATTTAATTAGCTGGTTAGCTCTAATTATGTCTCTGCTGTTAATTTCTGACTTGAGGTATTTCTGTAGGTTTGACATTTGTGTTATATAACTTTCGAAGTAGCGCTAATGTAAAATGTGCAAACAATATGGCTTCCCTCACCGCGTTGTCCTTCCGACTGTTTGGTGGTTTAGTGCGACTGCGGCGAGCAGTGAGATGATAAACAAGTCATTTACCAGAGTTAATTGGAACTGCATGATAGCATGTCCCTCACTGGATTTATCGCACGTACCAGATTTCTATCACTATCGCGAGAGACACCACTAAGAGGCGTACAGAAAATATAGCACCGTTTGCGTCCAAGCGTTTGCCTTTCATAATTTTGCATATCTCACACGACGATGATTTTTTCCCCCCGCTGTTATTGCCACATGCTGAAGCGTCCACATCAAAGTTTAGCTATCTGTACGACATTATCTGTTATGACAGCCAGACGAATCTAATTTAAACGGATAGCGTTGTCTGATAGAAGAAGGCTTTTGAGCGCGTTCCATAGCCCGGAGCTGGCTACATCCGACTGGGCGTTGGGAGCACATCTCATCATGGCTGCAATATTATGTGCACAGGACCCGTACCTCTGAGCAAACTCAGGATGATATAAATGGTCATTACAATGCCGTATTTCAGATAGAGATGGAATAAAATATAGCTATTATAGTTACTAATGACTAATTATGTTAATATTAGTTACTGAGTACCTCGTGATTGGAGTCTGGCGTCTCCAGCAGGATCTTTTTTTTTTTTTTTTTTTAATTGTGAAAATTGGTGAAAATTGGCTCAGTCTGATGGGAGACTCTCTGAATGTTCTGAACTCCCGCTCTGTTTGGAAGCCGATTTGTGCCGCCGAGAGGTGTCCCGCCTCGAAAGTCTTTGTGGTCCGTGGATGCAGCAAGATCAGTTACTCCATTCCAGGTTTAATCGACAATCAATTCTGCACAACTGAAAAAAAAAAAAATCTTAATTAATTGTTGGACTAATGGATGATGATGCTCATCTGCAGAGTTCATACCTAGGATTTCGCATCACATTATTTGCAAGATACTGTAGTTGGAACTCGAGCAGGGATTAAGTCTTCTTGCTCCGAAACCTAAATCTTATCTGTCATTGCTTATTAAAAAAAAATAGAATAACACTTTCATGCAAGTACAGCACACTAATTTGCCAATATTAAGTGCAGAGGAGATTCTCAGACTTTGCTTATTTTTTGCTCTGACCCTAAACAAAGATGTATCTTTTCCTTTTGTAGGTTATCACAGTCCTTCATGAAAATGTAAAGTTTATTTGTCAAGAGTGTTTCCTGGTCCTAATCTTACTTCCTAGCTTTCAATTGTGAAATTTGAAAGTGGCTTTGTGGCGCGAAAGATATTAGGATCGACCCGAAGTTGCCTTTGTTTGACACAAATGCCGTCAAAGCTTTTGTGCTGAATGCAGTGTTCACGTAATTATATTCACACGTTTATTTCTATTCAAACCATGCCTAGCGGAGCTGGAGGGGAGGCTGAAATAAAGCTACAACTCGTGGCACTCGTATGCCTGCAGCAGCATTTCTTGAAGCCAAGTTTCAGTACATAAAGCTGGCCGTGAAGCACTGCACTGCACACAGGTGTGATGAGCGTTCCAGTTTTCTTTTTAATGATTTCAACTTGCATCACAGTAAGGATTGTGGCCAGAGTTATTTCTGGTATCCTCTATTGTGGCTGCTTTCCTATTAACCTTTGGCTTTGACTCTATGATCCTGGGATTATCTCGGTGCTTTTCATCGCCAAATAGGGAATTAGATGAATGTGTCAAAATGCTAATAATTTTTAGCCATTTTGCTAGTTTTTGAAGCTCGTCCAGATATGTACTTTACATTTAGCTGATTTTGGTAGATCATGATTTGATTTTGATGTGGATGGATCATTTTTCCTCAAGAGGTTGGAACGATATTTTACATTTATGACTATGCACTCTCCAGTGGCACTGTGGTGCTGCTGAATTCCAACCCTGACATTCAGATTGGACAGAATGTGCCAACTTTTTCGATCATTCTGTGCTATAAGAGTCATTCGGCCACCGTTTACCGAGCTGTTTTTTTTGGCTCCCATGTTATTCTCTTTTATTGGACCAGCTTTCCATGAATCAGCTCAGAAATGTGCAGGACGTGTTAATTTTCGATCCCGCAAGCCATTACATGTGTACGGGCTGTGGTTCCGATCACCGCTCTGCCAGTTTTGGATTATTAACTAACTACCAGTTAACTATTTTAACCCATGACATCATATGTGTTGTGATTCACTCTACCCGGTGTGAACTCCCAGTTTGATGAGAGGAATTTAATTTATTTTTGGCCATGACGGTCTGCTTACATTGTGGCTGACTGGAAAAGTGACCCACTGGATCCTGCACCTGATGCTATGATAAAAACAGAAGCTTGGTGTGTTTTGGGAGTTGGACCCCACTTAGTATTGTGAATTATTGGAAGAGTGTCAACGTGAACGTTAGCCAAGTCAGACAGACATATGTTGCCTCTGTTCCGCTCTCCTCAACAGTGACAAAGTTCAATATGAGCCCAAATAGGAAGCACGTATTTGAATTAGCTAACTTTGAATCACAATAAAGCCAGTATTTATTCTCTGTACTCACTTTTCCCCTCCGTGCCAAGCATGTGGACGCATTGAATTCCCAGCAGTGTCCGAGAGGAGCTTGCATCTCCTGCTAAACATAACAAATGACTTATTTGCTCTGAGTAACTTGTTTACCTCTGTCTCAAATAGATGTTCATTTTCTGTACGCTCATCTATCCACAGTGCCAGTGATACAATATGTCAGCACAGTGAGGCGGCCAAGTTGAAAGTATCTCATCAAAATGGTGCACTTTTTAGAAGACAAACTGTAGCAGTGAGGCTAGCTCATGGCAGAAATTGTTTCCCAGGCGACTCCCGTAAACCGCCGTCTGTTGATGAAGGCTGATATTTTAGCGGGTATGATGAATGCAGTTTGAAGGCAAAATGAAATAAAGTTTGTCAGATAGCAAGCTGCTCATAGATCAGAGGGTCAGCACACCACATGGTGGTTAAACAAATGAGTACATTTTGAATTTGGACAGAAGGCTAATCGGCAGTCGTACTGCAGACACTAAATGTGGTGCCAGGTCCGTAGTCATCTGAGAGTTCACGAGTTGTTTTGAAAATTGTGATAATTAAAGCAAAACTTGCAACAAAACTTTTTAACAACCTTTGTATCATTGGAATGGATTGTAAATGCAAGTTCGTAGTCCCACGCAGTGTTGAGTGCAATGATTGCGTCATTGGAGAGACGAAGCAGCCTCTGCACGGGTATATGGCGCAACAATCGGAATGCGACCTCTTCCGGTCCAGAGTAAGCGGTTCATTTGCATCTCAAGTAGATGGGACATCCCTTTCAGGACAACAATGTCAAATTCGAGGTGATGAGGATGACTGGTTTGAAAGAGGTGTGGGGGGGGAAAGCAGAGGACGTTTCAGGGACTGCCCAATATTTACGTAGAACAATGTTCTTACATCTTTTCCTCCAAAAATTGTCTGATTTTCTGCAAGGTTCACAAACCATGGCAGGCAACAACATTTTGTTGACCAGCCCTTGCAGCCATGCACCACGGAAACATAAATAGACTCCACTCCTAAAAATGTCGAACTAAAGAATTCCTTTGGATTTTAGGTGGAACGTCTTCAACAAACAAGTCCAATTGCCTTGATTCAGCCTTTGCAGAGCTCTTAGTGCATTTTGTTTGGGCAGGTGTAATAAACGTCGTAATGAACTTGTGCAAACTAAATCAATAGGTCTGGTATAGCACCCCCCACCCTCCTAAAAAATGGTTTGCTTAATGTGAAATCGAGATTCCCACTTGAATCCAAACCAACTGGAAACCAAATTTAGCAAATTTACTTTGCAGTGTATCTTCGAGAAATCCAAATAAAGCTGCGAAGAGTTCACGGTTTTCATGATTGTCCTTGAAAGTAACAAATTGACTGGATTCCAGTTGTCAAAGGCACTCTGAAAAGATTGTGGGTCACAAGGTTAACTCACTCATAGACAAACATCCACCCACGTTTTCACCTCTGCCGGCAAGTTTGACGCTCAGTTATTCAGCGTAAAATACATATTCTGCCTATATTGAAGTATAGGAGGAAGGTCACAGTCCAGAGATGATCTCGCATAAATGTGAACCACTCAACAAACTATTTTTGCATCTTTCTGCTTCATGGAAAAACGCTGTATGCTATGCAATCGTTGCATGCTCTCTTACAGCGATGTATTCCTCAGTGATTATGTTGCAAATGTATAGCTTGTGCGGGGGTTTCAATATGACATCTTGATCCCGAGGTAGAGACTATGACTCAAATGATTCAAATTTTCATCAAGTGATGATGTGGGTAGTCTGCTGGCACTGCACCCCCCGTCATCCAATCCAGGCCACAACACTTAGCACAAGGGGTAAAGTAGGGCATAAGACTAAAAACAGAAATGTTGTCGTCGGTGTCTTCCACATTCAGTCTCTGGGATACTATAGTCTAGAGCGACAGTTGCAACACAGGATGTTTAAAATAAAAAAACAAAAAAAAAAAAAACTCAAACAAGCAAGGTTTCTGTTCCTATCATCCCGGCAAGCCACAACAAACAAACATCAATCATTATATGAACCATTATGTGAACAGCAATGCCCTTATCTCGAGAGTTTGGCATGTCCTCCGTTAGACTGCCAGACGCAACCATTAACAAAATGATTTTCCTGACAGTCAAAGATGAAGAAAAAGAAGTCCGTTATTTCTCTGGGGGGTTCAATCGACGGCTGTCTTTTTTTTTTTTCTTAATCATATACAATTAGAATCATGAACACTCAGCTCATGTGGTATGCAATAAATGAGGGAAAGAGTGAGGGGGCTGTGCAAATGGTGCCACGCCCTGGAGGAATTCAGCAGCAAGCAACCTGGCATCTTTGTAGCAAGACCTAATTTCCATATTTTTGGTCCTTCACTATTTGAGTCGCAGCTGGCATCGAACCTGCGGCTCTCCCATCCTCAAACCGGCTTCTTATTGCCACCCACGAATCTCACACTGATCTTTTTGTCGTAGGATCATTTCATTCTTATTTGCATGTTCAAAACACTTTTATAGAACGGCAATTGTAAGAGGTAGCTAAACCTTGCAAAGAGGGAAATAAGGTAGTTCAATAAGATAGATAGGAAATATAGATATATCCTCTCAGAAGTATGCGGCGGTATCCAAAGGAGGAGGAAAAAGTGAGATAAAGTGACTATGATTTAAACTGAATCTTACCTCTGAACACTGTCGGTTTACATCAGCACCGCACAGGCCACAAATCGCCTCGCATTTTCCTCATACAACTCTCGCCTTTTGCACTTCAAGTCTGTTTCATTCCATTCCGTGCGCTCAACTACTGTGATTGGATTTTAGGCTCTGAGTACTGTCGAAATGTCGCGTGTTTGGTTCACCCCGCGTCAGGACACACCAATGACTAAGTCTTCTCCTGCTACTGTTTTTGCCATCTTGTATCTCGATTTGACAAACATTTGGAAAACTGACCCATAGGAAATAACTGAAGCCGAGTTCATTTCGGGTTCAAACTGCTCATAAAACCATTATTTACTGTACAGGCGAGAGTAGAAATTTGTAACTTCCACCTGTACTCTTGTTTTTCTCTTTACAACATTTGGAAGACATCCCAGGGGGAAAAGGCAAAGAAAAAGCTTTTCATGCACATTGTGACACTTTTTTTTTTTTTAACCCATTCATGGGCATCGTCCCATTTTTGGGACATCATGATTTTCACGCATTATATCCTTCAGTATATCAAAATATTTAAGTGTTTTAATCTGAAGCCATAATTTGGTGTCAGGAGAGGATAACTCATTGGTCAAAGTTAGCACTGAGTTATTTCCCTTTCCGTCCTGACCCAACATGGCTGCCTCAAGGACACATGGAGAAGAAAGGGAGAAAGGTCAGCAACCAAGTTTGTCTTCAAAATGCTAATCCATCAGTATTATGAATGCGTAAGTGTCGTTCTAGAATAAGAGTTAATTAATAAACATATCTCTAGTATGTACCACTTCACAGAACTGATAACATACCCGTCCCAGTTTTGGGACGCTGCCCGCGAAAGGGTATGTCTTTTTTGCCCTTTGTTTTATGCGATAAATGAAGAAGCGTTATTTCCTTGATTGTGGCCTGTGAGGAGACTTTTATCTCAGTAAGGCAAAAAATTGCCCCCCTGCCCATGAATTGGTTAAGATCGCTGGGGCATTCGACTTAAGAGATGTGATTCTTGAAAATGACCACATGCTTGGGGTTGGATCAGTCATGTAACTAGTCGACATATCAATTTTACTGTACTGGACAGGCCTTTAACGCTTAAGGTTGGCTAATTTTTAATTAATTTTTTCATTTTTCGCATCTTGTCTTCCAATCAGCCAATTTTAGCAAATGATTTTTGACTCGCCCCAACGCCTGCTGTCCACAGACATGTAACACTCTGTGGAACTTCAAAATGTTCACCAACAAGCTAGCGCAATCTTTATATATCTGGGCAGGTCCGAGAATCCAAAAAAAAGAGCTGCGATTAACCTTATCAGTTTTGATTGCCACGTGTTGAAAAATATGCACAGGAATGGTGACGAAGTCTAACAGCAGCGTCGCTAAGTGAAGCACCTTCTTCATCACCAAAATGTCCTATAAATTAAAATATAACATGTAACACCCTCCCAATCCCTTAAAATAGGTCTTTATGTGAAATTGGTCGATCGTACAAGTATAGCTTGAGGACTGCTGAACTGCGCAGAAAACAATCGTGTCAGTACTAATATTGCCAATTAAACAACTCACATTATAGTCGACAAAAAGAAATCTTACAGCGATCAAGCCTTACCGTCCTCCTATTAAGTTTCACATTTTTGACAAATGTGACACCAATTCAGTTTGTGGGTCCTTAATTGTTTGATAAATGTTCACTTAGCATCCACCTCCACTGATCAGCAGCCACTGTTTTAATCACCACACAGATGATCTTCCTTTTCACTGCGTATCCTTCCACATTCGACCTTAATGAAGACATTTAAAATGCAGACCTTACTCCTTCCCACCCACTCTGATTCCAGTTTTAAATGCACTCTTGGGAGACCATCCTGTCTATTATGCTCGCAGACACATTTGGCCGAGCCACCTTGGTCTTTTTCGCGTTGATCGTGTGTGTGCATATTTCACTCCTCTCCTGCAAAGTGTGCGTGAATCGCAAAACTCTCCTGTGGTGGAGCATAACATCTGCAGGCTGGCAAGGCCGCTTAAAATGGAACAAATACCCAAACAACTCCAATTTTGCCTAGCTTCAGTTATAGAGACTACACAAGGAAGAGACGCGTAGACAGAGCAACATTCAACTCTGGGATGGAGACCACCTATTTCAAGGTTACAACTCTTAATTGTACGTGTACACGTCTCGAGGGGACGCAAGGCGCGTACAGATCAGGCGATGTCAATTGTCGCCATCGGTGTGACTGCCGGTGGTCATTTTGAGTCGACCGTCGTGGCTGACACGATGAGAGATGGCACCTCACGCATATGGGGACAAAAGACCTGAGCTTGATTTTATTTTATTTTTTTTGTCCCTGCCGCCTCGGGGGAAATGAACCAAACTGTTGGCATATTGTTGACGTATTGATGACAGGTCTACAGAACTGAGAGAATCGGGTGGACCAGTAGCCTATCCCGTGAACAAATCCACGGTGGTGTGTTTGCAGCACATTTGTGCCATTTGTCCATTGTTGGCAAGGAATCAGTGAGGTATTAAATAGTATAATTAAAACGTAAAACCTGGCAAGGAAACCTGTTTGATTATTTTACAACAGTTTTTCAATTCCACCTTTTCCAACGTGACTTGAATATTTTCACTTGGAACGCTGACTAATTAGTTGTTGCCACTTTTGAATAATTAACGCCGGATGTCACAGACCAGAACAAGGCTGTTGGAATGAAAGTAGTCAGAGGACTGAATCAGCCTTTGCATGTTGTTTTAATTTTCTAAAAACAGTTGACTGAGCCGCGTACCCTGATTGGGTTGAATGTCACTTGATTGAAAATGGCTTTGAGGGGATGTGAAATTGTATTAGTGGCGCCTCAGTCGTCGACCTCCTCAGTACAGGAAGTTGATTTGCGTTGCCCTGCTCTTGGCCGCCGAGGATTTGTGTGCAGTTTCACCTCCAAATGCCTTTCTGCACTTCCCCAGCTCCGGTGACATCCATAATGTTTGAGCTGCCTTTGGACGGCAGCGCACGCGTCGCTTCCTACCATAACGGAATACTAATGAGTATACAAGCTTAATGAAATGAGGACAGCCCAGCCTGCACAATCAATATATTTTTCTCCACTGTCAGTGTGGCAGAAGTCATTTAGTCCACAGTGGGCTCGCTACTCCTTTTCGGGAGAGTGTTGATTGTTTTGACCCATGGCCGCTCTTGATTATCATGTTGAGAGACACACTCGTCTTTCTGTCTTCTGCAGACGAGAAACAGCTCACCGTTGTACTCCTGCCCGGGTAGGCGGCAGCTATAGATTCTCTTTCGCTTTCAATATTCATCTCGGATTGTGGGTGGACTTTCTGTTCTATTCATTTCTGCAAACGAAAGGTTATTCAGGTTACTTCTTTACTGAGTCACTTGGCTTTCTCGGTAATGTTGAAGGGCACTTTCTGTGTTTTACTGCATGACACCGCAAGGTCTGTACAGCATTTACTGAGAAAGTATGTTCACTACATTTTTTTTAAAATCTCTACCTGGCCAGAAAATACAGATAATGTGTCGGTATTCTCTCTTTTACTAACTTAACTTCTCCAGACAATTCAGAAGTTGCACCCTTTCGCGGCCCATGTTGATTCAACACCAAGTTGTGGCAACTATTTTTCATCTGGTATCACCTGTGTGTGACGTTCCCATCCTTACCTGTATGCAACGAGGGTTGGTGACCACACGTTTATTTGCGTTAAAAGCAAATCCCTTTTTAGCACTGAGCCGTGGTGTGCAAATACGGTATACAGGAGGCAGTGATGGATTGAAGCTATACATCCTGAGGGGAATAAAAAAAAAAAGACTTGAAGGAGTCTTTGAATTGTGACAACCTGATGTCATCCACCTCCAAACGCAGGCTCCAAAGGATATCGCCCCTGAATCTGTGACACAGATACATAAGCAGCCATTCGAAAGCTTAATCAATATTGTCAATATTCTCTGTGAGTGAGAATACACAACATCATGCATCTGGGAACTCCTCATTCACATTCTGCTCCATTACTAATGATATGTAATTTGGAATTTATAAAGAAAGTGAGTGAAATAGACTGATTTGCAGTTGAGAACCAGAGAAGGCCAACCTCTCAGCTAAAAACCACAACTAATGTTTGGGCTGAGACTATTGGGCTCGGGATTGATCAAAGGGGAAGTGGGCGACAATGTTTTTGTGGAAGGGTATGCGTCTGAATGAAAGCAGAAACTTTGTTTTATTCATAGATGCGTCTGAGGGATAGACTGCCTGTCATCGGGAATATTTCAGAATTGCAATTTCTGCCACAATAGACTGCACCAAAAAGCTTTCCATCACATTTATGATAATGGATAAAAGGAATCAAGCCATGTTATCTTCTTTTACAGCACTCTAAACGGAATTGTTAATATTTCCGCTCATTTGATTGGTTTCAAAAGCCCCTGCTGTATTAAATTGCAGTTGATCCGCACCCACACATCTAAAGGAATATAACTGTTCTCTTTGTTGTGTAAAATAGAGTATCACCTTGAGTTCTCAGATCCATCGGTTAAAGTTGAATTTTTATTGTGACAGCACAAGAGAGTAGGGGGCAAAAATGCTCAGCCTCGTCATCAGCTTTCATTTGGTTAATTTGATGTGTTATCTCAAAAATCGCCTTTTGCCCGTACATATTGCGTCGTCAAACTTGCTGTCATCTCAACCGTTCCGTTTCTGTACTCTCTGCTCAGCTTTGAGCGCTACCTGGAATCGGTCTTAAAGTTGAGCTGCTTGTTATTCATATTAATTGTTCATATCCGCACACAACCGTCCCCGATCAAATCACTTCAAGGCGCCACAGCACTAAATTGTGCTCTGCTGTCGACTTAAATCTAAAATGCCATTTTGAAACTCGTGTATCTTTAAAGCTGATATGCTGTGTAAATGTGCCAACTAGGATCTTTCGAATTTGATGTCAAGCAGCCAAGACTCTGGGGAAAATAATCTGTGTCATTGTAGTGTGATGACAGTCCATTTATCTTTAGCGAGCAAATTTGAGACTGTTTTTAGTTTGTTTGCATGTTTGTAATGTAAATCCTTGTGGGTCTACCGAATAAAGTAGCGTAAAAACAACAGTTCTCTGACACTGTTTATGAACTAATCTGACGGCAACCAATGGGCCTGACCTGTTGTGTTTTTGGCACCTCGCAGCGGACTGTTTATTGAAAGACTAGCTGGTAATCTAACTGACAGGATCAAATATATCCATCTGAATTCTGATGGAGACCACCTATGAACTGAGCCAAATGGAGGAAAACTGCCAACCAAAATAGCACCAGGCGATGCATTGGATCAACTGCTGATGGATTTGTGCGGTCAGACTACCCTGTCTGACATTTACTGGATAGGAAGACGTGTTGAAAATAGCGAGAGCAGCGTGATCAAGTGTCATTTCATTCAGATTTGTGCAAAATCATGGCGGGTGTTGGCACGAGATCAGTAATCATTCATTACCCAAGGTTCTTGCTAGAAATAACAGTACGAGATGAGATGCTAGGGTTCGGGCTCATGTCATGTCCAATGTGGCAGCAGCTGCTCTGTTAGTCATAAGACCTTCTGTACTGCATCCTGTGGTTGTGTACCTCCTCATCCTTGCCAGGAATTAACGACGACAACTGTTGCTGGTATAGAAACTATTACTACAACAGAATTGCAAATCAACTGACTGTGGGGTGCAACTTTTGACAGTGAAAATGCAACTGAGGCGCCCTGCTGCTTTACAGTTTTACTTGAGAGTCCCAGTCCAACACGGGAGGGATTATATCAAACTTGCTTCTCCATATAAAAGCTGAGAGTAAAAGCTGTCATCATATTGTGACTTCCAAACCAAGTAAAAAAATTTTACCCTCCTGGCCTACGAGAGACTCGACTCCTGTTCTGTTTTGTAAGACAGGATTTGTAGTTTGCTTGGCAGCTGTCATTGATGCAAGACTGCTGTGCCGAAACTGTGTTTTTCGCAAGGATGACGCTTGTCAATAAAGCTGCAACTGCGTGACAGCCAGTGGTCTTCACGTACTGCAGACCTTTAGATCTCAAAGGGACTTTTTAAGAGAACATTACCTTTTGATTCCTGTTTTGGTGAGAAGTTCATTTTTTTTAGTTTAAAGTTTCTCTCTTGCATTTTTTTTTTTCATTCACATTCATCACTCTGATGCTTTTTGAACTCATATTTTGAGTTTTGACAGCTTGGAGGTGTCTTTCTTTGAATTCCCACGGTACCAGCTTTTGAGATCTTCGGTCTCAGCGTGCTGTTAGGGCTGACTTTTCAATGACCTCCTCTTCAATGCGATGCCTTGACAGCGTTATCATGTCCAGACTGTATCGCGCCGCCGAATGACGGGGCTTTCATTTCTGACACCGCATACATATACAAGGCTTCTGGCGCAGAAAGACAGTGGGGACCTCAAGAGTATGTAAAACTGCAGAAGCAATATCAACTGTCTTCTAGGCTCTTGGTTTATGGTGTGATATATGAAGTCTGGACTAATCTGGATGCTAAACTGAGCTTTAGGTGTCATTGTCTTTTTCCGATACTGTAGAGTGCCCTGAAACTGTAAAGACTGCAGAACAAACACTGTATACGGGCACACCTATCTTTCCTGACCCTGCGGCTCTTTCGTCTTGAAGTTTATTAAAAGTAATATTTTGTCCTCGCCGCATGATGTGACAGAAAAGAGTCTACACCTGAAAACAGCCAGCATGCAAGTTTTATCAATGCGCTCACCCACTGGAAGCCAACCACCACAAACAACAATTTCCCTACCTGAGTGCCTTCCCACACTATTCCCTCATTGTTGCTTTTCCTTCAGTCATTTTATAAATGATTAAAGACATGCAAAGCTATGTAAAAGCCCTGTAGATAATTGAAACAGGTTTTAGCTTTCAGAAGCCATTACTGCTTTGAATTTAAATTGAGTTGGAATTGAACGCTGACTGAATGTAATGTGTGCAACATCACGATTTTAACAAGGCATCGCATTTGCCAAAGTTTGTCACATGTTGGGAGGAGTTGGTTTTTCTTACTCGAGTGGTTAAAATTTGACTGAGGAATGAGTTTCAGGTGAATTAAATTGCGCGTGTTGTCGTGCAGAGAGATCAGAGGTTTGAATAAATCAAGAATTTTAAAAACATCATCTTATCTGCATGCATTCCCTTTCTTCTCTATTGTTGTGCTGTTGTGGGTGTAAATACTTTTCATCTCAGCCATCAAGATAAGATTAACCTCAAATATGTTAAGATTGAATGAGAAACTAAAAGAACTCTGTACGGCCCTCTCATCAATGTCCAAAATTTATGATCATTTCACAACTAACAGTTGAATTTTAATAGGATAAACGGGCTGTCTGCTGACGGCCAGTTCTTCACCCACGTCACTCACCCAGCCAGGCCCTGCCCTTTAAATTACGCTATAAACACTCAGTCACTGTGAAATATAATGTGAGGATGGTGTCCCCAAGTGGACAAAAATACCTGCAGTTGTGTGTTCTGTTACTATCTCCAATGTGGTTAATTAGTTCATTACGAGATTAATCAACTGGCTGGTTGGTAGAATACTTTCCTAATTGTTAAAATACGTTAGCGCCGCAGTCCGAGCACAAATTATGCCACACCATTTGCATTCCAGGTTAGCGGGTGAGTCTTTAATTCTGACTCCAAAATTTTGTGGTACAAACCAATAATAAAGATATTAAAAAAAAATGCTCATAACAATGAAGATAAGAAATTAAGTAATTGCAACCCTCATGTTGTTTATTGGGGGGCTCTCCTTGTACCTCCCCCATAGATGCTGTGGGCTGACATTTTGTCTTAATGAACGTTTTGTGATTGCGATTGTAAATCACGGCGTCCGGTCAAGATCATATCACGCGGGTTATAGATCAACAATTGATTAATAGTTTGGCCCATCAGCGAAACGTTCGTCTTGCTAGACTGAGTTGTTTAATCCCCTCCAAACCTCTTTTAACCGCCATTAAAGTTTTTTGCCCTGCACATTGGGCACGATCAAAGAAGTTTTTCAAGGGAAAGGGAAAAGTACCAAAAATACTCCCATTGTTCCTCCTGCGCTTTATGCGCTTCACTGGGTAACATTATGCTTATTATGTAACGGGCTTGAAAGTTCCAGCTGAGGTATTATGGCTAACTCCTTTCCTAGTTGAGGATGACAAGTTATCTGAAGTCAACTGGTTAATTGGTCAAATGCGGTCGGAGCAGGAAGATTAATATTACATAACGGTGCTTCTAACACCCTGTATTGCACTTGAAATGGACAAAGTTATTAAACCAGTCTAATTCCAATTTTGCTTGTATAATTTAACATTGATTAAAACAAGATACAGCATTTTTTTTTTTAAATATAAGCAAAAACCAACACCACTCGAAACCTTGCGGAGGTAAAAGTTTTTTTTTTTTATAGCAAATCGTGCTCTCCTGCTCTGCCCACACACAGCAAAACATGTAGTTGTTTATAATTTGCTGCCGAGCACATGTGGTTCAAATTCGGGAGCGGTCAGACAAAATCTCCCCAGGATAGGTGTATACATTTGCATATAATAAATTCAATTGTCACCATCATAAAACCCTAACTATAAACCATTTATGCGCAGCGCACAAGCTCTCATTGTTTCAGGTTACATGGATGACACCAGTTGTCATAGGAACAATGCAGTGTGAAGTGAGGAAATGTGATGAAAATGAAACGCGACGTATTCTCATCATACACATCTCGTGCCATTAAAATGTCATAAAGTGGGGAGCGATGCCACCTTATGTCAAACTGGTGTTTTGTACTCTAACCCGGTTTATCGTCCTCTCGCTTCTTCTAGTGCCATGAATCATCCCGGGCAACAGCTGCTCCCCACATAGAGGTCACCCCGCCTCACTTTCCATTCGAGTCGGTCCAGAGGATGCTGGGAATGTGTCGCGGACGCAGGAAGTTCCTGGCGGCCTCCCTCGCCCTGCTCTTCATCCCGGCGCTCACTTGGCTTTACCTGTCAGTCGGCACGTTTCAAGGTATGAATTCGAGCTGCGAGGAAAGAGGACAAAGAAAACAACATGATCTGACAATCAAATCAGACTTTTACGAGAGGAGTGATATTACCAGATTAAAGGTGCAATTTTCTGAGTCACCAATTTTGAAAGTTTTAACAGTGTGAGAGTAAAGTAGGCATCGAGGACATAAAGTTGAAATTTAGTGAGACTCGTACTCTTACAAAAATATTACATAAAAATTCAAAATAGTCATTTTGTGTGAAAAGTCATCATATGACAATAGTCATATTTGATAACATTTTCATTTTCTTTTCAATGCGATTCGTACCTCAGTTGTGTGGCAGTTAAACAACACCAATCTTGTTTTATTTTTTTGAAATAACCACCTGGGGCTCTCCTCTCCTGGCTTTTAGGCATTAGTGTACATTTAAATGGAAATTGTTGCTGGAGTCACCAATATTGTGATTGCTTTCGTCGCTTGAGGCTTTTTCCAAGTCTTTTCCCCTCTCGCTTGATGTCAGGCGATGTACGTAATGCGCCAAAGCGAAGTGCTGATGTCAGCGGGGGTGGGGGGGAGACCTACACGTACAGTACACATTATTGTCTTGTCTACAAGTCCCTGTGGTTACTTCAAAGAACACATTAAAGTTCCTTTTATTGAGGTTGTCATGATTTGCAGTAATACATATTGATGGTTTGAGCTTCCTTCTGGAGCAGAGTAACATTTATAAAGCCTGTCCAAGCACTTTGGAGAGTTTACCAAGTTCTTACCTCCCTTTCGCTTTTAAATTATATTACATTGCGAAAAATTATACTTGGCACCGACTTAATGCAAAGTGCAAAACTCGACAGAGTCACAACTTGAAAGCAATGATTTGGAGATGGGGAAATATGGAAAAAAAAAAACTAAAAGAATTAAATGTTCAAGTTGTGAATGTTAGTTTTGAATCCAGTATGGCATATTTAAGTGACGTTTAGTTGTATTCAACTTAAGTCCAATATCTCCCTATAATCTTAATATTGTTTTAACATAATTACCAGTGCAAAGTACCTCATTTCGAGAACAGCTTGTCTTGAATGAGTAGTTAAAATTGGCTACTTAGGGAGAATTCCATAGAGCTCGTGCACCTACGTCATAAAATTACGTGATTTTTGATTATGTCGCCATATCGCCGGTCTTGCAAAGCATTGTTCATTGCTAAATCAGTTGGAGACGATACGGAAATATGTCTTATAGCACGACACCCAGAGTCTTGTCCGATTCCGTTTGACATTTAGAATTTGAAAATAAACGAAGGTATGTGGAAAAATTTGATAAACTCGGCATCGAGGACCCGTATTTAATACCGAAGTCGATGTTTTCGCCGATAAGAAATTGGATTGTTAATTTGCTTCCGCTTGTCTTGGACAACTGGATATACACATTTATCTGGTGAGTAAGTCGTCGAGATTTACACGGAAAGGCTTGAAAGCGTATCAAAGTCCGGACGCATACGAATACTTTGTTGCTGGATCTGTTCTCATCAGGAATAATTCCCACATAGTGATAGTTTTGACGGCTTGTGAATGCAGAAGCGTGTTCGCCCACACGTTAACCTTTGCCGGAATCCATCGATCTTTTCAGCTAGTATTCAATACAAATGCCAATATTTAAATAAATGACCCCTGGTTTTACACAAACTCACATTCATTAACTATGATTTAAAAAAAAAAAAAAAGAGGGAGTCATCTCCACGGAAGCCATTGTGGAAACACTTAACCACCGTAAACCTTTGCGACAGATAATTTTTTTTAATACGCATTGTTCTAAAATTGAGATTGAGAAGAATAATTGCTACCTGAAATGGAGCAATCGCTACACGGGCGTGTGTGTATTTTGGTTGGGCACCATCCATCATGTTTAAATGCCGAAATCCATTGATATTTTCCGGTCTTTTCAGCTGGTATTCCATAGAAGGATCTCTTTGAATATCTGACTCGTCTGTTGTGACAACCAACAGTACAACAGGTGTCTGGTATTGTAAATATTCTCCTCCGGTTCAACGTCTCCCACAATGTCGAGCAGCTCTGTTTGACCGGCAATTTGGCACCGTGAAAATTATATCACGTGCATGAGCTATATAGTAGGTATGAGACCTGGACTCCCTGAAATGATTTTTCCTGGAGGCGGTGGGGGGCAAAGATTCTAAAAGCTTTTGCACCACCTGATGCTCGAAGCCTAAATGACAAAGTATGCACAAATAGACAAATGACGGCATCATTCAATTTCCGTTAATTCTTATTCAAAAAATTAATTTCAAATGTAAACAAATGAAATGTCTAACTCCCCCCCCCCGCAACAGGTGGACGGCATTCAAGGTCTGCGAGTGCACACGCTCCACATTATAACAACTCATTGTCGAGTCTCTTCAAGCAACTTGTCGTCTCAATGACGGTTAAAAGCGCGGTATCTGTTTGCTATCTGGTCTTCGATGGGATTTGAACCTGGTCTTGTTTGCTTCAAGTAACTTTCCCAGAAGCTCGGAACGATAAGATAGTTAGAAAAGCCTGTCTTGCCACAGAGTGCGGTCGAGTCCATCCTCGCGTTCGACGTGACAGACAGGACTCGCTCGATATATCCAACTCAGAAAAAATCGATGTATTTATTTTTCTTCTTTTTGTTTTGCCTGGTGAAATCCAGATAATCCAATTACAGATTCCACCAACACACTCGATGCTGTGAAAGCTTTCCCACTTGTTTCTCTTTGTCGTTTTCTTTTTATACAAAAGTAGTAGGCAGAACTCAGGTCTTTAAAATGCTTCCGACGGAATAAGCATTGCTTTATTTTTTTTGGAACAAATGAAAACTCGTCATAGCAAAGTTGGCAAAGCCATATTTGAACATGTTCAGAACACAAAAAGGTGTGGTGGGACGGGAGGAGTTATTGTTACAATACGTTAAACATGACTCACAGCAATTACGTTACAAGGCTATGTAATGGAAATGTACCAGAACAGGCTGCTGCATGTTATCAGATGATTCATTTGTGTTTACACTTGGGGGACGCAGCATGTAGTTTGCCCAATGTTCTTTTGCTTCCAAGTAATCAGTTGTATCTTTGTGAACGTTTAGGCGGCTCGCCGGTTAGAGTATTTGTAGGGCAGCTGCTGCCGTCTTTGGCGAAAGACCAAATTTGTTTCCCAGTGCACATTAGTCATATATTGAACGCATTTCCACAGCAGTATGATATTGTATATACACTACAGTATCTTGTCTTTCTTTAAAATAACTTAACTAAATTGGCTTTTTACTTGCACGAATACTAGTGATGATTCTGCATTTGTAGGTTGTTAGTTCAGAAGTTCCATATAGAACTCGTGCACGAGACGTCACCATTTTCACAGCGCCATATTGCCTGTAAAAGAGCTGCTCGACAGTGCGGGGGACGTTGACTTGTGCTTTTGGTTGTTACAACAGATGAGATAGATATTCAAAGAAAAGATCGATGGATTTTGGCAATCAAACGTCATGGATGGTGCCCAATCAAATATACACGACTGTGTAGCAATCACTAATTTGAGAACAACGCATTAAAAAAAAAAAAAAAGACAGCGTGTTGTGGCCGCAACACGCTTCCGTGTACGGGGGCTGAAGCCTATCCCAGCGTTTTATTTATTTATTTTTTACCAGGGGTTATTTATTTAAATATTAGTATTTGTATTGAAAAAAAAAAATCTGAGTGGCTCCATCGCTGTGGGATTTATTCTTGATTAAGAACAGATCCAGCAATGAAGTATTTGTATGCGTCCAGACTTTTCTACGCTTTCAAACTCTTCCGTGTAAATCTCGATGATTTATTCACCAGATCCATATGTAAATCCAGTTGTCCAAGACAAGCGGAAGCGGGGTAATAGCCCAATTTCTTATCGGCGAAATCATCGACTTCGGCATTAAATATGGGTCGTCTATGCCAAGTGTTTCTCATTTTTCCACGTACCTTCGTTTATCATCACCTTCTAAATGTTTAACGGTATTGGACAAAACTCTGCCCGCCGTGCTATAAGAGGTATTTTGGCGTCGTCTCCTATCGACTTTGCATTGAAGAATGCTTTGTTTGACCGACACTTCCGGCCAGTGACGTGATTTGATGACGTAGGTGCACGAGCTCTATAAGGACCGTAGAGAGCGACAATAGGCTCGGTGGCTTTAAAAATGTCTTCAATGTGTTTTCTCGTACAGATTGCCTAGCTCGAGAAGACTACAATAAATCTGCAATGTCTGAAAAGTACAATGACTAAGCAAAAGCATGTAGAGTGAGTTAATCCGTGATCTGCGGAAGCAAATTTCCTGTAGCCAAAGTTCGCCTTCTTTCCGTTTTTTTTTTTTTTTTTTAAACTCCGTAGGGGGTGTGTTAATGAACCACTGAAGTCTGTCCAAAGTTGATTACCTCGTGTCGACGACACAGGCCAAGCCAAGTTCTTGAAACCATTTTAATGACTGCGCCTCGCTGGATTGAAATATTGCAGTGATGCTATTTTTAATTATGATTAGAATGACAATTTTCACTCAGGGTTCCATTCACGGGAGAATATGTGAATATGCTCCAATAATGCAATATTCGCCAAGGCCTGCAAAGTAATTATTAGATTTAGCTCCAATGTCTGCCAGCTTGGGAAGTTGTGAAAGGACCTGGCTACAGGTCAGCTGCAGGTAAGGCGTGAATGTGTCAATTAGGACCATTGTGTTTCCCGCAGCATCCACATTTGGCAGACTCTCTTTCACACCAACCTTTGTGCTCTGTTCCGCCATTATTTTTCTTTCTCACCCTTCTCTGTTGTTGATTCATCTTACAGAGTTGGAGACATCGCGGCTCCCTGGGGGGTGTCCCTCTGTTCCATGTCTGGATGAGCTACCACATAAAGCTCGCAGATTTAAAAAAAAAAAAAAAAAAAAAAATTGCCATAATGTGTACCAGCCCTGTCGTTTTCCTTCCATGTCCCCCTTTTTATCTCATTCTTGGGCTGCGTTTTATGTCAGAATACAGGGGAAATTTTCAAGTCTAACTCCCTTGAGGCTCAATCTATCCTTCCAGTTTTCAACAGCGCGAACCTCATTAGGGTTGCGAATAACTGGAGCCTGTCCAAAGTTGACTTTGGGCAAGAAGCCGGGGTACACCCTGGACGGGGTCACCAGTCAATCACAGGGCAAATATAGACAAACAGCCTTTCTCGCTGATACACGTCAACAAGCAATAAATGATAAACTCTGTGCATTTATTTCTTTTTCCCTCGCGCTTGCTATTCTTGCTGCGTGATTGGACAGGTTGTGAAGAGTTCATGGATTGTTGAAAGTCTTACACATTTTTATTTCCATAACTGTTGCTCATTATGGAAATAAGTTGGTAGCATAGAATGGTCAGTTGCTGTGTTATAAAAATGGAATTAGAACACAAATGAGAGCGTTATTCCCCCACAGGCTGTGCTTTTTTAATCTGTCCCACTGAGCATGTACATTATCAAGAATTGTGTAGTATTTATTTCATCCATTTCTTTCTCCTGAAATCAGTGTTATGATAGTTATAGTTTCAAATATATAAGTTAATTAAACAAACAGTTGTCTATTCATTTAAAATATTTTATAGCCAAATCATACATGAAACAAATGTTTTATGTTATAATACGTTTACGTTACAATACAAAGGTATCCATTTTTTCGCTTCATCACTGAATATTCTGTCCCTTCTGCTCATTTTTAAAAATCAAATCTGGACCTTGAGCACAAAGGTTTGCCTCCCCTTGTATTAAAGTTTCCATTTTAGTATGGCTTTTTATGCCTTAAAAAAAATAAAGTTTACACGCCAAAATGTAATTAGCCCATATGTTAATGTTCACAAATGTAAAAAGAAAAAAAAAAGTCTGCATCAACGATGTAATTATTTTGTTAATTATCTTACATGGCTCAGAGCTTCATAAACCTCGTTTGTCGCATGCTGCAAACTAATAAAATGAAAACAAATGAAAATGTAAATCAATCAAACTCCCAGTCAAAACATAACCTTTCTTTTTTTAATTTTTTAATTTTTTATTTTTTAACAAAATGGCCAATCGAATCATAACCATTTTGCCGGAGGTAAGAACACGCAAGAAGTAGGACTTTTGATAGACATTCGGTCTTGTATGCCCTAACTTTTACAAAGAAACCAAAAGTGTTTATTGATTAGCTCAGGGAATCTGGGGTGTTAAAACTGTATTGCATTTTTGTGAAATACTCCAACTAGTCATTAGCCTTTCTGCTTTTTGCGACGTCGTTTGTCAACAGCTACTTGGTAAAATGAAAGTGTTTATGTTATCCATATACCAAAATCCATACTGTACTGAGCAGATCAGAAAGTCTGATTTGCCGACATCCCTCATCACAATTCACGTTTTGTTTGGAAGGTTTTCCTGTAAACTGATTAGTTTGCTTGCTTGTCCTGTGTAGTGGTTTGTATATCCCACTTCCTTAGCTATTCTGCCAGTGAAACATGACATTTGTAGAGGCTTTGACGCTATCATCATGAATTTCTCAGATGGTCGGCCATCATTTTCTTGTCTACACTTACCGCTGAATTTTGTTCCCTATCCCCGCAATGCTGTTGTCGAAATGCTATTTCATTCAGCTGTCACTCACTGTATCTGATCGGCGTGTACTATTATTCCCACTTCTACCGCATGCTCGAATATAAATAATTTCCATGTTTATTGGGATTCGTGGAATAATACAAGTGGTCGTGAAAAGTGTGGTTCTTTTAGATAATCTACACTTTTTTTTTTAAGTAGTGTTGGTCCGCAGTGCATGTAGGAGTGAGGCAAATGTCTCTCCGTCATTCACAAATCGTCTTTGTTCATGCATTGTCGAGAACACACTCATCAGGCAGCTACACTGATTTGTAATTAGGCTTAATTAGCAATAGTTAATACAATCTGCCCCCAGAGATGTTTGCCATTCGAGACCACAAACCCAGAGGCTAGTTCGAACTAATGAAAGCCTGCTACGATTTCCTTATTGATCGGTTCATGTGCTCCTATTAATTGGAAGACAAATGATTTGGCATGAGGTGTTTGAAACCCAATACGAGGTAAAACACTGTGTTTTGAACTAACAAATACAAATGCTGAATTGAATGTTCTTTTACATACAGTGAAGAAAATAAGTATTTGAACACCCTGCTATATTGCAAGTTCTCCCACTTCGATCTCATGGAGGGGTTTGAAATTTTCATCGTAAGTGCATGTCCACTATGAGAGAGATAATCTAAAAAGAAAAATCCAGAAATCACAATGTATGATTTTTTTTTTAACAATTTATTTGTTATACAGCTGCAAATAAGTATTTGAACACCTCTCAGTAAGTATAAATATATAAATCATGCATGGCATGGAAGGTTCCGCTGCTTAAACCAGCACATGTCAAAGCCCGTCTTAAGTTTGCCAATGACCATTTGGATGATACAGAGAAGACATGGGAGAAAGTTTTGTGGTCAAATGAGACCGAAATTGAAATTTCTGGTCTCAATTCTACTAACTGTGTTTGGAGGAAGTCGAATGATGAGTTCCATCCCAAGAACACCATCCCTACTGTGAAGCATGGGGAGGTAGCATCATGCTTTAGGGGGTGATTTTCTGCACATGGGACAGGCCGACTGCACTGTATTGAGAGGATGACTGCGGCCATGTGTTGTGAGATTTTGGGAACAACCTCTTTCCCTCAGTCAGAGCATTCAAGATGGGTCATGGCTGGGTCTTTCAACATGACAATGACCCAAAGCAAACAGACAGGAAAACCAAGAAATGGCTCCGTAAGAAGCATATCAATGTTCTGGTGTGGCCTAGCCAGTCTCCAGACCTAAATCCCAAAGAAAATCTTTGGAGGGAGCTGAAACTCTGTGTTTCTCAGAAACCTGTCTGATCTAGAGATCTGTATGGAGGAGTGGGCGAAAATCCCTCCTGCAGTGTGTGCACACCTGGTGAACAACTACAGGAAACGTTTGAGCTCTGTAACTGCCAACAAAGGCTACTGTACCAAATATTAACATTGTTTTTATCAGGTGTTGAAATAATTATTTGCAGCTGTATCACACAAATAATTTGTGAAAAAAAATCATACATTGTGATTTCTGAGTTTTTCTTTTAGATTATCTCACTCGCAGTAGACATGCACCTGTGATGGAAATTTCAGACCCCTCCATTATTTCTAAGTGGGAGAACTTGCAATATAGCAGGGTGTTCAAATACTTATTTTCTTCACTGTATTAACTCACCACCTGGCCTCTTGAAGTCTTACAAACGCTTATGGGTTGGCTGTTGACAGTAGATGGTGAAACTACAGCGAGTTGCACTGGTGTCAAGCGTGCCTATTTCTGAATAATTTACATCATTTAATGAAGAGTTTTTGAATGCGTAATTAGCAGCAGTCGAGATTGCAAACATGTTTACCTGCACGGGCAAAATAATTGAGTAGAATGTTGAATTTGTTTTCTCAAGGTGGCCTCATGGCTTTCATGTTTAATTCAATAAAAGTGGAGGAAAAATGTTTACCATGTTGTCGTTTGAAAAAAAAAATATTTAATCAGTACACTACATGTATTCTCATGATTTGTTTTGCTCTCTTTGTATAGCTTTAATTTTTGAAATGGTTTTTTCCCGCATGTCAAATAGGATGAATTCCAAGAATGTTCAGTTTTATGCACTGAGCAGCAGTTTAGATTTAACAAGGAAAATCAAGAAAGAAGTCTGGAACACTAGCCAGCCGGTGGCATAGTTGAAAGTTAGATAAGAATGACCATCGAAATATCACCTTCTGTTTATTGTCGCGTGTTACTTAACTGCAACATGAAAAAACAAAGATAGCTGAAGAAAAGTCAACATTTAATTTGGGGCATCTTCAACTTCTGATAATCATCAGCATAGAATTTTTTTCTTTTTAAACGGCTGTTAATTACTTCCTTGTTTGACCTTCGCAGAACTCATTTACATGTAGCTACCCTTTTGAAATCATATGAGGCCATTTTTTTTTAATGTTACTTGGACAATAGCGTTACGAAAATGATGCCGACCCAAGGGAACCTATTTAAGGATAATATAGTCTCTGGTTCCTTAGAAATGAAAATTTGTGTTCCTTAGTATTTCACATAACCAAGGTCTTTTTAGACTCCTTAGCAGGCTTATCGGCATTCAGAAAGTTACATCCTGTAGTAAGTAAATTATGTTAGATGGTGTGGTATTTTTTACATTCATATTTACAGTACTAGGCTCATTTAAATGATACCCTTGAAGACACTGCTGTGTAAAGAAAAATATTGTCACAAACAAGCCTTTGAAACAATGTGTAATATTAGGCATCCACAAACTATTTTGTGTATGCCGCTAAATTTTTTTTATCCATCAGTCAATTTTCTGAGCCGGTTATCCTCACAAGGGTCGTGGAGAGCTGGTGCCAGTCCCAGCTTGCTTCGGGCAGGAGGCGGGCTTCAACCTGAACTGGTTGCCAGCCAGTCGCGGGGCACATAGGAACAAACAACCATTCCCACTCCCAATTCCACCTATGGGCAATCTACAGTTAAGGAATTACAGTGTTCAAGTGTGACGAGAACAGTGTCTGTACGTGAGACAATTTATGTTCCCACTCAGAGTTCCAGGACTGGTGTCACAAAATATAGTTCAAATACCAATTAGTCTTCCATGCTTTCCCAGGCTTCTCTGCCCCACCTTCATGCACTCCTTTATGGACTCTTCCGGGATCTTCCACAGCTCCATCATCACAGCCATCTTGAAGTCACTGACGTCTTCAAAATGAATCCCCTTGATGAGCCTCTTGGGCTTGAAGGAATAAAAGAAAAAAAATGCACAAAGCCAGGAAGGGGGGAGTCCAGGAACTGTCAGGTGCTCAGAGCACTGTGAGGAGGCGCTTTGTTGTGGTGAATCACTCACGAGTTGTCCTGCCGCAACTCTCGACTCCTCACGCACACTGAATAAAGTAAACGCCGCGGGATCACCTGTGACCTTAATGAGGATAAGTGGCATAGAAAATGGATGGCTGGGTGATTATCCCCCCATTGAAGGGCAAAACTGTTAGTTTGGCTTTGAAGTAAATGTGTTGTGACAGCAGTCCTGGAACATTTCTGAAACACCTTCTGCTGCCAAAAGCTTTGGGAGCTATTTACTCCGCCTGGTGAGTACTATTACTTAAATTACAGAGTCCTCTTGGGTGAGGTGTTCCGAGCACAGCCAACCGGTAGGAGGTCTCAGGGATCCATCGGCGGGATTATAGTATATCTCACAGCTGGCTTGGCATCCCTCGGTGGAACTGTAGGTGTCCAGGGACAGGAAGATCTGGGATTCCCTGCTTAGCCTGCCTAACCCGGGATCCTGAGAGGAATAGAAAACGCGTGAGGAAGCTAACATTGGCTGTGTCCCAATTCAGGAGCTTGAAAGCGTCATAGGACATAGTCTAAGCGCCTCCGAAAGCTATGTCAATCCATGTTAAATGGGGCAGCCAAGACTTTGGAATATGGTTCAGTTCTCAGCCTAATTTTCGAGTCACAATGCTGTCTGGCCAACATTTTGATCTCCCTTGAAATCGATCTCCATGTCAACATTGGCAATACTACATTTTTGTGATCGCTTGGTAAAATCAGTTACTGTGTTCGTTTTTAATATTTGTATTGAATCTCTCTTTCTCTCTCTCTCTCATCGCAATAATGCCTCACATATGCCTCAACTGCATCAAGGCACTGTTAATTGACCAAAAAAAAAAACTGACCAATTTCTTCAAAATCAATTTCTATCTGTAATTTTGAAGTGCCAAGTTTAATATACCTGACATTTATTTTTTCTTTTGAAGAGTACAAAGAGTCTTTGTACAGGCCACAAAGTATTCGTTAAGTTGTGTCCTGCAAAAAAGAAGTTAAAAAAAAGGGAATTTGTAGGGTCCTTAATATTACTTTTCAATAGACAGTGCAAGAAATGTAATATCGAATTCTCATAGCTGTAAGTTAACCCCTTTCTATTTCAGTCTCTTCCAAATACAATCATATCTTGCCTTGTCCCAGTTCTCCCATAATTTAATCTCCATGTTGGAAGGTGTAGCAGACTCCACGGCGGTGCAATGTGACTGGTACAGAACATGACAGTTTCAGGTCCCCGAAACTTGATGTAGCTCTCTCTGCATCGTGTTTGGGATGATATGTGGCTCTCTACTTTACCGCAAGATTACTGCTTTGAGCGTCAGGGGAAAGTATGCTAATTAATCAGAGAGCTACTCCTGAAAAACACCTCAGTTGAGCTCTCTTCCACTCATCGTCATTTGAACACATTTTTGCCTTTCATGTGGCTTGCGAAATTTCAAATCATTAAAACGAAGCAAAAATCTGATTATTTACTGACCCATCAGGATTCTCCACATGCCAGCAAAAACTGGATTTCATCCAATTTTGTCCAAAGAAATCCAATTCTATGGAAGCAACCCTTTTTTTATGAGGAGTATGTGAAGGCTAACTTGGACAAGGGACGCGAGAATAGAATTGCACCTTTGAATAAGTTCACAAAGGGGGCAGAACATTCATTCCTTTTCCACGTGGGAAAGAATATTTTTCTTTCCTTTTTATTTTTACGCTGAACAGCAAACATGTCCATGACTCACTCGCTATCGTCTTCCCGACAACAATGGACCCTTTCTTTGTGACCGTTATGACATTTAATTTCAGTCAACACAGGTATCATTGATAACATTAATTACATCCCTGTTTCTTTCCAGATAGGCCAGCGCATGCAAGGTGTGCATATTGGATCAATTGAATGGTTGTTACACACCAAGTAGATTGTGAGCCGTAATTAAATAACCATTATTGAAAACCCTGTTGCAGCAGTATTAGCCCCGGGGTGAGTTAATTCGTGAAATATAATGTTTCCTGTTGAAAAGGGAACGTAATCACTTTGAGTGGCGAAACTAACATGTTGTTTTGCCTCTGGAAATGTGTTTGAAATTTGAGCACAGCCATCATGAATCTGCATCTAAAAGGGAGACAGTAGTAGTACTAACATTCGAATCCCGCATAGTAAAAGAATCATAATTGAAATACGACAAACAAAACCTTTATTAGCGGTATAGGCGACGTTTTAACATTTTCAGATTTGGAACTTTGATTCAGCACAATGGTTTGTGAACATTTCGTAAAAGTCAGATTATTATTGTCGATTTATGTTGCGTTAACCACATTGCGATGTACAGTAATATATCAATTTCCAAATCATGCCGCTGCAATCACTCTATTTCGCTCTGACCATTTGATTGAAGCCAATTGTGGTAGCGTTATTGACTGTTTTTGTAAATATTTTTCCAAGTGACTGAACTAGAAACTTTTTTTTGATGTCAATGCAATTTTGAGATTTTTTTTTTTTTTTTTTTTTTTAAACTTAGAATTGCTTTGCCTGCCTACAAGACATCTGCCAAGTGCATCGTCTGAATATGCCCTGCGCAATCTCGGCACTGCAGATGAGTGATCATCGAATCGCCCTTTTGTAGGATTAGGCCTACCAAATCCATTGCTCCAATTATGTGGATGGAACTGAACCCATATTGGGTTTTGGGTCTCCAGAAGAAGACTCTAGCCACCTTCAGCTTCTGGCTGCCTTTATATCTTGCAGTCACAGGAGACTATCAATCATTGGAGGAGGAACAGAAAAAAAAATTCCATTATCAACAACAAACAAGCGACCGGTGAGGAATTTTCTTTCCGCTGATTCATTTAAAGTGGAGACAAACAGAAAAATGTCAACTTTCAAATGGAGTTTATTAGCATATTCCCTGGTGGCGTGACCATTATTTATTTAACACCCTGAGACAAATGGGCACCGAGGCCCCTCCCGACGAAAGCAGAACATTTGCTCGGCGAAAGGACAAATGGATTCGTACGATAAATTTCCCAACCCAGATCAACGCAGCGAGCTCGAAGTTCCTTGTTGTTTGGTAATATTTGAAGCTCTCCAGAGCGGTTGAAACATCAGAATGGTGAGACCTATTTCATTTTTTTAATGAAGCTCAACCTGAGCCCGTCACTCCCCTCAGGGGGCGTCCGTTTCAAAGAGATATTGGAGCGAGAAGTTCATCCCTCTGAAAGCATCCTCTGACTATTCTGAGCTGCTTGGTAATGTTTGAAAATTTCAAAGAGAAAGGTGAGGAGTTGCTGCTGATTTGGATTAGAAACACGCTGGGTGGCCTTAACTTACCTAACAGCAGAAGAAAAGTTGAGTGCAAAGCATCTGCATTCCTTGCATGCCCTTTTCACATCTATATAGTACTTGGATCAGTGTTGTTTTTGAAGTCATGGAAAATTCACACCACCACGTCGGGTTCAAGCCCACCGCGATTCACCTATACGTCCGTCCGGGTGAAGGCTCGTGTAATATGGCTAAACATACACAAAAGAAACATTGATTTCAGTCTGGCACTGGGAATTTCATATGCAAGTAAACCATAGATTTACTGTCAGTACGGGATTTCGATTATTTATTGCCTGTGGAGAATGTTGTACAATGAGAAATACAGTACTTCCTGTTGCTACTCTTTTGTTGCAATCAGCGTACCCCACGTGTCTTGAGAGTGAAGAGTAGTGATTTTCAAGAGTTACATTCTTATGGCCCAATTCAGTAATAGTCACAATGACAGTAAATATTTGTATTGTATGTAAAAAGCACTCGTGTACTATAAAATACCAGACAGTCAAATGACAAACGAAGCAGTGGGGTACTAAGCGAGCCATTTTGGGCCGCAAACAAGTTAGTGTTACAATTCGGATTGTAACCTCGGAAACGGTGTGTCGGGACCCTCGCATAATGAGGCCACATAGCTGGGCGGGATAAATCATATCGCAATGAAAATGCAGTCGACTCTCTGCACCTGCTCAACACGTGACTGTAATTCTTAGTGCCGGAAGAAGGACTTCACAACATTTACAGATTCTTTTCTAAACCGCTGGTCCTCCTCATGAGGGATTGAGGATGAGGGTTGAGGGGGAGTTTGAGCCAAGTCGACTTTAGGGTGAGAGGAAAAGTACATCCCATACAGGTTGGCAGCCACTCATCGGAGTCTACTGATGCGCTGCAGCAGAAAAATTGCAACCTAATATGTTGTTTTGAGGCTCCAAGTACACAATTATTTATTAATTTATCCATTTTAAATTGAACCACAAAAACACCGTGCGGTTGTCACCGAACAAGCCGATTGCCCCGCAAAAAGGGAGGAAAAGGAAAGAGTGTTGATATTTCAAGAGGCTATAACTCCTCCAGGGTGTAGCTTGCCTCTGGGTTCCTTACCTAAAGCGCAGCTGTTGTAAATGTTTTACCGTTTTATTTTTGCTTGTATCATAAAAAAAGGGAATATCAGTTAATCTAATTGCAATTGCTGGTCTCAACTCCACAGTGAAACCACTTCCCCTGTCACCGTTGGAAACGCAGTCGTCCACGCCGGCCGGAGGATTGGGTGAGCGGCAAGCGTTGGAGTCGCGGGTGCGGGCGGTGGAGGAGGAAAACCGGGCGCTGCGCCGCGAGCTCAGCCGGCCACCCAGGAGCCCGTCGTCGCGCCTTCCGTACGGCGGTCACCATGGCAACCAAAGCAGAGCCCATTCAGAGGAGGGCACCGGTGATAATGAGGGCCAGAAAGCTGCTGCACTGGGAAACAGCTCAGACTGTGTCCAGCAGCCGGTGGTGGATAAGTGTGAGGTGAGGCTTTTCGACATATAGCTCACTGGTAGTCGAATTTCAAGCCTGAGTTTTGAGATGAGGTTTAGATTTTTGATTCTCTCATTAGTCTAATCTCTGACGTCGGAAATGGATCAGACGGCTGGTATGATGTGAGGAGTGCGGCGTTGCCATGCTGTGATCTGATAGTGCTCCCGCAGCGGCGCAGCACATTTTAGCTCAGTGGGAGGACGACCAGAATGAAGATAGTGTATCTCGGCACTAGCTCAATACAAACTCCAAAGAGTTTGGGGAGCCAAAGCGAAAGGCAGAAACGCGTCCAAAGGCCTTTCAATTTTACAACTTGACAGATATCCAGGGAAAGGACTTTAAAGGGCTGTCACCTAATGTTTGGATTAGAAATGAAATACATTTCCTCATATAGAGGTCCTTTACTAACTCAACTACAGAGAGGACTGAGGTGTTCACGCACAAGATTCATATATGTAACTGCACCAGGGCAATGACTTAACATGATGAAAGACTCTAGATTTAGCAAGGTGGAAATTTTGTTTAGATTATAGTATGAATGTGTGGAAATGTTGCAGTCCTCTGCAAAATGTGAGCACAGACGTTAACATTAGCAGCATTCGAGTATGAGGTTACATTTTCTCAGGGACTGGCAGAAAGAAAAGAAATTATGACAGGTTTATTAAACTGTTATGACTAACATGGAAATTTTTGCTCACATTTAATCACTTGAAAAAAGTCCCTAAAAAATGTGACTATAGCCAACTTTAATTTATGAGTTACAACCTTGTAATTATTGCAAGATTGAAATGTAGCTTGAAATCACATCATATGATGACACTTTGTTTAAAAAAAAAAAAAAAAAAAGAAACAAAAAGTATGATGAGCACATAGTGAAGAAAAGTCGCTTAAAACACTAACATTGGCAACACTGACTGGTTTTGTAAGCTAGCTCCTCTCTGTTCGCAGCCATGTTGTTAGTGGAAGCAATGCGGGGTTGAGTGGACCCCAAAACCCCAAAAAATTAAAAACAAATATTAATCCCTCAAAAATAACCTTGAATTATTTGATTAAATGGCAGGCTGGATGCTTCTTGGGCTCAATTGGATTACTGTTATTATACTATTATTTTAAATTTTGGTCCACTGCTCAGCAGATGTTTAGGAATGTAAGGACACAAGCTAACAGTAGAATAAAATGTTGCTATGAAAGCTCGTATTGAAGAGGATAATAATCATGCGTTATGAAAATGAGAAGCAGCAAGATAAATTTGTCTTTAGCTTTTGCTAACTGAAGGTCCACGGCTGATTTCCCCCCCCCCCTCTCTACATTTTCAAGGAGTCGCACACCTTGTACTTTTTGCACTCGTGGGTGTGTAGTGTTCTTAAATGGTGTCTTATCACCACAGCCTACTTTCACACACTGCAGCTTGTCACTCAAGCGTTTTTTTTTTTTTTTTTTTTTTTTTTTTGGGCAGAGTAGTTTTTGAAAGCAAAGGAAATACAGAGCAGGCAGAGCTACTTCTGGGCTGGAAGGAGTAAGAAAATCGAACGAGGGCAGTCTGACTCCAATGCCGGTCCGCCGGTGCTTGCACACGACCCGTTGATCTTTTGAGGGTTAGCCAGGCTGCCCTGACCCCTAAAGGGAGATTACGGTGGAAGCTTTGAGGGCAGCAAATGGGCTCCGAGTTTTGACGTGTCGAGATGGCATTTTGGAGCTAAAATTGGAGCCATTTCCCAGGGCAGTGAGGGAGAAATCCTGGAAAATGAGTTAAAGCAAGTTACTTAATGTAGAATCCTTAATAGCAGGGTCATGATATTCAAAACTGACTGACCTCATACCCATATTAGGGAATCACCCATATACAGTACCGAGGGAGGAATAAAGTTTGTGAACATTTTGAATTTTCTGTTCATAAAATGTTGCCTGATCTTCATCTGAATTAGAAGAATTAAGTGTCTGCTTAAACTACCAAGTAACTAAACTAATTTTCACATTTTAATTGAAAATATTCACAAGACTGGTGGGGAAAAAGTGAACGTCTCGGCGACAGAATCTCTTAGAGTTAATCAGAGCCAACCTGGAGTCCAATCAATAAGTGTGTTGGAGATGGGGCTTCAGAGATCCTCCGGCCTGTAGAATATAAACGCAGTCTCGAAATTGTCTCTTGTCGACAAACATCACCTGGTGTATACCATCCCTCATTCAAAAAAGCTACAAAAGCTTTCGTTTCCATACACACAAGGGCATCGGGAACACATCACATTCTATTCTGAACCAAAATGGGGAAGGACAAAGTATCAGATGTGTTATTCCTTTACACAAAAGAAATCTCGAGTGCTTCTCTCAAAAAAAAAAAAAATAGCTCAGGGAAACTCTTGAAACTGGAGGTAAGGGATCAAACAGGACATGTCAGGAGACAAAGGGCATAGAGAAGCGGTGGAGTCGCGCGCCGACAAGGAAATTACTCCGACTCATCACGTAGCAGAGATTTATTTTTACGCAACATTTTGCAATGAAACTCTACCGCTCGGTGTTTAATACAAGACGGGTATTGAAAGGAAATCTTGGTCTGTCAGTTGTAGACTGCCGCATTCGACGCGGAGTTCACACAACGCCGGTAACACATTCGGAAATGTTCACAAGTATTTAAAGCTTACTTAGCATAAACATCATTTTTTGATTGTACAGCTGATTAAAACGTCAAGGCGAATCCTCTGACTGCCCGGTGCTGGCTGCTGCAGTGACAGATAGACAAAACACGAGCCTGCGAGCATTTGAGCAAGGCCCATCGACCCGTCTGACGCAGATCTGACCCCCTACCATTCCGATGGGTTGATGGACAGTGAAGACCTTGTGTTATTACTTTTGTCTGAACATGTGCATCGCATTCACCGCTGAGCGAAAAGCTGTTTGAACAACTACACGGACAGCTTCTGTCGGCACACAATGACAAAGAATTGAGTTTGTCTTTGTTCATAATGTCATTGAACCCTTTTTCAATCTTGCCAGATGCACGCTGCGCTTATGGCACACAGCCTCCTATTCCCCCGAGACATTGTTGCATTATTAACCCACATATTGCGACTTGGGTTGGGGAACACTTTAGGAGAACTGCTGTGGGCAATCACATTCCATCGCAACAGCTCTGTACAAGTGCTATACATTCTGCAGCGAGTAATGATGCGGGCGCCGGGTTTATGGTTGTTGACCCTATTAAAAATCAGGAATTATTGGGCTGCTCCTGCACTTTATGCTCATAGGTATTATTTCAATATTAAGGTTTTTACATTGGGCTGCTAAAATTACGGATTCTCAAATGTGTTTTTCTGGACCAACTAAACAACCACTTTATGAGTGGAAGACCATTTTTATGACATCGTGGGGGGGAGGTCCATACAGTTTTCAACAAGAGTCGCAAAAAACAGTAAAGCCATTGCTTGTTTCTGTTCTCACTCACTAAGGGGAACTTAAATAAAACAATTTCTTCCATTTTCCTTGTTTCCGCAGACCATCCATGTCGCCATTGTGTGCGCAGGTTACAACGCCAGCCGAGATGTGGTGACCCTGGTTAAATCGGTCCTTTTCCACAGGTAACCTTTTTTTTACACGATAATGTTCTGTTTTGAACGGAAAGCGATTTGTGATTGATTATGCCTTGAAGCAGTTGAAGAAAAAAACAGAATACAGAGGCGCTGTTGACTCTGACAACAGGTTTCCATCCAATAAGACATTGGCATCGTGGTTTTTAGAGTGAAAATAGCAAGCCAATTCTGGCAGAAAACACCACGGAGGAGGAGATAGAGAATCAGGAATTCATCCGTTGTTCCAGTGTCCGAGCTCCGGGCAAAAAGAAAGACAAACTGCTCCCTGCTCAGCCTGAAGTAGACCTCAAAGTGTTTTTCATGAAACTGTAGGTTGGGCACCGGCCTCAACTTCCCCGGATACCGCCATGCCATTAGAATCCGACGAACCCAAACTTTCCGTGCTGCTGCTCATCTGCTCCCTCCTCCTCTTGATTGTTGGCAAAGCCGGGGTCGTATTTATGATCATACAGCCAAGCCAGTGGCAAAAGGCACCAGGCTATTCCCCGTTTCATCACTTGGCAACCAGCGCCAAATATGGTCACGCTTGCGCCATGCCGCCATTATTACCGCGCCATCCAGTGAAAGTGCAGTGTGTCTGCACCTCAATACTTCTTAGATGTGCATGCACAGGAGGTTTCTGATATAATGGATGATAGACTATCTTCTTAGTCTCGGGTTCATTGAATTTCTATTCACAATTAATGGATCCGTGTGCACTTACTGCCGGATGGAGTGCATTATGGTACACCACTCAGGGGTTGTTTTAGCGCGGAAATGGCCACTCGGGTGTGGCTAAAACACAGAGAGGTTGACTAGGCAGGGTTAAGGTGGGGGGACGGAGGGGGGGGGGCACTCATCTGTTCCCATTTTAGTAATTGGGTCAAGCACTTTTCATAATCACAGCAAATGTCCCGAGCATTTCCTTTCATTAGTCCTTTGATTAATTCACTCGTGTAAAGCCAACACTTGCTCAGACCATGGCCGGCGGAATTATTCAGTGTCATTTTATTTCAACCGAGTATCCACAGTTGAGTGAGTCTCGCAAACAAGCCTAAAAGTTTGTCCCAAGCTACAAGCGCGTTTCCCTCACACGCTTCACGGCGGCGCGGTTGAAAGGATCTTTCGTGATGTTCAGCTGACCCTAACTGAAGGTGCTCTCTGCAGATTGAGTTAACCAAGGTAAGGTCGCAACAGATTGTTATTGATGCCCAGTTTTAGACCCGTTGATGTGATTTAGACTTTAGAAAGGGTATGCTGACTTGAAGCTAATGAGAGGTGACTTTGGCAGGACAATCAGAAGTATTTTGCGGTCAAAGCAGATGATGAGTTTGGATTTGGGCGGGATGACCCTTTTTTTTTTGTTTTGTTTTTTTTAAAAGCAGAGGACCGGTCACCAATAGCGCGGCTAATATTCTGACGCCCTGAGGCGATGTTGAATGAAACGAGGGCTTTATATGTTGACTCACTGTTGTTTTGCCACTGAGTGACAAGCATTAGAGCAGACAGCACTCTGTGAGATCGGCCATGTTGGGCTGTCCTCTGATAGCGGGGGACGCTGCGTTGAAACCGAGCGGATTGAATGAGATAGGCCATTGATTGCCCAACACCGTGGGACCCTGTGATGATGAGACCCTGCAGCATTTAACAAATAGTCTCCCCTGCTGTACTGCCTCTGTCATAGTCAATATCTGATGAAATATTGTTTTTCATATATTATCCGTTGCGAATTTGAATCATTTCCCATTTTGCACTCGTTAGTTGACTCTTTGTCAAATAATTCTCGTTTTGTTTGTCACTGAGCTCAAATTGTACTTTACAACAAATTTCTTGTCTAATTTATTTTCACTACAACCCTCAGAATGATGAAACGTGGGACACTCAGAGGAGCAGATTCTACCTTCATGATTCATCGCTTACCTTTGGTCAATATTGATTTCACTCCTCATTTTCTATCAGTCCTAAAAAACCAAACCAAAAAAAAAGTCACTTAATGATTTAACGGGGCACCTTTTAGTGATGATTACTGCGCACGTTTGATTTGCTTAAAAGCGATGTACAAAATGGACTTTTTAATTGCTTGTATACCAATTTGTGTCTCTCTGAAGTGCCTACCTGCCCATCAAGTGTGAAATTAAACAACAGCACAAGGCTGTTATCTGCTTTTGTGTGTGCACGTGTGTGTGCGGGAGAGGGGGGAGCCCTCCCTATACAGAGTTTCCGTGACTTGGCAACGAGGCAAGGTCTTCCACTACCACCTTCAAGCGATGCCTGGGTTCCTTATTTGGCACCCTTGAGCTGTTCAGCATTGTGTCTTGTGCCCAAGATGGTGTTCAGGAAGCAACCAGTCCCGGCCACCATTGGTCTTTGCCCATAGCTAATTGCGTGCCTCATTCAGTCTATGGCTGGTATGGGAGAGTGTCCTTCCATTCCTCAAGTCTCACGTCTACTGAGCCTATTATCAAGATTAGGAAACGGGTTATTTGTTGAAAACAAATTTAAAGGCAAGCTGATGTAAGTGATTTATTTAGATGGTGTCACTATCTGCCCTGTGACTGACTGGCGACCAGTTCAGGTTATAGTCCGCCTTTCGCCCGAAGCTAGCTGGTATGGGCTCCAGCTTTCCCGCAACCCTTGTGAGGATAAGCGGCTTGGATAATGACATGACATTGTCAACTGTGATTGTTTTAATGACTAACGTTCTTTTTATGGCAAAAATCCAGCATTTAACAGCGCAATGCATGCTGGGAACCGAAGGTAATGCAAGACGTATGCGAAAGCTTCTAACCTCTCAAATGAGAATTACCCAAAGCAGCCCTTGTTGCGCTGATGAAAAATTGAGGCCCTCTCTGTTTTTTCAGTGTCCCATCCCTGGTGTAGAACCAAATCTATGCATAAAAAATGTCTCAAGCTTAACTCGTTAACCCAATGCTCTGAAAGCAGTCCAGATTTTAGACTTCAGACTGAAACCTTTTCAGTCGTGAAGTGGCTTTGTGCTGTCCAAAATCAATTGGACACCTACCATCTGTCAAGGTTTCAATAATGGGTTGGACATTTCTTAACCCAGTTTCAATTGATGTTATTTTTCAACACGGCGACATGTCTTCCCATATGCTGGGATACCAGTTAGAAGTAGGTGAAGGTCAAGGTTCACGCTAATAAATATCCTTTCTAGGTTCACCCGTAGTTGACTGTAAAGCAATAAATCAGCGCCCCTGCTCCTTAGACAAGATTGTGAAGATTAGATGGTCATGACGTGACCGTGATTATCAGGATCCACTCGTCGCATTCACGTCTTTGTCCGCGAGCATCCAGCAAAATGAATGGTGTTGTTTGTTCAAAGGATGTCGGGCCATTATTTGCACTGACAACCTGAATGGACTAGGAGCAGCATCTCTGTTGTGCACCTCGCAGACTCCTGGAGCAAGTGCAGCTGACACATTGAGTACCAAAGTCATTCAGCCTCCGCTGTCCCGTGGCGCTCGCATCCCCCGTTAAGTTTCTCTAATTCTTGACCTGATTTAGATTCCTGAATACCTACTGAGTGCGTACACTCTCACCGAGGCGCATACAAGCTGGTGTTTGGCGAAATGCATTAAGCAGCATAAATCCCTTTAAGCTGTCTCATCTAATTTCAAAGGAGTCCCAGGATAAAAGATGCAGTTCCTCCTGGGTCAGACTTTATTGTCTCTTCTGTATAAGCCTCGGCCGTCCTGTCTGATGAATCATCTCCTGGATGGCGTTGCGTCTCCCCGGGGCCGAGACGCACGCGCCGTCCAAACGATATTTAGATTAGCAAAAACAATCTCCTCTAATGGTCGACATAGTTGCTTGCTCTAGAGGTTTCATGGATATCACATAGTCTTCATCAGCAGATGCAGTATAGCTGAGGAAGGCTGCTTGGACCGTCAAGCGTCGACGTTCAGGCATCCGGTTAGTTGGTCTGTTGATTCGATTGATATTGGATTATAATATAAAAAGCATTTTTGACTAACTCTCCCATGATTAACCTTTTAAATTTCTGAAAATGCATCTGTGGGTGCGCTTTGCTGAGTTGAGGCCGTTTGTGATAGAAAGGTGAATGGCTGTCTTTGGCTGAGTTACTGAGTACTGAGGTATTTTCCGTGCTATAAGGCGCACCTAAAAGCCTTTCATTTTCTCAAAAGCTGTCGGTGCGCCTTACATGTGGATCAATTATTGAGCCTTTAGTGCAGCTCCATCTAATGGGATGCATAACATAACCCCAACCTCTACTGTCGCGTCTATTCTATGCGCCTTATAATCCGGTGCACTTTATATATGAAAAAAGTTTTGAAATAGGCCATTCATTGAAGGTGCGCCTTATAGTGCGGAAAATACGGAAGATTCGTTTGCAGTCTGGACACAAAGGGGTATGAATAAAAGGAAAAATTCTGCCTCAAAGCTCTGCAGGGAGGTTTTTTTTCCCCAAGGATTAATGCTACATAAATCCTATAATTTGGCGCGATGGCAGCAAACCACAAGTAATCCGTAAAAGACTGAGAATGTTCAAAGTTTGGGATCATTTCACAATTGTAATTGAAATTGTCAAAATAGAGGGCTCGACTCACCGTAATGCTGAGTTTTGAGTAATTTTTTTTTTTTTGCACTTAAACAGCAGTATTGTGTTAATAGCTGTAAAAAGTGCATTTGTTGTGCCATAGTCTTCAAAGTAGGATACCGTGTGTAAGATCTTTTTTTTTTTTTTTTTTAACTCCCCTTCTGGTTTGACAATGCCCTTAAATTTATCACTGTAGCATATTTGAATGTGTAGAATGCTTTGAAGTTTCTGTGAAAGCGCAGAAAATGTATGTAAGCCTCCGTGTGTGTGTGTGTGTGGTGTGTGTGTGTGTGTGTGTGTGTGTGTGTGTGTGTATGTGTGTGTGTGGATCCACAGGCGGAACCCCCTCCATTTCCATTTCATCACCGACTCCATAGCTCAGCAAATCCTGTCGTCGCTGTTCCACACCTGGATGGTTCCTGCTGTCCGGGTCAACTTCTACGATGGCGACGAGCTGAAGGTGAGAAACACCGGCTCAGTAACTCACCGCTTTACTTCCTGTCATTGGACCGACCACACACGTCATTATCATCTTAAAGAGAGTCCTTGACAGTTAAAAAGTTTGTGGAAACCGACAACGTTGGGATGGGATGAAATATTGGCCGTTAGTCGATGATGAACTGCCTGGTGTTTTATGCAAATTAAGAAAATGAGCATCTCTCCCCAGATAACCACATCCTTTTTTCCCTTCAGGAAAAATAGGTGGTTCATGTAATTATCTTATTTCGTAGACAGTATTTATTATGCACCGACATTAGAGCGCTAACATTTGCACTCAGACTATTTTGGCATCCTAAATAGACTGTTAGTTTTGCGGCAACGGAATGAATGCCCTGGGTGTGACGAATGTAATGTTTACTGTATTTCAACGATTTTATGCAAACAGTGTCCTTTGCACAACAGACAGCAGAGAGTAAGCAGTGGCGCTTGTGCCAGCGTCGTAATGACAGGCAACATTGAGTCCCAAAGATGATGATAATGCTCGCTGAAAATAAATGCTTGAATGTGTATTCGGGGCACTTTTTTTCCCCCCCCCCCGCCACTTGTCAGAAAGAGTACATTTCTGGAAGCCGAATGGCAAAAAGTGCCCGGTTTAAATATCCAGCTTGTCCAAGTTTAGGGAACAAAATGAAACCATATTTTAAGATGGTTTTCCTCCGAGATATCGTAGTGTTTTTAAGTCATGTGGATGGTATATTGCCAAGCCTGCCGTATTTTCCAAGTGCAGCAGATTCTCATTTAGTGTGAGGTACAGTTAAAAAGAGCTCTGTTCTGAGCCCAAGGCTGTATGAATCACAAAAATAATACCTGCACGTCACATGACTGTTATTGTTTAATGCAAAATAAGTTTTTATCTGCCCAATTGATGGGATAATTGGTGATGCTCTATTCTTAAAAGAGCCCTTGTATAGTTATTGTAATTGAAACAATCTGCGTACCCAACCTTTATAAAACATGAAAATCCATGCAGTTTTTTGTGTACATTTAATGCTTATTTTTTCAAATGTATAAGTACACTTATATTGTGTTGCATAAGTGTGTTTTAATTAATATAATGTGCTTGTGTGTTCACAAATTGCACTGTTATACGAAAAATGCAAAAAGAAGTACCGTCATTTGCGGCCTACGGAGCGCACCGGACTATAAACCTCACCCAGTACATTTGTAAAGGAAATACCATTTGGTACATACATAAACCTCACCTGTGTAAAAGTGTCCACATTGAAACACAAGATATTTACAAAGAAAGACGGTACACACAGTTTTCAAAGTTTTAATAGCTTAGCTTAATTTAACACAGCAACAACACGATAGCACAAACAGGGGTGGTTTAAAAAAAAACAAAACAAAAAAAACCAAAACATACCAGTAAAAATAAAACAGAAAAAACTACATGGTACCACAGCACTAACAGAACCGTTTATTAAAAAAAAAAAAAAACATACCAAAATTCCTGAAACACAGCAGTAACAGCAGAAACACACGAGTGCGGCGCTAACAGGGCCAGTTGGAAAAAAAAAAAAAAAACATACCTATAAAAAAATCACTTCCTCGGCACATATATTCCACTGGTCTCACTCTTACCATTTCCGCTCGAGTGCCCCCTCGCTACCATGAGAAAAAATGCACAAATTAGCCGCATCACCGCACAAGTCGCAGGGTTGAAAGCGTGTAAAAATGTTTATAGGCTGGACATTACAGTAAACCACTGTTGAATGTTCCAATGTGGCAGCCTCCAGACTTGTAATAAAGGTGACAGATTGTTTGTCTGCTATTTCGACGCGCTGACAATGCAGTCGGAGGTGTCGTGGATCCCCAACAAGCATTACTCTGGAATCTACGGTTTGATGAAGCTGGTGCTCACCAAGACGCTTCCACCAGATCTCCAAAAAGTCATCGTCCTGGACACGGACATCACGTTCGCCACGGATATCGCCGAGCTGTGGGCCGTCTTCCATAAATTCAAAGGTAACATGACTTTTCTTTTTTTTTTTTCTTTTATTAGATTCATAGTCTTCCGTCCGCCACTTACGTCACGAATTTTTGGGGCTGACTAAAGTATCGAAACGGTTATGTGTTTTGCAACTTTTATGGCGCTAGGATTGAGCATTCAACAAAACTTTTCACGACGTAGAAAAGCAGCTGAGAATCAATAATCAATTTAAATTTTGTAAAATATTATTTGTATTCATTTTAGATGCCAGAGAATAGGAATAAAAGTCTGTCACCAATCATTTCCACCTAACGACCAATTGATTGCGTCTTCTGCCCATTATTATAAATGTTGGTACAAAATTGTGATATATTTTGGAATGCCCAGTGGGATACATAATTATCCACGCACGTTTACATCATTTTTAATGGTAAATTTCCTCATGTGGTCTTCCAAATGATATTTTATTGTAAGGTAAGGTGGTACACAAAGTTGACGACAGTCCACAAAATGATTGAAAACATACTAATTAGTACTTTTATTTTTTCGACTTAAAGGATGGCTAAAGAGCATTAAAGCAATAAAAGGCAGTGAGTGTCACGGGGGCACGGAGTCCTGGGGGCGAATTCATTGGAGAAAAGTTCAGGTTGCGGGAAGTCACGTAGGCGCGGGGTGGTGGCGAATCACTTTAAAGATTTATCGCAGCCGCTGTCCTGTAGAGCAGCGCGGCCGGCAGCGCTTTGGATCAATCTTCGTTAACGGTTGACTCCAACGCGTCGCACGGGCCACCCACTCCTTGTCCAGTCTGGCTGAGTCGTCTGTCCGTCCCTATTATGTTGAAAAGCAAAAGTGGGCACGGACATACACTTGGGGGAAAAAGCTTTACTTCAACTTGAGCAACTTTTTAATCAAGGCTGCTCACGCTGGGATGTATGGCAGCACTTTTGCCAGCAAAGCCCTTCATGTATTTGCTTTAATTGGTCATTTGAGACCACACTTTTCACTTGTCACTCAAAACACACATACTCTATATTTGAAATCATCTTTCCCTTTGGAAATGTATAAAATTTGCCATTAATCCACCCCAGCCTTGGAAAAAAACAAGGAAAACAGTTGTACAGTAATGAAAAAATAGCACTCTATAATAATGTGCTTTTTAAAAAATTGAGTAATGACACTTTAATTAAATACATAATAAGCAATCAAATTTTGGAATTTTTGTGTATTAAAAGAAAAATAAAACAAAGTAATGACATATTATAGTAAATACATCATAAGGATTTATATTATTTCAATTCTGTGACTTTTTTTAACTACATCTTAATAGCCATTTTGATGCTCCCTCTGGTTTGTGTGTCTTTGCCACCAGGGGGTAGTATATTACAGCCCCTTGGATAAACATGGACACAGTAACAGCACCTAAGTAAGCTGTAGTAATAATAAACTATTTGCTAAACTGCGGCATGATATGAGGTGAGGTTTTTTCTTTTTTTTTTCTCACGGTACGGTGCTCGTATTTCAGGTTTTTTTTTTTCGCAAGTCACCGCAAAAATCAACTAAGCAACTCGTCACGTCAAAATGTCTCAGCGGCAAGTCGTGTCACTCGTATCTCAAGGCACCGCTGTATATTTGAGGAATGATAAAAATTCAAGTAACTTGTGTACATCAAAAGTGTCACGAGAAACGAGCCTGTTTTTCAATCAAAATGGCAATAACGCTCTGTCATTGGGAACGCTTTGTTTTGAATGAGTCATCTAACAAGCTTCCGCTGCCTGCCTGGTCACCTCACACGCCAATGAAAGAAATGATTGGAAACCGGGATGTGCGGAGTTGTGTGAAAAGCACCGGTGGTCGAGGGAGCCTTTTTCAGTATTAAATGCGTCACAAATTATCGATAGGAAGTCAAAAAACCGAGAGAGGATAAAAAATATAAATAACTTCTGCTCACCACAGGGATGCAAAGAGTGTCATTCGGGTGCATTTCTATTGGCACTCCCTCTCTTTAGGGGTGTTTTTTGGGTGTTCAGTGAGTTTTTCTGACATTTTGGCTGTTTGTAATCAAATTTGTACTATTATATTTGTCTGTTTAACAATCACAGCCTGAGCAAAGTGCCACAATACATTTAGTTTTGCTGTATTATTCGTTCACTTTCTTCAGTGTTTGTGTGGAATTCTACTCTCACTATTCCGTCACGATACAAACTCTACTTTTGGACCCAGCAGCTGTTTTTACAAGTGCATTTATTGGGCCTCGGTGCGTAATGACTGCTTGTGATGCTCCCAAAATGTTACTTTCATTGTTATTTTCACTGACCTCACAGTTCCCCGGTTGTATTCTTTAGTAGTGCTTTAAATGCGGGGATATTTTCAGCCCTTGTAGCATAATTGCAGACACATTGGATCACACGTTTCCTTTTGGCTTTGACACTTGATCAATTAAGTGCCGTGCCCATCAACGGATTTCATTTTCCTGCTCACCTGTCGCTCTTTTCCCCCTGCACACCTCATGTTTTGCTTTTTTAATTATGTAAGCCCGGCACGATGTCCAGTGTTTGTGCCCTTAAATGCTGACTTGCTGATGGATTCGAAGACCACAAGAGTGATGTACATCGTTTGTCCTCCCAGTGTCAGAAATCCCCGCTGGTTTCCCGGAATCCCTCCTCAAGTCTAATCAGCAGATATTATAAAGTTGGGTAAGAGCTCTAGAGAAATTAAGAGTACCTCTCCAGACCCCATATTTCACTTTACCTTCATTCCCATATCGAGTACCGTGCCCTCCGGAAAGTGCAGTCCGTGACCCTTGCCGCTTTGACAAATTTGAGAGGCCCGCGACGGTGTGTATCAAGCAGCGGAGGGCAGGCAGGTTGAGGTCGGGTGTTTAATGTCGAGGTGTTCTGGGGATTGAACAGTGTGTTGTAATGCCTTTGAACTCATTAATTCTTCAACATCTCTCAGGAGTTCTGCGTAGTCGGAGCCCATTTCTCCTCATTGGGCATGTTCCTGCTTTCCATTTATGACCGTGATGTACAGTGCGTTTCCCGGAGATGTTAATAGATTGTGCCCCCGTTCCTTCCTGCTCCCACGTTGCACCTTGTACTTTTTCGCGGCGAATCTTTTGTGATGGGGCCAGAGGCATATCGTAGGCCCGTGTCTCCGGAGAATAGAAGGAATGGGGAATTTTGAACGCGCTGCACTTGAAACGTGGGTTGTTTGAAAATATAAGTGTACGTCAATTGTGATGAAGAATTATCAACGTGCACTGTGGACGGGCTTGTAGGAAATCCGCCATTTTTGGCCATACTCTTTCTCCCTTCTTCCACGACTGTTTGCAAAAAGTTTTTCCTACCGCTGTCCAAGTGACTACTCAGTGACATGTTTCTGCATTGTTCAAAGGTCAGACCAATGGCAGCAGTGGCTGAAGACAATCAATACATTACAAGACGCGAGATTGTGACAATTGGGGAAACTTCTCATTTCCGCCGCCCATTTCGTGGTCACCGGAGCGTGCTGCCTCTCATCATCGCCGCGCGCAGAACTAAAGGACTGGCAGCCACCTCGCTTGTCAAATGCGGTCCTGTAATCACACAGTCCCGTAAACATATTATGGCATTTTGACAGTTGTTAACGATTACAGCGTGAGATCTGTTTCTCCTCTCATCTTTTTAATCTTCAATTTAGCATTAATGAACATCCATTTGTGTTACTTATTAAATAAAGAGGATTTATTTTATGTAGGGCAATATATTAATTTTTTTTAAAATGCACGACAATCGCAGCTCTGATAGCAAGCCAAGCAAAACATGTGTTCCTCACTGATCTTGTGCATATGGTCAGCTTATGGTGTTAAAATGCATGAGCAGCAAAGATGAGAGAGAAGGACATGAAGCATGTGACGACGATGATGAAAGACGTTCTTGATTAGACCTCATTAGATCTGTTTCTCGAGGGTATGGGCGCACTTTTACATATTCTGACTATTCAGTATTATGTAGACCCCACCTCCCCTCTCTGCTTCAAACAAAGTTAGAATAGGCCAAATAATATGATCTCTCAAAAATATTTTTGTGACCCATTATCCTGTGATTTAAAGGACTCAACGCACTTGATGATGCACACCCTCTCCTTCATTTTGTCCCATCAGGCAGGAGGCGACGTAGCATCCGGTGCAGGGACATAAGAGAGCTTCTTTTGTTCTGAAGGTATTAAAACGATTAAACTCAAACGACATCAGGCCTTTCCTTTATGCCTGTCGTGAGCAAGGCTTGGCCACTGCCAAGAGGGGCGTGGCCAGGCCAATGCTCTTGGCGGTGTCACCTCTGACACCTGTCACAGCTGTTTTCCACGTGGACTTTAATCAGACCATGTATTTAAGTTTGGAGTTTTGTCAGTGGCGTTGCCTGTTCGTTGCCTTGTGTCAGTCTGTTGTGTTCAATGCCAGTTGGATTCTCTACCACTGAGAGTAAGTCACAGTGATTCTGTGCCCTTTGGTTAATCTCATCCAGTTATGCTCATTAGTTTGCACCATAGTCATCGGACCTTGCTTTACGTCTTTTGGATCCTGGCGAGCCTTGCTTGTCTGTACCTCTGCCTTGTTTTGGACTGCTTTGTGGAATTAACCTGGTTCTGAAATAAAAGCACGTCTAACATCATGTCCTCATCTTGGAGTCCTGCAATTGGGTCTGCCCAAGCACCGTTGGTTCGTGATAATGCCTTTGCGTGATTGACAATTTATTCTCTTACAAGTACAAATAACTTTGTCAATATGTGCAATTCAAGCCTCTGCATTTCTGTCTTTGCATGCAAACTTCATCTGGGAGTTTGGGTATGAAATTGTCATTGTTTTGAAGAACACAATCATCTGCCAACAGAGACTGCTTTTCTCAACCATCACGTCACGCCTCGACCCAATACCCCGTCATCGTTTGAACAACAGAACTAATTGCAGGTGATGCTTGGAGTGTCTTACCTGGCCCAGCTACCTGTCCTTGAATTAGCAGCACTTAGTGTATTGCTGTTTCCACATCATTTCTCTCTTATTCAGCACTTTGAAGCCCGTGCGTCAACAAGGCTTTTTAGCTGATCAGTTGGTGTTCAAGGGCACCGGGACAGAGATGATGTCCCGGTGACAATCAATTGCCTCGGCCTGCCAGCTCGCAATTTAACGCTGTGTTTTGCTTCACTTTATTTGTCTCTGTGCCGCCAGTTCCAATAAAAATCCGCTTTGTGGCGTCACATTTCTTCCACGTGCTCATATCCACAACATCCCCTCCCTTTTGGTCTGCCCACTTTGCTGCATTGCAGTAATACTAGTAAATATTCAACATTTATTAGCTCCCACTCCATCTGTTCATCTTCAGCTGGGACTGTTTGAAGTGCACAAAGAAACACAGTGGAAACCTTGCCAGGGCAATTGTGGCATAATACCGACCACTGTGCTCTCAGCAGAACTTGTTTACAGCCCACGTCTATTGTGGCCAACGCTTTGCCCTTCTCTTCCTCCTCTCCTTATTAATAAATTTACCACAAAAAAAAAGAAAAGAAACTCATTAAAATCCACGTGTCCCTCTGGAATTGCAAGTCAGTTGCCTTCTCTCATGCACTTGAGACCTCTTGGCTTGATTGTAATTTCTTGGTTAACCTCCAATTTGGTCTCATTTCCAATGTTCCTGTTGTAATCCTTTATAAATGTAAAATGTATTAATGGGAGAAAAAAAAAATAATGTAGTAAAATAGTGTTCGGGTGAACCCCCCACTATTCACGAAGGGGTCAGTTAAAGGGGTTAGTGATTGTGGACATGCCAACAGATGGCGCCAAAGCACCTCAAACTGAGGGATGCTAGCATGTACACAACCAGAAACATGTTACATAACTGTATTTCAGTAAATTTTTCAGAGCAAACAAACTGCCTTCACACGAGGCTCATCAATAGATGCTTTAGACTCATGGAAAGTATAAAAATATATATTTTTATAATATTATAAAAATTATAAAATAAAGTATAAAAATATATGCAAGCATTACGTAATGGTCAAGTAGACCACGTGTAATATATCGTGAAGAAGCAGAAATATCCATCCCATTTCACTTCTGACAGAACATGAGGTGCATTCAATGACTGCCAGCAAAACAGGACATCTCATTTGCAAAAAAAAAAAAAAAGCAGGATTAGTAAAAAAGATTAGACCAGATGGTGCCAAAATAAAACGGTTATTGCTTTGGCCTGAGCGCAGAAACAGCGATGGGATGTGGGATGAGCTTTTCAGTGAACAATGGAGGACATGTACTCCCCCCGCCCCTCGGAAAAAGAAAACAAAATACAAAATTGGTGAACGCCGAATCAGAAATATGTTCTGCTTCATTGTACTCCAATTATGTATTGTACTTGTCAAACTTTAATTCACAAATTGTCATTAGTTATGTCAGTAATATTCCCGCTTGTTTTTACTCTTTATTTGTGTCAACTTCTTTCTTGTGGTGTTTTCTAATTACGATGTCTTTATTGCTTGCATACATTTTTTTTCTCGGAAGTTATGAATTTCTGGTAATTATTGGTTTATTTTTCCTCAGTACTTTGTCAAAATGTCATGTCACTTTGTCATTTTTGATATTTTTCTTGTCATGTTGGGACTAATCCCGTGACTTTTTCAGTTGTTTTTGTTAAATTGCAGATATTGACTTTTAATTCCTCAGAGGCCTGAAAAGGAGTTTGTGATTTGCAAAATCAATAGCATCTAAACTGTTATGTGCATTTTTCTGCTTTGAAGAATGAAAGTTAAAAAAAAAAAAAAAATGCTGATTCAGTATCTTTGGCTAACAGTTGAGCGCTTTGTTTGAATTCAGACGCCGGCGTGAGCTATTTGCTTCTGCGGTATTTGTTTCTTTGATGAATTTATTTCAAAAGGCCATTTGTTTGTGTCCTTGCTTCCTTTGCTGGTCTGCCAAGTCTTTTTTTATTTATTTATTTATTTTTCCTCGAAATTTGACAGCCGGCAAAGGACGCAAGTCCCACTGTTTTTCCCCAATTAAAAGTATTTAATTGCATTCCAATTTAACAAGGTCACTGTGTTAATGTTATGTTTTTTTCTCCGTTTGTTTCTTTTGGTTTCAATCCCATCAGTGGTATTTTCCTCTTCATTTTGCGCTCAGGGCGAGCTGAGCTATTTAAAAGTGTCTGTATTTGAACAGTTTGGTACTGAGAAGGAATGAATCCACAAATGAGGCAGTAGCAACCTGTTCCGGCCCGAAACAAGATTGACGACATCTCCGCTAAAACACACCCGGTGGTTGTTTTCTATATTCATTGATAATTTGGTATTGTTAAATCAAGTTTATCAGTCCAACTATGTATTTTGTAATGGTGTCTAATATGAATGAGCAATGCAGAAAAATCCTGAAGCTAACTTTATTTTGTTTTCAGATCAATTTAATAGCTGTATTTTTTTTGTTAAATCAGGACTTTTGTTTTTGCATCTATTTTTTGTGAGCTGAACTCAAAAGATGTAAGATTTAAAAAATAAAAAAAAAAAAACATCCAGGTTTAGCTTTTTGTACCCGCGCTTCTCTCCTTCGGTAGCAGCACTTGATGTTTGTCAGGCCACTCCCCATCGCGGGAATTTAAATGAGGCGCGATGATAATGAATATTTTACCAGCTAACACCGATCGAATAAACATGGGGGATGTTTGGGGAGCAGCTCAATTCAAAAAAGGAACCAGAAAGTTTGATTGAATTAGCTTTTTTGCTTGGAACAATTTCTCTCTGTCATCACGGCTGCCGGCTCAAGCAATCTCCTGATTATCCTCCTCGGGGCCTTTATTAAAGCTTCCGCTCCTCCGTCCACGTCTGCTGTCTGCCTCCTTGACCTTTATATCTGACGGGCTTGTCTGGCTGCAAATTTTTTTCACCCTTAAACCCACATCCATCCCACCCTTCCCCACTCTGGGCTTGAACAGCTGGATTTCTCCCCTTTATTAAGTTGCGGCTCCTTTTACCTTCCGTCTGCTGTTTATCCCACCCGTAGCCCTAAATCTTTCAATTGGTACGAGCTAATTATGGGACTCCCTGAGTGGCTTTTGTCACGGCGCTGTCAGGTGGGAGTTAAAAGCCCCCCCACCCCAGCCAGTTTGCCGTTGACTCAGACGCAAAAGACATCTTTACGAAGGGATTAAGGTGCCCCTCAAGTGTCGGCCCCTGAGCCCTCCTGACCGTTTTCTGTATGCAGGTAATATGAAATGTGCTTTTGTTGTTGTTGTTGTTTTAAAATTCCCCCACTCTGCTTTTTCAAGGTTGTTTGTACCGTAACTTTAATTCCATGTCTTTTAGTGCGATAACACATTTGCAAGCACGTATTAAACAACCTCTTGATAATGTGGACAATTATGGATTTGAACAACCTCGTAGAAAGTCCTACATGACCGAGTTCGGTGATTGAACATTTAGCCTTTATTGAACCTTAAAGGTCGATGAACTTTGATTAGAAATGATAAATAAGTGAAATCAGACTTGCTTTGTATTGGGATGTTCAGAGTAATACTGTAATAATCCGGTGAACCCTCAAAGGAACTATGTTGAAATGAGTAAAAGAGCTCCTCGGAGCGCTTTGCCGTCTACTTTGTTCTGATTAATAATAATCACTAACCGTGGCTTGACTGCAAAGGATTTGTGGAAAATAAAATTATGATTTTGTGCTTGTTTCAGGCCAGCAGGTCCTGGGTCTGGTGGAGAACCAGAGTGACTGGTACCTCGGGAATCTGTGGAAGAACCACCGGCCATGGCCGGCACTGGGAAGAGGCTTCAACACCGGTGAGTGCCGTGAATGTGATTGGCCGTGAATTGACGTCAAGGTCGTCAATGCGCGGAGGTCGTTGACCAGCGGCTTCAATCGCTAATGTGTACGCATCGGTGGTCATATTTGGATCCATCCATCTATTTTCTTTGCGGTTTATCCTCACCAGGGTCGCGGGGAGTGCTGGTGCCTATCCCAGCTGTCAACGGGCAGGAGGCGGGGTACACCCTGAACTGGTTGCCACCCAATCGCAGGCCACATAGAGTCAAACGTCCACAATCACACCTAGGGGCAATTTAGAGGGTCCAATTAATGTTGCATGTTTTTGGGATGTGGGGGGGAAACCGGAGTGAGGTCAACGCTTTACCACCCACCGACATATTTGGATGATCTTTGCAAATTCCAAAACCATTTTTCCCCATTTGCACAATTATGCCACCGAAGAGCAAGAAAATGTCACTTGTCACTTGAGCCGTACAGTTTTAAATTCTCCGTCAGCCATTAACGGTAAAAACGTCACAATACGAATCCTGACTTTGAACCTTTTATTTGAGAAGGATTTGGATGTATTTTCCATTCATCATTTTTAATACGCATATAAAATATGAAGGCTCACTAATTAACAAGTGTTCATGTCCCTGAAAAGTTGGAAGATTTCCTGGAATTTGATTCAACTCGTGTCTTGGAATTCAGCTCTATCACAAGAACATGTTTGCCTCTTATGCTCTCTGTTTTTCACTCCGCGAGTCCAAAGTCCTTTTTGAGATGACCTTGACCAAAAAAAATTTTCAAAAATAATTTGTGCACCATTTATTTGTTTTGAACCGTGATTGGACTAAATTACCAATTAAATGATGAAATATGTTGGTTTCAATGTAAAGGCATTACAAGCTAGAAGCTAAAAACATTAATTTATAATAAATATAATATAATATGTATAATAAAATAATAATAAATAACATTTAAAACAATGCTTTTATTTTACACACAAACACAACTGTATGTGGCGGCACGGTGTATCAGCTGGTAAAGCGTCGATCCTGGCCCCGCCTGTGTGGAGTTTGCATGTTCTCCCCGTGGCTGCGTTGGTTTACTCCGGGCACTCCGGTTTCCTCCCGCATCCCAAAAACATGCAACATCAATTGGACACTCTAAATTGCACCTAGGTGTGACTGTGAGTGCGACTGTTTGTCTCCATGTGCCCTGCGATTGACTGGCGACCAGTTCAGGGTGTTCCCCCGCCTCGTGCCCGTTGACAGCTGGGATAGGCTCCAGCACTCCCCTCAACCCTTGTGAGGATAAGTGGCAAATACAATGGATTGATGGATGGACAACTGTATGTTTGCACATGTATACCTTAGGACCTCACCTTGGTTTTCTGACTGCTGCTGCCAAATTATTATCATTTCCAAACTTGAATAGAAATTGGCAGCATCGATTTCGGCCGCATCCAAATTGGAAAACCTTTGTTTCCACCTTGGTGCAGACGACTCTTGTTAATAAAAAAAAAAAAAATAGAGGCGTCATAAAAGCGGACTACAGCAAAGTGTTCTATAAAGAGCACAAAGTGGAACAGAACAACAATGATTGTTTTGGAGAGCTTTGTAAATAAAAATAGAATCTACCGGTTCCAATAGTATCTTTAAAACAACAACAACGAAAGACTTCTCTAATTAAATACTTTGCATCTATGGATGTGACGGAATAAAGAACCAGCGTATATCTGGAGATTACAACAAATCTATTTCCTGATTTATCTCTTGAGATCAAGATTAGCGTTGATAGCGCGTATGCTACAATGTATTTACCTCTGATTTACAGTGGAGAGAAGCGGTGTTTAAGCTTCTATTAGTACCGCAATAAAGCGTTTCCTTCAAAAAAAAAAAAAAAAAAAGAGATAATGGGTAAAGGCTAAGCACAATATTATGATCAAACTGGGATACTTTCTGGTACCTTCCGAGAGCTCCTTGTGCAAGTACAAAACCCCCGCAGAGAGCAGAAATGATGAGTCATGCTGCAATACGCTTCAGAAAAAGCGCGCTGTGAAAATGTTGTCATTTCAAAGCCGTTAGAAGGTTACAGCAAGAGCACGTTTTATATTTTCTTAATCTTTTTATTTCAACTGACAAAGCTTCTCATGTATTTTTTTTTTTAATGTACAGTGAATTTCAAATTCAAATCCATTCCTTTTTTTATACTAAATTATTTGGTAAGCGGTTACCTTTTGAGTCGAAGATGGCACGAGAATGTGTCAAAAGATGGAATTTCAAGAGAACATGAATAAAACCTATTATTCATAACCTTGACATATCCTTGTTCTAAATTACTGGTTAGCACACTTTTTACATCAACTACAAATAAAAAAAAAATGGCTCTCCAAGTAAACCTGTCATGACCAACATTAAAATGCAGAATAAAAAAAGAGATATTTATTCCAAATAGCATAGATGTAGAGATAAAGATAGGTATGTTATTCTTATCCACTGTATTATTATGGACACATTTAACATTAAAACTGTGCTTACAAATGGGGTGGGGAATGTCCATGCGTGCATCCATTTTGCAAGCCGCGTATCCTCACAAGTTAATGTTAATTATTACGTATAGTAGTACATATGTGCTGTACTTGGGCAGTGATTTTTGCATATCACTAGAGGGAGCCACACTTTGACACTCGCTCTTAAATGATGAGAAGCCCCTCCAGAAGTCACCCGGTTCCTTTTAGAATTATGCAATATGGATAACACAAGAGTGCTGTGTCTTTTTTTCATTTTTTTTAATGGAGAAGGTAATTTGTGAGTTAATTGCTCGTGAAGGTGGACGACAAGATCCCGAAAAAACGGTTTTGGGTACACGGATCCCTCGAGTCACAAATGGTTTGCCGCAATGGCGTCATTTACAGTCGACCGACGTCTTTCCTTCCAGTTCAGCAGGTCTTCATGACTGGCTAATCTTTCTATTAACCTTTTGAGTGGTTCAACTCGGTGCCACGGGGACTTTCAACAGAACCGGGGAGCGGAACGAGTGTTTGTAAAGCACAGAAAAAGTGAGTCAAAGACCTCCAGTCCAGCTGCGGCCGCTCCGCTGCGTGGCTGCGGCCGTAGCAACAGATGGAGCACAGCGGGACGTGGAGACTGGCTGGTTTGCGCCGGTCTTGACTTCCTAATTTCATTTGCCGTCGCCACTAAGATTTATATCAGCAAGGGAACCGAGAAGTCGTTCCCCACTCCCTACAAGTATTCTCTCTTTTTTTTGTCTTTGGACAAAGTTACGCTGAATGATTTGTGTTTGCAGACAGATTTACAACATATCTCCCACATCCTTTTTCAGTCTGTTTGCGGGTTTTATCTGGGTAAACACAAAGCCTGTGATTCAGATCCTCGCGAATGAGACTTTATCACCAACTGGGGGGTTGCGATAGGAATCTGTGGGTTTGTTAAGATGCCATATCGAGGTATCGTGTGTGTGTGTGTGTGTGTGCACCTTTCAGGGGTGATTCTGCTGCTCCTCGATCGACTGCGAAAGCTGCGATGGGAGCAGATGTGGAGGCTGACTGCCGAGCGGGAATTAATGAGCATGCTGTCTACTTCGTTGGCAGACCAGGTAAAACGCAAACGTCCTCGCTTCGTTCTACATTTTTCCACCCGTGGTGCCGCATCCCGAGTCAAACGCAAGCTGGCGCGTGATGCGGGTTGACTTCCAAGTTTTTATGTCAAAGCAAATGTCCCCAAAGTAATGGGGATGTTAATCCAAATTGAAATGATCCATGGTTTACCAAACTACCATTATTAAACTTTACCCATTTTCTATAACTGGTAGCCTTCTGCAGCGGTGTCAGAAGCAAAAAAAAAAAAGTGATTTGATGATGCACATTTATGGATTTAATTACCGTAACTCCCGGCCAGTACATTTGTAAGGGAAATACCATTTGGTACATACATACGCCGCAACTGTGTAAAAGCCGCAAGTGCGAGATTTTGAAATACGAGATTTACAAAGATGGTACACAGAAAATTTAATCCTAGCGCCCCCATGCTAACGCTAGCACCGCGCTAACAGGGGCGGTTAAAAAAACTACACTGGTAAAAATCGCTGAGACATGGCAGTAACACATAACACGACAAGTAAAAGTCACTTCCTCAGGACATATATTCCACTGCTCTCACTCTTCGCTTTTCCACTCGAGTGCCCCCTTGTGGCTGTTAGAAAAAATGCACAAATTAGCTGCATCACCACATAAACTGCAGGGTTGAAAGCGTGTGTAAAAAGTCTCTGCTTATAGGCCGGAAATTACAGTAGCTTTGTTCCTACAAAAACTCGAACCTGAGCAGCACATGTGGTTCAATAACAAATTCCAATCCAAACTCCCCGTTTCCCTTCTGGCTATGGCATGGACAAAGATGGTTTGTTTTTTATTCCAACGAAGTGCAGTTATAAGAAGATTTGAGGCTGATAATCACAAGGTCGACCCTCGTAAAGGTGTGAGCCGTCCTCGCTCGAGACTAATTCCCCATTTTGCCTCCGGTGTGACCATGAACGGACACAGCAGTTGGAGTTTTTTTTTTGCTGCGGGTCCAACTTGGGCGCGCGCACACCTCCGCCATTTTTAAGAGGATCGTAGAGTAGCCAGAAATGGAGGACTGACTGCGTGCAGTCTTGTGACCGCCTGGCTGCGTTTGATCGCTGAAACGGAGTCACCGTTATCAAAATATCGCGATTGGCGGTCACGTGTCGCATTTGACCAGAAATGATGGTTCCACTCCAGCTCGTAACTCTTGTGCGGCCTCCACAGTAATCGACAAAAGAAAATTATTATTATTTTTTTTTTTAAGTTACAGCAGCAGGGAAAATGTGCATCAATTAGATGTGAGCTCTGAAGTGCACGGGCCTCCAACAACACTCCTCAATCCCGATGCACCATTTGGAACAACATGTTGCCCCCCCCGATTTTAATTTGTCAGAATAAAATGTGCTTAAACCTTTCCGCCAAGTAATATTCTCTACTGCTCATCTGCTTCTTCTTCTTTTTTTTTTTTTTTTTTTATGCACCTCGCTTGAAGACAGCTTTCCTTTTCCAGTACACGGGGAAAATGAGCACTAAAAGGATTTTTGTGTTGTGACATTTGGCCGACAAAAGCCGGGCTCTGCCAGAGCGATTTACATTTCATTTAACAACAGTCGAACAGTCGGAGACCCGCCCCGTATGGACGTTTGCTGGAGCGGGGCCAAAACGTGCTGGACCGCGGTGACATCTGGCCGACGGTCGTGACATGTCGCCACACTGTGCCGACTCCCCGCTTTCCCGCTCTCCGACAATCATGTCAGTGCCGCGGCGCGCTTGACAATAGTCGGCCCTGAAAAAGGGGGCGTGTGGGCGGGAAACTGCGTGATGTCATTCAAGCGCCACGCATTGTAAACAGCCTGTGGACTTAATAGAGGAACCGAGGAGTGCCGCTAACAATGGAGGAACGTGCGGGAAGACGTTTAGCGATGGTTATAAGCACGTAATTGTCGTTCGTGGCAAAATGGACTTTGAAAGCCTCGTTGTCGGTCTCTGTTTTGAATGACTTGCACGTCTGAACAAACACGTCTGTGCGTCTCTCTCCCCGCCCTGCACTGTTTTTACCATTAAGACAGAGGGGGAGAGTGCGATGGTTTACAAAAAGTTCCTGTAGGTGCTAAAAATGCCCCTTTTAGCCAGGTTTAAGCCACTGTTTTAATATTTAATGTGTGGTTGTCTTGCATTCGAACCAGAGGAAGACCACCACGTACCGCACGACGGGAATCACTTTGGGTGGTGTAAAAGGTCAAAGTGCAATAAATCAGAGCGCGGCGCTTTCTTCTCGACCATTATCGCGTGTGAAACGAGGCGACACGGTAATGGCAAACGCGGCCCATTTAGCATTTATCGTTTTTTCACACCGAGTGGGCCCGCAGCCTCGCAGCGCCGTCCCGAGATGCGGATGTCGTCGGGGCCTTTCACCGAGACCTTGGTGAGCCATCTTCTCCCACCCGTTATCCGCGAGCCATCCAGAGCTCATCTCGACGAGTGGTGCGTTTATGAGATTTTAATTAAACCTTCATTAAGTAAAGTCCCGCAAGGTATGCAGTTTGGAAAATGAACGGGGGTGAGGGGTGGGGGGGCGGCTTCCGGAATCATTTGAGCTTTCCATCTGCCTTCCGCCGTGTGAGCTACTTCGATGGTCTGTCAAGGCCTCTTTATCGCGCCATTTATTACGCGGTTATTGAGCTTTTATGTCTCCCATTAGAGGACGTTGGTGGCTGTCACTGGCTGTCGTCATGTGAGCCGGAAGATCTTCAGCGTTTATCTTTGCTTGTTGTTTCGCTGCACGTCAATTCGTTAAACACGAGCGCGTCGTAATTTGGACTGGGAAGACGCCAGACCGGATCACTTTGAGTCATTTTCATGGTTTTTAAGGATATTTAATGCGGACTATAATTGTGAATATATGAAAATAATTTGTTTTCTAATCTCAGCCAGATGCAATTCTTTACCATTAAAGGTTAAAGGGCAATGTACAGACTTGACACCCACGACATGAGTGAAACGTGGCTAAATTATTTACATGAACTGAAATTGAAAATGCTTTGTAAATCTTCAGAGGTGGATTTAATAAATATTTGAGCATCAAGCGGGACCTGAAGGATTCCTGGGTGCGGGGGATCTTTGACCATATGTGAGGTGCTCACTTTCAATCTGAGATTCCATTTTCCCGTAATTTCCTATCCAGAGAAAGTAGCAGCTAATCAGAATTTTGTCTATATTGCATTTACATACAGTAATTGATTGAAAATGGAGGCTAAATAATGACTAAACATTGGAGTTTTGGTTTTATGAACATAACAGGCAAGCTCCACAAGACTTGAATTTTTATGCTGAATTTTCTGTTAATGTGTCCATATTTAGTTTTAATGCCCCCCCCCACTCAAAATTTGACTGGGGCTCCCCCTGCTGGAATTTTCATTTCAACTTAATTTGTACAGCTGCAGTTTTTGCATTTTTGGTCATGTATGCCTCACTATTGATTTGTAATCAGACGCCTTGTTCATTTTTCAGTGCAGGTAATGTTCTGTTCTCCGGAATTGCAATATTTGAGCCTATCGGGCATCACAAATGAAGTCCTAGAGAAACTCCAAATACTCAATTCTTGATTTGTGACCAAGATGAGACAAACTTTTCCCCACAAAGCTGGAAGCATGTAATTATCCCAAATATTCTGGGCGAAATGAGGAATTAAAAATCCTTCACCCACGTATCGCTATCATTGATTACGAATGGCTGCAAGGACAGGTGAATAAAATCCCAAATTTGTGCAGGATATCTTCAACGCCGTGATCAAACAAAACCCGTTCCTGGTCCACCAGCTGCCCTGCTTCTGGAACGTTCAGCTGTCTGACCACACCCGCTCCGAGAAGTGCTACAAAGACGTGTCGGACCTCAAGGTGAGACCGTTCGGTGCATTTGTGGCAATTGGTGCACTTTGCACGATTGTTGGCGTTGGGCGGTCATTTCAGGGAACTATTTGTAGACACGCAATTAAGTCAATTTTCCATATGTCCCGCATAACAGGATAGAAAAACGGTTCGGCTCGATTGCAAAGCACAATCATTGAAATCAGCCCGGATATGATACGAAACATCGAAAAGGATCAACAGCGCCATCTGGAGAAATGCATTTGGCGAACATTCAACGTTGCGCGTCATTTTGCACATTACGAAGGGCGGATCGAACTTAGTTTGAGATGGAATGTGCCCGCAAAGTGCCGCTGAATGTTCAAAATGCTTTGAGGCGCCAATGAGGTCTGCCTCTAAACGAGTCGGTCGTTATATGAACGCGCTTTCTGATGGCTCGTCGGGAAAAGATTTTTGACTGCAAAGCAGTGCTTTGACCTCATTTACCTCTTGTTTGTATCAACTTACTGCATTGCATACAAACAATATCAGTCCTACTGGTGCCTGTGAAGCAACCTTTATTCCGTGGGTACGCCGTCACCCTTTTAAAACAAAACCACATCCTCTACGTGGACTACATTAACGAGCGTTCTTCGCTTCTCCTTCTCTGACAAGGTCATCCACTGGAACTCGCCGAAGAAACTCAGAGTCAAGAACAAGCACGTGGAGTTTTTCCGCAATCTCTACCTGACCTTCCTGGAGTACGACGGCAACCTGCTGCGCCGCGAGCTGTTCGGCTGTCCCAGCGAGGCCGATCACAACAGCGAGAATGTGAGCGAGCGGGCGGGCCTCCCACCCAAACGCGAGCGCCCGATTGTCGGCTCGACTCGAGCTCATGAATTTGTCAGTGAAAGAGGAAGCCGGCTTGCTATTCTGCGGGTGTCGTGTTTTTACGCATCAGCTGGCTCCGAAATCACGTTTATGACGCTCGAGGGTTTGTTGGCGACGTGGACGGTTGATTAGGGACCAAACACATGGCAGTAATCATCCCCTTTGTATTGAAGTCAAAGGATCTCATTGTCCTTTGTTACCATGACACCACATTTATCATGCGGGTTGAGTGGAAGTTTAGCAGTTATTTTTTGCTCCTGGGCTCCGCCAAGTGTAATCCCCCCCCCCCCCCGTTTTCCAAACGAAATATAACAGAAATACAAAAACAGTCAATGGCTGTTTTTTTTTTTTTTTTTTTTTTTTCTGGCAAGTGAATTTTAATTTACAGTGACAGCCGCCCCAGCCCCCACCCTACGGAGCATTAAAGGGTCATTTTAAAAAAAAAAAGGTTTCTCATTCTAATGAGTAAGTTTCTCATGAGTAAGTTACTCATTCTAAGTAAGTTACTCATTACAATCAGTAACTACTTTTGTTTTTTTTTTTTTGTTTGTTTTTTCCAATGTCCCTTTAGGGCCTCCGTACCCCTCTGAGTTTCTTCCCAAAAACTACACACACAAAAGACTTCAATATCATTTCAAATTTGTTTTACATCATTTACCCTAAAAACAAATCGCGCATAGGTTTTTCGATGTATTTTAGGCAAATATTTAAGATCAAAATGAAAAAAAGGAGGCAATTAAAAATGATGTTTAGCATTCTCATGATAAAACTTGACATGCGATAAATGAACCAGTTTGCATTGTAAGACAGAATGATAAAAAAAATGCCAATCATTTCATGACATGACAATGTCATTAAGATAAAAAGCAAAGAAAAAAACCCAATACTCAGTAGTCATAGTAATCCTTGCATGAAATGCTGACACCTGATGTGATTATTGCCATATACAGTGTGGGAAAGAGTGATTTCCTCATGAATTGTTATGGCTCGTAACCGATTGCAGTTGTAGACAAAGAACGATCTTCATTTGAAGTCACTCGGTGGCGACTTCCCCTCAAATGAGCTCTTTTGTTGTCACTGGTCGCTTGGTTTGCACACAGCTCAAGAGGGATTTGGGCCCGACGGTTTACAAGAACAAAACCTGTAAATCATTCAAGCGTCTTGGCCGCTGCCGCTTTCGCTTTTCCGAGTGGGCCACCCCATGATCTTCATATGCTGCTTATTGCGCCTCTCCACTTGTGATTATTTTCTACGCTAACCGATAGTGGTAAACATGCATTTGTTAATGTATAGATATGTAAAAAGCATTAGATGCACGAGCCGAGCGAATTATGCAGACAACGCTCGGGGCAACGAACGTACCGTGTATGTGACAGTTCGCTTTAAACATCGCGTAGTAACGGAGGCTCCTTATGGTCATTGTGGCAATAACAATGACAATTCTCCTTACCAAAAGCCATCAAAAGGATTTCAAAGCTGCCATTTGCGGGAAAAATGGCTCCATATTGCTGCTTTATATTTTCTGGCTCCATTTTTCCGAGATGTCAAAATGACCTCTTTGTGGCTTGTGCTTTTTGTTGTAATATATGAAAGCAGACATATGGACTGTAATAGCTTAAAATGTACCACCACCACCCCTCCCCCAATCCCCTGTAGCTCCAGAAGACGCTTTCCGAGCTGGACGAAGACGACCCGTGCTACGAGTTCCGCCGCGAGCGATTCACCGTCCACAGAACACACCTCTACTTCTTGCACTACGAGTACGAAGTCACCCCCGACAACGCGGACGTCACGTTAGTCGCGCAGCTGTCCATGGACAGGTACGGTTTCACGCAACCTCTTCTTACAATAACGATCCGGCTCTTGAAAAATGTGGGAAACACTCAATTTACACATTTTGACGCATTTTAAAGATCCACTGTCATGATATTTAGTTTGTTATTAATGAAAAAACGGCAGCCGGAATGGACCCATCCATTTTTTCACCACAAAACATGATTTTGACGTATTTGGCTTTTTGTAACTCGCACCATGAAAATCCTCTTGAGGGATTTGTTTTCGACAAGAAGCAGGAAGTGACGTTAGTAGCAGGCGCCCACTCAAGCGGATCATGCGTTTCTACTAGTTCTACCTGTGGGAAGGTAGCTCGTTGTTCCTTCGTGTTAGCCAAAATGCCGGCTCATTGTATTGCTGGATCTTGCTCGAACACTCGGGAGGATGGATTTACCCTTCATAAGTTTGCAAGAGACCCGGTTTATCGTGAAAAATGGATTGCACGGGTGCAATGGATGAGAGCTTCGTGGGTTCCAAATGACATGTAGGTGTGTATATAGCTACTAAAAAAAATTATAGTTTCGGGGGACGTAATCTGTAAATCAGGGGTGCTAAATGTGTCCATGTGCCACCCCGGCCAAAGCTGTGATCGGCGGACGCGGCGCCGCTGGGGTGGCTCGTCATCGCGCTGGGCCACAGTGGCTGATCTCCGTTGTGGAGGTGGATCGGACAGGGAGGCGGTTTGGTCGCAGCGTCATCGTCGCTCGCGGGCGGCGTTGTTTTTATCACTGCCGCGGAGGTGGATTGGATGGGGGCGGCGGCCTCGTACAAAATCTATTTTAGAATGTTTATAGGCATGACACTTGGGCTTTAAATAGTACCACTAGTTGAATGTGGGGCCCCTCTGGTAGTATGTGATGGAATCACTCAATACAGTTCCATTGTTTAACTTTGAAGCCGAATAAATTAGCATTTAATTTTGAACGTGCATTTTTGATTTAGTTTAAGTGCAGTACATTTGGAAAGAATCAATATTTTGCTTTCTGTAAACAGTGTTATCGTTGAAACTGCGTAAGGTTAGAACAGCAAATGCTTTTTTTTCTGCAGCACTTTTGTGGTGCTCATCCCCTTGAAACGAGCCCGACTCGACTAAAAATGTAGAAAAATAAACTTAAATGGCAAAGTTTATGTTCCCACTTGCGTATTAATGACGCTGTTTTGTATACTCGGCAAAAAAAAAATATAATGAAAAATACATTGTCAGAATATGAATAGTTGAGTTACTCGAGCAAGAAGTACGCTGGAGCAACAGGAAGAAGACAGATGGACACGTTTGGTTGAACAAATAAGATCGTCTGGGCTTTTGAATCGACGGCGGCGGAATCTAGATGAAAACAAAAACAACGGAAGTGAGCGACGCTGTGGCTAACAAACAGATCCTTGTTATGTAAATGTAGAAGATTTGACGGCGCAGAATAAAAGAGCCATTTTTTCCCCTGTTGGAAATGAGCTGGTACAAAGCCGAGGCGGTGATGTGAATATTCTGATTGTCGATTGTTTTTAAGTGAACGATTTGTGCCCTCCGCTGCTTAGACTTCAGATGTTGGAGGCCATCTGCAAACACTGGGAAGGCCCCATCAGCTTGGCCCTCTACCTGTCCGACGCCGAGGCCCAGCAGTTCCTGCGCTACGCTCAGGGCTCCGAGGTGCTCATGAGCCGAGGGAACGTGGGCTACCACGTGGTCTACAAAGAGGGGCAGTTCTATCCCGTCAACCTTTTACGAAACGTGGCCATGCGACACGTCAACACACCTTACATGTTCCTGTCGGACATCGATTTCTTGCCCATGTATGGGCTCTACGACTATCTCAGGTGAGGACTGTTCGATTACACAAAAACAAAATGGCTCTTCTAGTGTTAGTTTGCGTATAACGTGAGCCTTTCTGCCTACTTTCAGGAAGTCGGTCTTGCAGCTCGACATGGGCAACACCAAGAAAGCGCTGGTGGTGCCAGCCTTCGAGACGCTGCGCTATCGGCTCTCCTACCCCAAATCCAAAGCCGAGCTGCTTTCTCAGCTGGACATGGGAACTCTTTTCACCTTCAGGTAACATCAGCTGTGCTATACTACACACCGAGAAAAAACACAAAAACAATGAACAAAATCTGTTTTCAGTTTCTCAGACAAAAAAAAAAAATGTGGTTTGAGCACAGTGAGTAAAAAAGATTCAATAAAATATGATCCTGTAGAAATTGTGTCAACCGTTTTGTCAGGTTTAAATCTAACCGCTGGACTAAATGAAGGGACAGAAGAGGTCTTTAATTTGGCACGTACGGGGAGAATCGGGTTTGGCTGACCAGCTGCAACTCCAACACCCATTCCGAGTCAGCCTCGCTGGTGTCCCCCTTTTTATTAGTTTCCAATTCAAAAGTTTACAAGATTACAAAACAAATGGAGGAACAAATGGCAATAGGAACACAAAGACGAATACTAAAGTAAACATTTCTTCATTGCCCTGATAAACCTGCGAGAAATCAGAAGGTTTCTGAATCACAGCATATTTATGGTGTTGAGGAGTGTCTGTTTTGAAGTCAGCAAAGAGGGTGCATCACCTATCAAGGTGTCGCTGGGTCACACTCCAGGTCACACAGCCGCTCGCAAAGAGAATGATTCGGGCAAGGATGATGTCAGCAAATGCATGATAAAATAATAAACAGAACACGTTTGTTGCAAGGATGCTTCTTAGTTATAAAATAATGACAATACTTGTAGGATTTAGAAGCACTTCCAGGAAGTTGCGGCAAGGACAAGTCAGATCAGAACATTTTGATTTCCATTAAAAGAAGAAGCATGTGTATTTTCTTGGCCGATCCAGGTACCACGTGTGGACCAAAGGCCACGCGCCCACTAACTTTGCCAAATGGCGGACGGCCACCACGCCCTACCGGGTGGAGTGGGAAGCCGACTTCGAGCCGTACGTGATGGTGAGGCGGGACAGCCCCGAGTACGACCGGCGGTTCGTGGGCTTCGGCTGGAACAAGGTGGCGCACATCATGGAGTTGGACGCGCAGGTCAGAGGTCACACACTTCCACTCCCTCATAGCTGCAGTATTTTTTTTGGGGGGGGAAAGTTCGCATTTTTTTTTCATCAACAGCTGACATTTATTATTCGGCTCTTTCAGTCCTGCCGCTACAAAGACGCGGTCAGACTTTAAAGCCAGATGTGATTATTTACATTCTCAACGTTTCTCTCAGCGGCTGATTATGTACAAGCATTATAGGCTGTTTTTAAAAAGAACGAGGAGGTCAAGGTCGAGTCCAACCCCAAGATAATCAGAATGGCAGCACGCCAACACCCATCCGTTGCGTCTAGGAAATAGCCCGCTACCTTCCAAACACAAATACAACAATCTACGATGTATTGTCCCTCTTTTGTTAGCAGTTTGACCCCTGCGGGGGGTCAGCTTCCTGCCGAGCGAAATACCACTTTCATATAACGTTGCTGGAGTGATGACTTTTTCCACAGGGGCTGTGTGTACTTGTTTTATCTTTTAGGGTGGGGGGTGGGAGTGGTGGTGATATAGATCAGTTATTTTGTTTGAGTAAATGACACTTTATACACAAAATACATGAAATCCAGCATCAAAATAATTTGTAATAAATGTGAAACAAATTGTGTTTAATTGATCTTGTAACACAGGGGTGTCAAAATCATTGTTATATCGTGGCACATTGTAGTTACGGTTTCTGTCAGAGGGCCATTATGGCTGAAACCATGAAAATCTTGAATTGACCCATCATATTTACACATTAAAGTTATCAGCTAGAAATCAAGGGTACGTGGGTTTTTCAACTCTTGTTGATGTTTGGTAACAGAAAAAGGCTTGCAATAGCTCAACGTTATCATTTATGATCATTTGAAATCTTTGGTACAGATTTGAGCAATAATCATGGAAGCTGATACGCATGATTTGCCTTGAAATCATGTGGCGGGTCACATCTGGCCCCCCCGGGCCTTGAGTTTGACACCTGCGTTCTAACGGATTAAAATTAGTCGTAAAGAAAAGTTGTACAGCAGATTTTTGTCTGTATTTGATGGCAGGCGCAAGGACTTGTTGGCAAAAGTGCAAAAATTCTTTCTATTTAATGAATGCCATTGGGAAAATTGTCAATTCCAATAATGTTAGCTTAATAGAACGTTTTGCCCAAGTAAATGAAAGAGTCCGGTTCCTCTGGAACTCCACCCGCTTTCCAAAGCAGTCTGGCCCACATCAGCTGGGTTCAGTTCCAGCCCTCGTGAGGGCGAGCATCACCGAAAATGGATGGATGACCTCTATTAGTTGCTTCGAAGAGGTTAAAACCGTGTTCTTATCCCCCCCTCCCTCCCCCTCTGGCTACAGGAATACGAATTTGTGGTCCTCCCCAACGCGTACATGATCCACATGCCCCACGCGCCCAGCTTCGACATCACCAAGTTCCGCTCCAACAAGCAGTACCGGGTCTGCCTGAAGACCCTCAAGGAGGAGTTCCAGCAGAACATGTCGCGGCGCTACGGCTTCGCCGCTCTTAAGTATATGACGGCCGAGAACAACAGCTAGCCACTGCGGGCCCTCGCGTCCCCCGAGCCGTGAGTGACCGTAATGACTCGGGAAGCTATTGAAGTTGGGGGGGGGGGGGGGTGCGAGGGTATGAGGAACGGCGCAGGAAAGATGGCCCTCGTGAGGCGAGCGGACCTGACTTGGACCTCCTTCAAAAAATTTGGAACTTAAGTGTACGGATCGGAGCTGTCGGATCCGGGAAATAGTCACCCCCCCTACTGGGATGGGTCCGGGCGTTCGGATGTATTGGGAACATACGTGCAGGTGTGCGTGTTGGGCCTAGAAATCAAGGAAGTGACAAATTTGCCCGGTGCGGACCCCCATCCAAGATCCACCACTGCACTCCAAAAAAAAAAAAAACATTGTGGGACCGCAGCGGCGAGACAAATCTATGGGAATAGAGACGATTCAATCGAGCGCCCGGCCGGCCAATCGGCTGCGGGTGCAAATCAAAATCCGTCCTCCGAAGGCAATGAAAAATGTTCGCCCAGCGTAAGCGTGCTCCAATGTCTGTGTGTGTGTGTGTGTGTGTGTGTGTGTGTGTGTTGTGTGTGTGTGTGTGTGTGTGAGTGAGTGTGTGAGTGTGTGAATATTTCCTGCACAAGCCACTATGTTCAGTACAAAAGGCGGTTGTACTACGTTCCTTCCTACTTTTTCACTTTTGCCTCTGGTTTGATGACAAATTAGTACTAATGGCAATGTTTTTTGTTTGGGTTTTTTATTTTTTTCCCCCCTTGGACATCTAATGTATTTTTAAAGGTTACTGAAGCCCACACGAGATGAAATAATGAGGTCTGGATTCATAAAAGTACACAAAAGCAACCCTATGTACTTGTAAAGTCTTTACATTTGGCCATCATCTTGTAAGATGATGCTCAGTTTCTTTATTAATAGAATAAAATGTTTATTTTTGCACTTAGAGCTTTTGATTTGGTCTTGTCATGTCACTTAATTCGTGTGAGCACATTTTTGAGTGTATTTGTTGTTGACTCAGTTTAGTATTTATTTTATTTCTACTGTTGTGAAACTAGAGGCCACTGTCTCCCCCCATTTCCTGTCGCTCTCCCAAAAAGAAAAGTGCGGAAGAGCTGTTGTGTGCGTTCATGTATGGAACGTTGTGCGTGCGTGTGTTAGCGAGAGAGAGTGAGTTTGCGTATGCGCGATGTGGACGACGGGAGGGCTGACTGATGCTGCTACCTGAATAAAGTAAAAGTGTCAAACACCCGCTCGCCTTTGAAAATTTCTCACCGTCGTCATGGCAACACTCTCGAAAACGCTTCCCGCTCGCCTCTTTGGACGATGGGAATCTCCAAATAGCGTGGATTGTGTGACACCCTCACGCATGATGCAAGCCGTAGCGGGATTTCGAGCGTTTCTGGCTGTTTTTTGACCCACTTGATGGGCCCTTTGCGACGGGGAGCTCAGCCGTTAATTTGCTATTCACGGCCCTCAAAGCGCAGCCCCTATATAAGAACGTTATATTTAGAAGTCGGCCCATTTCGTCAGCTCCCCAGTGCACGACGGTGCCCCCCAGCAGGGCTGTCCCTTTACTGTAACAATCTTTTAAGATATTAAGTCCCGCAACACCGCTTCTTGTAGCAGAGTCTCTTGAAGAGAAGCCAGGGGGGCGGGCAACCTTTTCCTCTTATTTATGATGATTTTTGGTTTCAATATGCGGGGCCGCTTCCAGGAGTTCCTCTAAGGTGTTATCAAGTGCTTTTGAAATGGGTTATTTTCTTCGAGTAGGTCAGGGGTCGCCAAGATTTTGGGATCCGCAAGCTAGCTGGCGGCCGATTAAGTGTTGAATGGATGCAGTCGAAAACACCCTTGTGAAACATCTCATTTTTTTGGAGGAGTCTGAAATTTGCAGCACAGTTGCATGTTGAGAGAGATAATCTAGAAAAAAAAATCCATAAATCACAATGTATGATTTTTTTTTTTTTTTTTTTTCACGATTTATTTGTGTGATACAGCCGCGTCGGAGTCATGGGAGAAAGTTTTGTGGTCGGATGAGAACAAAGTGGAACTTTTTGGTCATAATTCCACGAACTGTGTTTGGAGGAAGACGACTGATGAGTTCCATCCCAAGAACACCATCCCTACTGTGAAGCATGGGGAGGTAGCATCATGCTTTGGGGGGTGATTTTCTGCACATGGGACATGACGACTGCACTGTATTAAGGAGAGGATGACTGCGGCCATGTGTTGTGGGATTTTGGGGAACAACCTCTTTCCCTCAGTCAGAGCATTCAAGATGGGTCATGGGTGGGTCTTTCAACATGACCATGACCCGAAGCACACAGCCAGGAAAACCAAGGAGTGGCTCCGTAAGAAGCATATCGAGGTTCTGGCGTGGCCTAGCCAGTCTCCAGACCTAAATCCCAAAGAAAATCTTTGGAGGGAGCTGAAACTCTGTGTTTCTCAGAAGCCTGTCTGATCTGGAGAAGATCTGTATGGAGGAGTGGGCGAAAATCCCTCCTGCAGTGTGTGCAAACCTGGTGAACAACTCCAGGAAACGTTTGAGCTCTGTAATTGCAAACAAAGGCTACTGTACCAAATATTAACATTGGTTTTCTCAGGTGTTCAAATACTTAATAGCAGCTGTATCACACAAATCGTTAAAAAATCATACATTGTGATTTCTGGATTTTTCTTTTTAGATGATCTCTCTCACAGTGGACATGCGCCTACGATGAAAATTTCAGACCCCTCCATGATTTCAAAGTGGGAGAACTTGTGGTATAGCAGGGTGTTTAAATACGTAATTTCTTCACTGTATAATAATGATTTCACAAGGTAGGAAAAGATCATTAAAAATATGCAAAAGGGACAAGAGAACAATGGGTACAACAACAGCCATCGCGACAGCGGTATATCACTGCAAGTGGTCACTTCTGCAACATTCCTTGGAAATCACAATGCCCACACTGCTGGAGGGCACCAAGGTCTCCCAATAAATTTCCATTTTCAGGGCGTTTCCATCAGTCACATCTGAGAATGTATTTTCTTTTGTTTTTGGTGAAACTGGAGTCATTGCTTTGGGCTGTGTGGCCAAATGTCAGCGCTTTTAGTGCAAATTGGCAAATTTGAGGTCATTTTAGACAGTGGCAGGGCTTCTTATGAAAGCGAGTTTGAGTTCCATTGTGTTCCAAACCTTGTCTACGACACAGATGACGAATTAAAAAATTAGTCTGCTCAAATAACTCAATCAGGATTAGCGTGATCATGATTCCAACCTGGACTGCCAGATTACCATAATTTCCTGAAGTGTGTCATTTAGCGTGAAGATGAGCACGATTGTGTCGCGCGCAGTAATCTGGTTTTGCCTTTTTGTTCCTAGACAGTTTATCATCACAATTGTCTTTGTATTTAGACCTTTTTTAATGCTAATCTAGCTGTTATCTTTTACACAGAAGCAAAGAAATACACAGAGGAAAGAAAGTGCTGCAGTTTGTTGTGTGTTCATCGAGAAGATCATCCGTGAGGTCAGGGCTGCATTACGAACACACCAAATTCTTTTAATCTTGCTTTTAAACGCATTTCCCCAAATCTTAACATGCAGAAATGTTCAAAAATATTCAGAAGTCTTTCCCAGTCTTTGTAGCATTAGAACATAAAGCTTCCAGAACCAGAAGAAAGTCAAGTAATAATTAGTTTAGTTCTCAGGCTTATTTTAATTGTTTTAAAGAGTGCACGTCACATCTGTTTAAAATGCGGTGGTCTCGGGTGCCCACAATAGACCCCCTCTACCCCCCCCCCCCCCCCCCCCGCCTGCCATCCCCGCTCCGGGCCAGCTGCGGTTTGAAGTCGCTCATCAAACGCTAATCACTGTGGATTTCGTTAGCGCTCTCCAGAGGAACCAAAATCTGGTTTGTTGGGAGCGCCCGCAACGCTCCGTTTTGAGTACAAGTGCAGCCTCCGGTTCGCAAAACCTGAACACTTCCACTCATTTGTGAAAAAGAAGGGAAAAAAAATCAAGAAATGTGTGACATGCATAGTAAATGCACCTTATGATGAATATTTGTATCACTTGGAAGTTCATCAGCAGCTGTCGCGTTAAAACTTGGTACTGTACTGACACCTAGTGTTCATTTTATGTACATTTTCTATAAGTGCATTTAGTTGCGCAGTGAAATTAACCCAACATTTGATTTGTATATATATATTGAAATTTTTATTTCTGATCCAAAACCGCAGACCGCAAATGACGTCTACTATTCTTCGCGGCGTCTGTAGTATTCCAGCAATTTCCATCCAAAGAATTTCATCAAGCTCACCTCCTGTAAGTATTTGTGCATAAATACATTTGAATGCAATTCCATATTGAATTAGATGTTTGATACAAAAAGTAAAAGAGAGTTGTTATTAGTTACTTACTTCCCATGACTCTAAAAGTGATAACATATTTTAAAACCATGTTGCAGTTGCTATATCGAAACGATAAACGTTTTTAAAAGCCTGAATTAAAGTGTAGCCTTTGTGTACTTAAAGAATTGTGGATGTGGTGCGAGATTTGCACAAAGCGGGCAAATTGCTGAACCATGCTCACAATCTGATAAACTTGGCCAAATGAAGGTAATCTATAAGGCCACGCCACGGCCTTATATACACTCGATGGTACCAGTCGGGATAATAAACGTCTTCACAATATAAGCATATACATTAAAAAATAAATCCTTTGGGTTATGAATTTGTCCATGTGTATTATGGTGGAATGCAGTAGTGTCGAACTGCATTGTACTGAAAGCTGTTTCTATTATGCATATTAAATGTAACAAAAGATGTTTATTAGTCCAAAAAAGAAAAAATAAGATGAGACCAAGGAAACATTTGTTTGGTACTTTAGCCAAACTTTTTAAAACGGCATAATAATCATACAGTATCATTGTTTTGAATATAATATACGAAATAGGTAATATTATCCTTAATCTAATTTAGTATTATTATATATATTTGTAATGATTTTTATTATATATATATATATATATATATATATAGTCGTAATAATTTTCATTATATATATTTGTAATTTTTATAATATATTATGTATTTGTATATTTTTAAGTATCTCTGAAAAGGAAAAATTCAATTAATTTACTTTAATCAAATTATTATTCAGTATAATTTGAAAAAACTTACACACAGACATTTATATATATATATATATATATATATATATATATATATAAATAAAAGTGTTTTGGGTAATTTGAACCATTATTCATTTGCTACATCCAATAAAAATGGTCTCAATGAAAATATTTAGATTAGGACTACGGGATTTGTCATTTTATTTATATATCTTTTTTAGAATAAACATGAAATGTAAATTATAGTCAAACATGCTGAATTTATTTAAAAAAAATCAAAAATCTACTGTCTAGTTTTCCAGAGCTGTAGAAAAGATGATAAAAATGTGAAAAATAAAAAACAAATGAAAAAAAAAAAACACATCCAGTGTGTTTCCAAGCCACCAAAATCCCACCGTCCAAATTGATTTCCATCCCCAGCTCTCATGCACAAGTGCACTTTGACCGCGAGGTCAAGCCTGGAAATCTCTCAAAGTGCGTGTGTTTGCGTGTGTGTCAACAGCGTTCCACGCGACGCCGGGAACAATGTTGACTCTGTTCTCAAATGTGAGCGCTGCACCCGCCGAGCGAGAACCCGAGCGGCCCTCCGCTGGCTCTTTTAACACCCGCCGCCCTGTCGGAAATGTCGGCCAATTTCTCCTTTCGTTACCGCAGGAAAATGTCCAGCGTTTTGCCGCTTTGGTGTGCCCTTTTGGTGCACTTTTGGCACTCGGGTCTTGTTGGTGCAGACGAACAGAACACGGGAGGCATTGATTCGGACTCGACATGAGTTGGCTGACCTTTCCGAATCAGTAAGTGACATTTTAACTGCGACTAATACCAAAGATCTTCCCAAATTATTAACCTTCTCCATGGAACTTGGAATGAGTGTATCAGACAAATGCGACTTTTATGGGGACAGTAAACGTTATCTTTCCCAACAGATGCTCACGTAGCTTACGTCACGTTAATAGTCCTCATTATCTCGACGGTGCTGTTTATTGGGCCAAAATTGACAGCTTGGGGGAAAAAACAATCACGTGTCAGTCGAGGGAACATATTTCAAAGTTTGTACGAAGCATCATCAGAAGTCAGGATTCTTCTGGTTCTGGCGTTTCTTATAATCTTGTATGTTGAAATGGTTTCCGTCAGACCGGCTGCGCTGCGCAAAGATAACTTATCAGTTTATCGCTACGTGTTACATGAGGTCACATTTAGGTTAGTCACGTTTATTCTTATTTATTAATACCACCCCCCCAAAAAAATATTTTTAAAACAAAATGCATTTTTGAACATGCCCCACCCATCTTTAGCAAGTTCCAAACCTTGATCCGCCCGGCACCGATTGCAACTCCATTGTTTCTCAATAAATGAATAACTGATGTTATTATTTAATAGCCAAGCGGTCAGAGACAATTGCTGCACGTCGCTGAGTTCGTCTGAGATTAATAACCTCAAATCTTTGATAGGGCTGTTAATGTCATAACAAGCATTCTTTGATTTGAGTGTACTTGACGATGTGCGTTCTGTAAACACGGCACGAGGGACTCACGTTGTCGTGCACGTACAAATAAACACTAACGTGAAGGTGGACATTTTTTTTTTTTTTTTTTTAATGGAGGACATTTAATCTGTGTAGGAACGTCTTCGTGTAAAAAATATAAATGAGAAAAGAGAGAAATTCTTTGGGTTCTTGCTTTAACAAACATAGCCTTGGTTATAACTTGGAGACAAGCAGTCTCGTCCCAAATATCAAAGATTATTGTTCTGCCGTTTGCCTAAAATAAACGTGCGGATGCGGTCCGATGTACTTTCATCTCTGGCCTTCCAATTTTCCGATAACATTTGAAGTTTTTGCTCTCGTTGGAAGGCTTGCCAGACAGACTGACTTTGTTCTCTGGATTTAGATATTTCTTTCTTATTGTTGTTATCCTTATGAACGATTATTAATAATGGAAACAGCTGGCACGGCGAGTCGGGAATGGCTGGCCTTTGCACGATCAGTGGCAGCGTTGATCAGATAGCAGTCACGCGGCTGTCGTTTATTCCAGAACAAAAGCCCGAAATTTCACAAGGCTTCCCACTCGCCTTATGTTTTATTTCCATTTGATTTTAAGAAAAGGGGCGAGAAATATACCCGCGAAGTGATGTAGAATGTTTACTTTTAACAGAAATATCGCCACAGATGGCCTGACGCGTTTATGCTGGCAACTAATAGAAAAGTCTGTTTTGGTTCTGAGTGACCCGACTTTGAGTCTTATAAAAAAAAAAAAAAAAAAAAATTAAATAAAATGAAAGGCTTCAAAACTTTGAATCAGTTGAAGTGTAAAAATAAGTTAAGCACTGTTGGTCATAAAATGTGAAAACAAAATAGAAAAAACGAATAGTTTTGTTTTGACATTGTCATACTCATACTGATTGATATACACTGGTGAAATCTTGAAAGTACCAAAGTGAAAAAAGATAATTTTGCTCTCTTCCCATAAATGAGTAATAAATAATGACCAATTTTGCAAGTGTAAAAACAATTTTGTTTGCTCACTAAATGTTGAAAGCAATAGAAAAATAATTTATTAATCACAGATATGCCAAAAGTTATGGAATGAAATAGCCTTGAATTTATGTAGAAATGAAAAATAGTGCCATCTGCTGCATTTGAGAGTGCACTGCCCCAAATTCAATCTTGACAATCATACAGTACGGACACAAATGTGCTGAAAAGCAAAGCAAATTTATTTGCATAGCGCATTTCATACGGGAGTTAACTCATTGTACTTTACGTGATTAAAGCCGTTTGAAAACAAAGAGCGAAAACATTTAAAACAGCATAAAAACAATAAAAAATAAAGACAATAAAAAAATGATTTGACGTTCTCCATTTGAAAGCTGGCCGTTAAAACACAGCTTTTTCTTGTTTTTGTTTAATTTTTTCATACACACACGCAGTCTTGCGCATGAATGGTGTGAACTGACTTCATCGTGGGCGGACGTCTCAGTAAGGTCATTCGCACAATTTACTGGGCGTGTTTGCATTCCAGCTCAAACGCACTGAAACTGATGAGCACCCCCCCCCCCCCCCCCCCCCCCCACACACACTGGCCACAATATTATTTGTATCTGTACCGATGGGAAAAATAGTGACATAGCGTTAATACTATGTTGAAAGTACTTTATGAGTCATGGAGTACCACAGGGCTCTGTCCTCTGCCCACAATGGACTTAAATCCGAGTGGGTGTCAAAGTTTGAGTATTTCTGCAATTTCCCGCAAAAAAATTTGTGTTGCGAGGGCTCGTTCGTCACTACTAGCATCTTTGGTTTTAGATGTGTTTGCGTGTTTTCTAGTGGTGAAGAAAATCTGTTTATCTTGTTCATATTCACACGAAAATCAAAACAGAAGCTGGAAAACGCTTATCTTTGGTAAGGTCAAAAGCGCTTGTACGTATGTCATTTGGCTGTCCAGCACATGATGTGATGGCGTAACGCAGCGTCAGCCCTGGGATCAATGTTTGGGGGGCCCTTTCTGCAGCATTTCCACGCCTTAAATGTAACATTTCCAAACGCAGCGTTGTTGTTGTTGTTGACCTTTGGCAGCTATCCGCCGCCCCCACCCCGTTTAAAAAGCTCCTGGATTTCCACTCCTTAACAATGGCCTGTCCCGTCCCCGTCCCTCCTCCAGGGGCGGAAAGGGCCGCCGCCGTTGAAAAGTTTCGAAGACAGATATCGGAGAGAACAATGGTCAAGGATAAGGCAGGGATCCAAACACAAGGGATCCCATCGTGATTACTGTTAATAATTACAGCCGGGAGTAGCGACCGCGGCGTAATTTATCGATGGCAGAACGGCCGCCCGTCACAGTTGCGATCCGAACGCTGGAGGAGGAGGAAGAGGAAGAGGAAGAAAGGCCGGTGGGGAGTTTGGATTTGTAGCAATCAGTCAGGTATGTGACAGCGCGAGAAGATATTTGGCGTATCATCCCGGAACTGGAGGATCATTTAGGAACCAACATAAAACAAAATCAGATGAATTATTAATATTTTAAAAATTTTGATATATTTTTTTCCTTATGGTAACGTCAAGAAAGCCAGGTAATAGACTTACTTTTTTTATTTTATTTTATTATTTTTTTTTTTTGTCCAGTTCAACCATCGATGGTTTACTTTTTATGAGCTCTTGTCATCTCATGTGTTTAGGTGTTTTTTTAAATACGGAGGCTCCCCCCCCCAAAAAAAAAAAAAATATATATATATATATATTTTTTTTTTTTTCAAGAATTAGGATTTTTTTTTTGTATTTGTTATAACTTCAAGAAAGCCCAGTAATAAGCTATCACTTTTTTTGTCCAATTCAAACATCAATGGTTGACTTTTTTTGAGCTCTTGTCATCTCATGTGTTTAGCATTTTTTTAAAATAATCGGGCTCCCAAAAAAAACATTTTTTCCAACTGTGATCACAGAATAAGACCTTTACCATTTCAAATAAAAGTCAAATTTAAAATAAATTATTTACGTGCATTTATTATTTTTTATTATTATTAAATTTTACACCAACAGTGTTGCGTATTGTGGACTATGTTAGTGTTTGCTCAAGAATACGTACTAGCTGCGTGTGCTGCCACGGTAACCGGTCAATATGAGCTTAACTGGACAGCCTAATTAAAAAACCAAAATATGAATAATGTACCGTAAAAGCTTCTAGTAATACGACGCAGAGTCACAATTTCAGGTTATAACCTTGAATGTGAAACGAAACACTAAATCCGACCCCCAAAAACTTTTTCAGGAATGACTTTGACTGCATTAAGTCTATATTGTGACGGGGGGGGGGGCAGAAAATGTCCTCCAATTGGGGACTGTCCCCCCATCAAGTCAAGGTGCTTTCTATTGTGGCTTTAAAGGAAGCGATTCATAGAAAGCGGCACTCTCTGGCATGGCTCCGTCTTTATCAGATCCGACAAGTGATCCAGACCTCGTGCGCGCTCTCCCATCTGGACCTTTGTTGTCGACGGTGTTCAAAGGTGATCTGACAGTTGTTGTCGTTGTGCTCCAACGGATCCCGGCAGAAGCAGCAGCACCACCACCACCACCACCAGCAGCAACAACAGGTCCTCGGAGGTCGCGTGAGCCGCAGTCATGCAAGCGGGGGCCGGCCGGTACGTGGTGGCGCGCTCGCTGTATTCGGAGGAGTCGTTCGCCAAGGACCACGAGAAGGTTTACAGGCAGCGCAAGAGCACGTTGGACCACGTCAAGCAGTACTTCACGTAAGGCGGCGCCGTGCACTTCGGAACGCGTTGACACGTGATGAGGTGATTTTGCTCGGCTACTTTCAGGTGATGAACGTACTTTGACAGTGCAGTATCAGTACACATTCTTTTCATAAATTGACTCCCCCCCCCCCCAGACATAAAAAAAAAATAATGCCTTGTTCTATAAAAGCCACTTTAATATTCTTAACTCATCTGTCAAAAATATTGACAGCACTGTTCAAGTGTAAAAAGAAGTACACCACTTCTCAGAACAAAACAAATCACACTGTACCAGAACTGGGAAAACAAGTGACATAAGGGCATGTTAGTACAGTACACTCGTGTATAATGTGAGGATCTTGGAGTATTTGAATAAGACCCGTGTGTAATAATCCAAGTGAACTTTGCACCATTTTTCCCTGATCATTTTTTGAAAATCACAAGTGTCTGTCCGCCGATCAGTGGATTGTTTTGGCACTTGTTATATTTCCAATTTTGACTCAACTTTCATTATCTGTCGCAGGTGTGATGCCAAACGCGCCAAAAACGTCGCTTTGTCTCTCCTGCCGATCATCGGCTGGCTGAAGATCTACCGAGTCAAAGAATGGCTGCTGAGCGATATCGTGTCGGGCGTCAGCACGGGACTGGTCGCTGTCCTGCAAGGTTCGTTTCAACCGTTCAGTAGCGTATTTTTGGGGGGTGATATATTCCGTAGGCTCGGCAGGGTGGATCATCTGGTGAAGCGTTGGCCTCACAGTTCTGAGGTTCAATCCCGCCCCCGCCTGTGTGGAGTTTGCATGTTCTCCCCATACCTGGATGGGTTTTCTCCAGGCACTCCGGTTTCCTTCCACATCCCAAAAACATGCAACATCAATTGGACACTCTAAATTGCCCCTAGGTGTGATTTTTGAGCACGGCTGTTTGTCTCTACGTGCCCTGCGATTGGTTGGCAACCAGTTCAGGGTGTACCCCCGCCTCCTGCCCATTGACAGCCGGGATAGGCTCCGGCACTCCCCGCGACCCTCGTGAGGATAAGCGGCAGAGAAAATGGATGGATGGATGGATATTCTGTAGGGTAACGTTTGCAGTCAAAAACATCTGTAAGCGGCAAAGAACTTGAAGCAAGCATACTTTACCTCTCATATGTCTTTCTTGACAGAAGACTGAGAATAGGCACTTGGGAATAATTCTTAAACCTTTTTTTGCAGTTTTTGTATTTATATTTTCCATCCAGTGTGTGTGTGTCTGGTTGAAATCTGTGAAGTCTGAAATGTGACGATGTGACATAATCTTGAACAGAAGCAAAAAAAAAAAAAAAAAACAGTCGCAACTCTTTGTATTTTTTTCAAGTCATGATTTGGTATCTTTTAAAAAGTGCAATGTCGTTGCTATTCCCATTAATTCCAAGAAGAGAAAGTTGATATGAAATGCGAGGGTCATGAAATGAATAACCGTAGCCTTGTACTCCAACCGGTACGGGTAATGTTCTTTGTATCCTGTAGGTTTGGCCTACTGTCTCCTGGCCTCACTTCCACCCTGGTACGGCCTCTTCTCCGCTTTCTTCCCCGTGGTCATCTACTTTTTCCTGGGAACGTCCAGACACATCTCGGCGGGTGAGGCCGCTCTCCTTTTCCCGTCCCCGTTGGGCGCGGCGACCTCGTGACCCTCCCGTGCCGTTTGCGAAGGTCCCTTCCCGGTGCTGTGCCTGATGATCGGCTCGTCGGTCACCCGGCTGGTACCGGACGAAAGCCCGGCCGCTAACATCACCGGTTTTGAAGGGCTCAGCAAGGATGAGCAGAGAGTGTTGGTGGCGTCGTCTGTGACGTTCCTGGTCGGCATCATGCAGGTGAAAAATGTTTGCCGTTGGAATGTCTTCATTTTTTTGTTTTGAGCCGGCAAACTGTCTCAAAAACCTTTGTCTGAAAAAATGGGCTTTCCAATTCATCTGACCCCCCAAAAAACTGAAACAGCTGTAAAACCAGTGACCTCTTTGTTGCAGCTGACTCCGATTACCGTATTTTCCACACTATAAGGCGCACCTTCAATGAATGGCCTATTTGAAGGTTTTTTTTTTCATATATAAGGCGCACTGGATTATAAGGCGCGCACTCTGCTTTTTGAGAAAACAAAAGGCTTTTAGGTGTGCCTTATAGTGTGGAAAATACAGTAACTTTCTATCCTCATCGTCTTTTGCTTAGTGTTGCTTTTTGGCACAATGTCATATGTCATCATCTTCAGTAGGCGAGCATTGCTCACGCGGCTCGTCCAACCACAGCTGGAAAACCACGCTCAGTTAATCTGATGTAAACGCATCTCAATCCAACCATCCCCATTCATGGCAGGTGTGCCCCAGGTGTCCGTTTTGAGTCCCCTTCTTATCTATCACATGAGGGTTCATTTTGCCACCCACCAACTATTCACAGCAGGGCCCTGTTACGATCTCTGAAATGAACTACCCAATTTGAAACCACATCTACTCGTTTAAACGATTTCATCATTTGATTTGGTAAATTGCTTAGCTATCAGACTGTTGGAGTTAGTTTTTAAGAAGTTAATTGGTTTTGAAGTCATGGGGACCTTTGTGCGTCTGGCAGCTGGCGATGGGCATTCTGCAGGTGGGCTTCGTGGTGATGTATCTGTCGGACACTCTGGTGTCGGGCTTCACCACCGCGGCCGCCATTCACATCCTGGTGTCCCAGCTGAAGTTTGTGCTGGGACTGCAAGTCCCCGGAATGAGCGGACCGCTCTCCATTATATACGTAAGACAAGAAAAAATATATGTGAAAATAAAAGAACTTGTGATCTGCGTGTGTTTGAATGCAGAATTGTCTTTCACAGACTTTGGAGGTCATCTTCAACAAGATCCAGTCCGCCAACGTTTGCGACGTGGTCATCTCTTTGGTGATCATGGTGGTGGTTTTTGTGGTGAAGGAGCTGAATGACCGTTTTAAAGCCAAGTTGCCGGTTCCCATCCCAATTGAGGTCATCATGGTGAGGGATCTCCTTACAACGCGTTTCCGCCTGTCACAAACTCGATAACTAATCTGCACCGTGACTCGCGATTTAGGAGTTAATTGAGGCTGCAGTTGTCTTTCATCTCGAGAGTAAATGTCTTCGGATCGTTACATAATGTTTGTAAACATTGACAGGCTAATCTGTTCCTCAGACCGTCATCGCGTGTGGCGTTTCGTACGCGTTCGACTTCAGGACCAAGTACGGCGTGGACGTCGTGGGTCATATTCCGAAGGGGTGAGATGTTTTTCGTGGGCCGCTACAACCAGTGAACTTTTAAAGAAAAGAAAAGAATGCATTCATTCTTTGGGTCTTTTATTGATTCAAAATGAGCACATATGCGACTGATGTGTCATGAAAAAAGTTAATGAATTGGATTTGGAAAAGGGGACCTGAGAGATTTGCATTGTTGTTGTGCTGACATTTAACGTAATTCCTGTATGTGGCAATGATGACTTTAAAAGCGAGAGACGTTCGTAAGGAGGAAGCAAAAACCACAGCGCGACTGAAAAATCCATCCCAGCTGACAGTCTGTTTTAACGGCGCGCGTCACGCGGCTTTTCAGCTACGAGCCTCCGATGGCCCCCAACCTGCACATCTTCCAAGAGACGGCCATGGAGGCCTTCCCGATGGCCATCGTGGGCTTCGCCGTGGCCTTCTCCGTCGCTAAAGTCTATTCTGTGAAACACGACTACACCATCGATGGAAACCAGGTGCGTAAAAAAATGTCATTTAGTATTTGTTTTGGTTATTGATGCGGTGAATGTGTTTGAAAACGGAAACGTTTCCAGGAACTGATCGCTTTTGGAGTCAGCAACATTTTCGGAGCGTCTTTCAAGTCTTTCGCAGCCAGTACGGCTCTGTCCAGGAGTGCAGTGCAGGAAAGTACTGGGGGCAAAACTCAGGTGAGGCAAAAAAATCACTCTCCATTCATACCGCAGATGTCATTTAATGGATTTACGCATCAACTTCTGATTATTGGGCCCTCTTCAGATAGCCGGCCTGCTCTCGGCCGTCATGGTGATGACCGTCACCTTGGCGGTGGGTTTTCTCCTGGACCCCCTGCCGAAGGTCAGCATCCCTTCATCCGTTTTCCCCCCGTTAGTTTGTCACATCCGTTGACCCGTGTTCCCCCGCAGTCCGTGCTGGGCGCCGTGGTCATCGTCAACCTGAAGGGAATGCTCATGCAGTTTCGGGAGGTGCCCTACCTGTGGAGGCGGGACAAGCCGGACTGCGTAAGACGATCGATTTACAATGTCCATGGAATCGGATCGAATTGGAATCTGATTTTCTTTGTGGATGCGCAGGTGGTGTGGTTGGGCACGTGCGTCGCAGCCATCCTACTGGGGTTGGATCTGGGTCTGGCCGCAGGTCTGGGCGTGGAACTCCTCAGCGTCGTCCTCAGGGTTCAGTTGTCAGTATCTGCCTGGAGAGTACTTTTTTGTTTGAGTGTTTGTGGGGAACAGCGTGGATCCATATGTAGCCGTTGTGAAGCAAAGATATCAAAAGTGTAACGGCTGCTATGCAACCTGGAGGATTGATAATCTCCCGTTGGTCGGGGTTACATAATGGGAATACAGAAATTGTGTTATTTTGATTGATGCATATTAGAAAATACAATCATAATGATGATAGAATGACCTTTTTCCTACTGTCATCTTCACTCTCACAGTTTGCATCTTGGTCGGTATAATGTAGGAAAGCAAAGAAACAAAATGGGATTACAAAAAGGCTTAGTAAAGGAGTAAATCTAAATGCTAGTCCAATCTATGAATATGTATTTCATGCTGAGAAATAACATGAATGTATCTGAATATGAGTGCCAACCGAGTTGAATGATGAATGACTTGATGTAATTGTGGAGCAATGTGTGAAGCGCCCTTTCTGGGATGTCGGTCTAATGTTGCAGCGCAGAATCGGGAATTGGAATTGGACCCATACCCAGACCGTAAATCATCTTTGTTTGCTTATTGCTGCATTTGAACTTGAAGATGACGAAAATTGAGTTAGCTGACTGTAGTTGTCACATGTGGAGGCGGCCGTGAAAAATGAGTGCTGGTTTGTAATTGCCTTTAAATGCCACAAGATGGTGGCAAAACAGTGCTTGTATATTAAACATGGCTTTGGCCACAAATGAATAGTCGTGGTGTAAGGTTGGAACCTTTTCAATTTCAGCCCTCGCTGCAGCGTGCTGGCCAACATCCACAGTACTGACATCTACAAGGACAGGAAGGACTACCTTGACGTGAGCGGGCGACGGCACAATTGCCCGCCGGTTGACACTCCCGTAGTAAAACCCAAATGTTTTCGTTCCTGCAGATATACGAGCCGGAAGGAGTGAAAATATTCCGAATCCCGTCGCCAATATTCTTTGCCAATATCGATTTCTTCAGGAGCAAACTGGTGGAAGCTGTAAGTCTCTCTTTGATGGGTTGTATTTTTTGGCTCGTATGGGAATAATGTGGAAAAAAAAAATGTACATTAAGACACAGTCCCCTAAATAACAAACTAAGGTGGGTGTTCAAATTCCCACAGGTGGGATTTAATCCACTGAGGATCCTGAGGAAGCGGAATAAGGCGCTGCGCTTGATCCGGAAACTTCTAAAGAAAGGTTATGTGCAGTGGACGCCGGTAAGCGATACCTCGTTCGTGTATAAAAAGCAGTGGCGACAATGAAAGAGTTCTTACATTTGACCCGGGCCCTGTTGTCTCCCATTATTTCGTCGCTTTCTCTCGCCACAGCTGTAGGGAGAGACCTTGGCCCGTCAGGCGGATTAAAGATATTTATAACATCTGGCAGGGTGTAACGACGACAATGTAGATAATAATAGTTTTCACAATCGTGGGTGTCGTAAATGCTCCCAGCTTCAAACAGCTTGAATTTTTACTGCAGTGGAGATTAGATAATAGTTTGGAATTAGACAGACTCAGCTTTCCTGCGTAATGAAGGTGGTGAGTTAGCATAAAATGGAATGATTTGTTCTTGAAAAGTGCAGAAAAAAAAACAACTAGGCCAAAGTAAGTTGTAGCACTACACCCAGTCTTTGTAAGGTGAACGTTGTGAAGTTTTGTAAAGCGCCGGCTATTGTGCCTTCAAGCCGGGAGGGAAAAGGTGTGGGGAAAGCTCCGCGATCCAATATTTCCCCCTTCCAGAACGGCTTCCTGAACACCTCGTGCGGCCCCGTCAAGGAGTCGGCGGAAGCCGAGAGCGACGCCGAGGAACTGGACCTGCCCACGGACTTCAAGGAGCTGCCGGGCCGCGTGGACTGGAACGGCGAGCTTCCCGCCGGCATCATTGTTCCCCGGGTGGACCTGCACAGTCTGGTGCTGGACTTCGCGGCCGTCTCCTTCCTGGACGTCTCCGCTCTCAAGGGTCTCAAAGCGGTCAGTGGATACGTCGATGTCGTGTGATGCTGCATCGTCACTGTACTGTGCTCGTTTGCTCGTAGGCGCTCAAAGAGTTCATCCGCGTGGAGGTGGACGTCTACATTGTGGCCTGTGATGGTGAGTGTTTCAATCGGGATTTCGGGATCAGGTACCGGATCAAAAATGGCAACATGAAGGCAAAAAAGAGACAAACCACTATGATGATAACTGGGGGGGAATTTATGTTGGAGTTGTAGAGCGTTATGTCAAAATGTAATTTATTGGGAAAGTGAATGACTTGGGGGAAAAAAAAAAAGTCATTTAGGACACGGGTGTCAAACTCAAGGACCTGGGTTCCAGATGTGCCCCCCCCCCCCCCCACAGGCAAATCACGTGTGTTAACTTCCATGATTTTTGTTGAAATCTGTACCAAAATTTCAAATAGTCATATCATAAATGATGAGGCTTTTTGTGTTGCTAAACATCAACTTCTTCTTCTTGTTTTCCTTTCGGCTTGTACCGTTAGCAGGGATGCGAATGACCAATTTGGATTTCGATGGGGGGGGGTTGAGTGTCCTCCTGGATATTTTTTTGCTCCTATCGGAACAGAGCGCACAGCACTTTGCCGGGATTGTCCACTTTTTGTATGCGTACGGTTAGACACGTTTTCGGTCCTATCTGCACGGTTACACTTTTTTTCAAGCCATGCCCGCCTGAAACAGTTTTTGATTCCAGCATCCTTGTCAATTGCCCTCGCTCGATCTTCATCGTTTTTTTCCCCTCACACTTTCGGCATCGTAAAACTTGGAACACACCGTCAGTTCGCGCTATCTGAGTCCCACGCGCCATTACTTGGCTAACTAACAAATTACACTGCGATTTCTGAAAACCGAGAACACACGTATATGGCAATGGTGGAACTCGATTAACCACGAACACGACCGGATCGTTATACCGTATAACTCTGTTGTCCAATCGAGTGATCTGCCGCAAAGAAGTTTTAATGTTTATGTCGCAAAATGCAAATATTTACACTACCGAACAAGTTAGAACGGCAAACGATCGTCGTGCTTGTGCTAGCACTAAGCTGAACTTGCAGCTCGGAGCCCACCACCGAGAGGCGGGCGCACGATACCTTATTCCCCCCCCTGAAATTTTCTCAACGGATTTGCGCTTATCTCGAGAATGCTCATTTTGGCCTGAAAAAGTCGGAAATCCGCCGATCGGCGGAAAATTCTCATCCCTGCGTTAGGGGTCGCCACAGCGTGTCATCTGAAACGAACGCATCTTTGTTTGGGACAGTTTTATGCTGGATGCTCTTCCTGCTGCAACCCCTCTGCATTTAGCTGGAATAGTTGAAAAAGCCATCACCGTTGATTTCTAATTCCAAAAGTAGTTAATATATCCATCCATTATCTACCGCTTTTCTGGGTCGGGTCGCGGGGGAAGTAGCGTCATTGTGTAAATATGATGGCTCAAAGATTTGTATGGTTTTGCGGTCATAGTGGCCCTCTGAGAGAAACCATGACGTCAATGTGGCGCGGGATTAAAAAGAGTTTGACACCCCTGATGTGGAATGTAACATTCCTCAGTTGTATTTAATGCCCATATGTTGATTGTTTGCGTGTGGGGCGCCGTAGCTTACATCCTGGAGAAACTGCACCACTGCAGCTTCTTTGATGACGAAGTGGGGCCGTCCATGTTCTTCCTGACGCCGCACGACGCCGTGCTGCACATCCTGAGCAAACATCCCGAGCGCTGGCAAAACAAGTCCGGCTACGACAAGGTACCGGGAAATTCCGAGCTTTGTTGTCGCTTTGGTGAAGAATGCGTGGCGAATTACGCTTCAGTGGTACTCCGGTTTTAAGCGGAGTAGTAGTATTTGATCTTTTAGGCTTTTTATGCCTTGACTTAAAGGTGGCGTTATTGCACTCATGTGTAATGCAATCAAGTTGAATCAGTATTTATCTTTCTTACATTTAAGAGTAGTGTGCGTGTTGTTGCAATGGATTACAGTAATACTGAAAGATGTAGGATGAAAGTTTTCAGCGTGTACTTGGGTTAATTATGCAAAGGTATTAAAATATTGGTGGTGGTGGTGGTGGCGGCAGCGGGATTTAGAGTAGTGTGTAAGCATATGCATTGTTTGTCATGCAGATTCTAACGTCGGTAACGGCGCACCATCCCGGAGGAGGTCTCAGGAGCAGAGATCGAAATGTATGTATTGCACACACGTGCACACACACAGTAATGTTCCCTATTTCTTAGCTGGCAATCGTGCACAAAATAAGGATAATCCAAATGATTAGCAAATTATTTAGTGTCATATGAGAATGAATATAGTCATTATACTTAAATGGAATGAAATAACCACCAAAACCACATTTGTGTCACATTGTCATTGAATAAATGGTACATATGTAGACATCAGTTATATATAAATTATAATTGAAATGATCAATTGTGTGTTGGTTACAAGCCTCACGGAGTACATTTGTAAAGGAAATACCATTTGGTACATACAGACGCCTTCATTGAAATACGAGACCTTTACAAAGAAAGATGGTGCACAGAGAGTTGAATGCTAGCGCCGCCGTGCTAACGATAGTGCTAACACCAGTACTGGTTAAAATAAAAGTTGGCGGTAAATTGCACTGAGACATGCCAGTAACACAGCATCAACACACAGGCACAGCGCTAATGCTAGTGGAGTGTTACTAGCAGTGTTAACAGGGCCGGTAAAAGTCACTTTCTGGGCACATCTATTCCACCGGTCTCATTGTTAGCTTTTCCGCTTGAGTGGCCCTTTGCGGCTGTTAGGAAAAAATGCAAAAATTAGCCGCATAAACAACAAGGTTGAAAGCATGCGGGGGGGAAAAAAGTAGTGGCTTGTAGGCCAGAAATGACTGTATGTGGAGTACGCTTATCACAAAACATAATGTTTATTATTGTTATTGTAATGGTTATTTGTAACAAGCATTGGTCTTTACAAATAACACACAAACTATTTTGTCCGCAGGCGCCAGCTCCAGAAACCAGGTTGTAACTTCTGAATGATGACTTATTGGGGGGGGGGGGGGGGGGAAAATCAGCCAGACCAAAGGATATTTTTATTTTTTGTGGTATATGTATAAATGTCAGTTTTATTTTTTTGAAGATGAGCTTATCTGAGCAGAGTGCACTTATCTGAAATTCTTTTGACTTGACAGTGTGTAGGCCTTGTACATGTGTGCCAAGAGGAAATTTGTTGTTTTCATATTGTATATAGCAAAAACGTGGATGTCTTGCAATGGATTTTTTTCTGCTTCATAGTTCTATATTTTCAGGGTAAGTGGAATAAAATAATTGTTTTGGAACTTCTTGGAGAAATTGTGAAATTTCTGGGTGTGGTGTAGTCTCTTGGCTGGAAAAATGTCACCTCAAATTGGGGAAGGTGAAAGCGACGACTCTGCTAGACAGCGTCCTGGCCACCAGTCAGCACAATCCAGCTGCGTCTTTCGTGACCTCGGAGGTCAACCAGCAAAATCATTCAGCGGAGGATGTTGTTGCAGTTGCCGCTTCTTCCCAGCAGAGGGCGATTTCCTCCTGTTTGGCCAACAGCTGAAAAAATTAATTGGAGAAATTACGTAAGGTTAGCTCAGTGGTGAGAGAACTGGTTTGGTAAACCAGCGGGTTGAGGGTTCAAATCCCACTGGGGCTGAGAAGGGTTGCGTCAGGAAGGGCATCTGGCATAAAAATTGTGCCAAACAAAAATGTGCGTTCATCTGAGATGCCACACTGTGGTGACCCCGAAAGAAACTCACTTTTACGTTTGGTTAGCGATTGTGTTCACTACAACTGCAGACATGAGCAACAGCATTAAGTGGACCGCGGTGAAGGTCATCACGGGCACGTCTGTTGCCACTCAAACCGCCAACTCCGTCACACTCCAGCTGGAACTGAAATGTGCCAACACTCGACATTTCCTCTGCAGGCGCACTCTGACCCCCCCCCCCCCCCCAAGACATGTCAAATGCACACATCTGACAAATGGCACCCAGATTACTTTCAACTCAACGTCTTGTTCATGACTTTTTCACACTGTATTTTGGGGAGGTTAAGATGAACTTTGCCACTAACCTTTACTTTCTATTTGTAATTCCACTTTTTCCTCTGGTAAAAACACTTAACAAAAACAAAAACTTAACACTTCCTAACATTAACATTCCAACTGTTAACTATGAGGGTCATTCTATAAATACACAGCGATTCTTTTTTTCAGGATCAGGACTTCTAATACAGATAGAGGCTTGCTTTTTGGTTCTTTGTTCTACATCATCTCCCTAAACTGTCACGCTTTTCCCATTTGTGCACTACTTTCCATATTCCCTCAGCATAGTAGAACACAAATACTTTTGGACTGATGTCTCAGCCAGTCGCTCGTAACACTTTTTTGACTTGGTCACTTTCTAACTTCTTGCCTCTCGTGAACGCTTTTAAGCGGCCAAACGGGCGAAAGCCTGAAGGGGGCCAGGTCTGGCCTGTAAGTGGGGACGAAAGAGCAGTTCTGCAGCGTTTGGGCTGCCGTGTGAGGCCTTGCATTATCACAATGCAAGATGACCCCCGCAATTTGTTGACGTCTTTCTTGACCTGCCTCTGCACTTCACACTGCTTCCTCCTTTGTGAAGGAATGAAACAGTGATTGGCCCTTGCACATCCCAAAAACCCATCCGGATCACCTACCTTGTGGACCGCTGGCACTTGAACTTCTTCCCTGAAGAGCCTGCGTCCATCCACTCCATGGACCAACCATTTGGACTGTGGCTCATAGTGCCCAGCGCACATCCCGCCACCTTCTTCACAAACTCATCACCGTCTTTCTCATAGCACCAGAAACACGTCTGCAGAAACTCCACCCTCCACTGTTTGCATGCTGAAGCAAGCACTTTTTGGTGCACACCCTGCAGCTGACCTTTCAGTAGCCAAGGTCACCATGGACAATTTTGGGTGCTGACCTTGCAATGTCATCCACTCAATGAGGTCATTGAATGATTCCATCACCTCTGTCAGCCTCCCATGCCTGTCCTCATCCTCAACACTGCTGCATCCTTTAAACATTTTAGCCCACTTGTAGATATTTTATCGGCTGAAACATTCTCCCTCCACCTCATTACACACCTTCATCAAACAATAACTTAATAACTGACCAGTGTTCAATCTTGCAGCGCACTTCTTGATCCGCCATCTTATTTTAGTCACCAAAACTCCGTTTTTTTTCTTCTGCAAAACAAATTAAATCCATGTCAAATATAAATACAAAATTAAGCTTCTATCTGTATTAAAAGTCCTGATAACAAAACATCCACCTTATTTATTCAATAACTCTCATACATACATTTCTTCCAGTAGGTGCTCATATACACACAAACACACACAACACAAGTATGGTGACTTGTTTTTAGTTCATTCCTGCAAATTGCGAGCCATTGTCAAATGCAGCCATTTCATTGGAAACCAATAAAATTCAAGTACATAAAGGTGTAAACAATTATTTCATATTATCACCTATAATTATAAAGCCATTCTAAACAAAATGTGGATTGCTAAAAATTCCATTTTAAAAAGCCTGAGTGTGTGTGTGTATGCAATAAAAACCAGTCCAACATACAGTACATAATTCTTCTTGGGTTGAATTTCTTCACCCCAGGTTCAGTTCTTCAAGTTGTTGCTGCTGCGCTCTCTCCAGCTCATCCATTCTTTCACACAGCCGGACCATCTCGCTGTGCTCCTGCTCCTCTTCCTGAACACACACACGCACGCACAGGTTCCCGTCGTGACTTTTAAATCAATACGTCACGTCAAACGTGTCTACGTACAGGTACGCTGCATGCTGCGTCCCTGACCAGGAACGTGCTTCGTGGAGAGGGGAGGACGGCGGGCCCCAAACCGAAGGCACCCTGATCCCCCAGCAAGAGGCGCCGGAACTCCCCGTGTCGCCGGTGGAGCTCTCGCCATTTTCTGCGCAGCTGAACGTGTTCCTCTGAGTGAAGCGGCCGTCTGCAGACAAACATTTTCTCCCGTTACACCTGCAGCGCCCAAACTACAACGTGACGACGTGAGGCTGACTTTTTGGCTGTGGCGGCTTCCAGTTTCAGCTCCTCCATTTGTGCCTTCAGCAGTTGGATCTTGTTCTGCAGGCTCTTCTCTTTGCTCTCAGTCTGCTTTCTCCTCTGCACGACACACACACACACACACACACACACACAAACATCACATGCGCTCCCAGTTATTATATTGCTGTGTGCAGCGCAGCCCTGCTCAATGCCAAGTTTTGCCAATGTGATTTTTTTTAAAACATTCATGTAAGCTTCCTAAACACTCATTAACCAATTTAATAATGCGCATCAGCTCACAAATCTACCAACTCATTCAAACTCCTGCAAAATTGGGGTGCACACAACCGCTACCCTTTCAAGTTCCTCCAAAACGAGATGGATGAAGGGGCCTACCTTCTTTTGGGCCACCGCTGCTCTCTTCATTTTCTCCTTGAGCTGCGAGTATTTCTCCTCCATCTTGGCCTCACGTTCTTGCAGCTTGTGCTTCTCTTCCAGCCATTGCACCTGACTCTCCTCTACTCGGCTGCAAAGGGAACAAGAGGTGGTGTGAAAATGCGCTACTGCTGCTACTACCACTACTTTATATACATACACACACAGCGCTATATAGTGCTTATTGCTAATACATTAACAACTACTCTGTTTGGGTGAAAACATTATTACAACTGAAATCAATTCAAGAACATCTAACTCTTACTACACCAGGTGAGGTCTATTTTTCTCCATTTTTTTTTTTTATACATCTGAACTGGGGCCACAGTGGGTCCGCTGGTAAAAGCTTTGGCCTCACAGTTCTGAGGACCCGGGTTCCATCCCGGCCCCACCTGTGTGGAGTTTGCATGTTCTCCCCATGCCTGTGTGGCTTTTCTACGGCCAATACGGTTTCCTCCCACATCCCAAAAATATGCTACATTAATCGAACACTCTAAATTGCCCAGGTGTGATTATGAGTGTGACTGTTGTCTGTCTTCATGTGCAATGCGATTGGCTGGCAACCAGTTCAAGCTGCCTGTGGACAGCTGGGATAGGCTCCAGCACTCCCTGGGACCATCGTGAGGATAAGCCGCAAAAGAAAATGGATGGATCTCAACTGGATTCTACATTATTCACAGCCGTTTGATATGCGTGTCAGCTGCATTCTAAACTTGTATTTAACGTGTTTCATAAAGGTTGGGTGCTCATACTGAATGCAGCCCAATCCCCGCTTTGTCCTTTACATGTTTTTCCATTTTGCCCAAAACAGTACTCATTGGAATTGAGGTCAAAAAGACATTAAAAAAAAAAAAAGGTCCCAAAAAATGTCACATTAACGGTAGAAAAGAGTTTGGTCATTATTTCACTTCATAATTCTACACAGCCGTGTTAATTACCCACTGTATGGCGAGTGTCAACGTCAAAGAATAAGTGGACCTGTTAAGGCTGGTGGTACCAGATACCGTACAAGCATTTCTAATCTATGGCCAGCACTGATTCTACGTATTCAGTCACAAACGAGGCCACGGAACTCATTCCACAATTTGGATTTACCGCTCCGCCTCACGTTGGCTCCTCTCGGCTTGGCTTCGGGCTGCCCTCAGCTCCTCCCTGGCGTCCTCCACCTTGCCTCTCAGACGCTGGTTTGTTTCCTGCAGCTCCGCTTCGGCCCGCGACAACGTGCTCAGCTGAGCTTGCAGTTCCTGCTTTTTCTACACAAAGACATCGACACGACTTGAGACCGCCGCTTCGGCTGCAGCGGCTTTCCAACCGAGAGTCGCTTCCGACCTCTTTCACGGTTGCCACCTCCGCCGTCTGCCTCTCCAGCTCCTCCAGCTGAGCGCTTTGTTGTTTCAATCGAAGTCTGACGCATACAAAACACGTCAGTATCAGGAGACTGCATTAAAAACCTTGACAAAATTTGCTACCATTCACAATTCCACAGGGAAGTGAATTTTACTATTCAAAACAGCTCCGTGGGCCATCATCGGGTTACGCAGGTCTCTGACCTGAGGCTTTGCACTTCATCTCGCGCAGATGACTCCCCCCTCTGGGCTGTGCTCACTAGCTCCTCCCACTCTTCTCTCTGGCCTTGCGCTTGAGTCTCCTGCAGCGCCACCTGCTGTTCCAACTCGGCAAGACGGTGCTCCAATTCCAACCTAATGGCACAAACAAGCCAGCGACGTTTCATTCCCACTTGGTTTCTTCCTCCCACTATTACAAATTCTCACTTTTCCTCCTGTGCGACGGCCGACTTGTAGATTTCCTCATCGCGAGCGGCTTGCACCTTCCTGGCCACCTCCCTCTCCTTTTCTACCACGAGGTCTTTGTGTCGCTCCAAAGTGCCCTTAAGCACCTCCACGTCTGTCTGGAGCCCTGACAATCACAACATAAGCACACACTTTGCTTACAAATGAGAAATGAAAAATCTAAATGCAGCCGCAGTGTTTCCTACCGACTTCCTACTCTCATCAAGCGGAACTACTAATTTTAACAATACCTTCCAACTGGACAGTCAAGGTGTCTCTCTCCCTCTCCAGCTCGCCTTTAGAGCGGCTACACTCCAGTTTCACGCTTGCCACCTCCATTTTGTGGGAATGCTTCAGGGATTCAATCTGACAACAAAACAGGGACGCCGAAAAAATAAATCATACTTTCGTCATTCGTTGGCAATCGGGTGAGACGGCAAAAGTACAAAAGCTGCTGAAGCGTGAATGGAAACTTCACTTACGAGTCTTCAATGAGGCCCACACAGTCAATTTTTGGAGCAGCTTTCGCTCATGTCAAAATAAATACTAGATTTTGATTTGCCCACCACCACACCATCAAACCTATTTATCAAGCGCTTCCTTTTTGTTATTTTTTCAGTTGCCAATTAGAGTACTTATCGGAATTTCTTTCTAATCACGTTCCGTACTCTGTGAAGTGCTATAGAAATTAATGACTTCACGTGTGCTCTCTTATTTGATTGTCCTAACAAATCCATTTTCCTTTTACCTTTGCTCTTCATAAATTCACTATATCTATGTTCACTTTTTATACTCCAACATGGAAAACATAACATATTCTGAATGCTCACAATTTTTACTATTCCATCCGGCCCCGAGTGCAAAATCAGACTTCAAACGACTGCAATTTTTTTACACGTGGATTTAAAGTCGCAGACGTGGATGCGGTCCTCTTTCGTGAAACGCCCCCCCCCCCCCCAACCGGTAGACATCGGGAGTCGTCTTCAAGGGCGAACGCGTACCTGGCCAGTGAGGACGTTGACCTGTTTCTCCGCTTTGTGCAGCTGTCCCGTGAGCCCGTTGTTCCGCTCGTGGCTGAGACCCAGTTCGCTCTCCGTCCGCTCCAGCCGCAGGCGCAAAGACTGACATTCCGCCTGCAATTGTTTGGATCAGTGACAAACTTTATGCACCGTCATGTGCTCAGTCATTAAATACCAACACTTTTTTGGTGCACCTATATGCAGTAAATGACTTTTTTTCCACTTAAACACTCTCATCATCCCCAGCAGATCACATCACACTATAAAAAAGACCTAAGTACTGCCCTTGCCTGACCTCCAAAGATTTGAGAGCAGCCTGAGATTCCGCCAGCTGTCGGTTCTGAACCCGCTGAAGGTTCTCGGCCCGCTGCTCCGAGTTCTCCTTCAGGGCCTGCAGCTCGGCCGCCTCCGCCTGGAGACCTTTCAAACGCGAGCTGAGCTGCGTCTTCTCCCGCAGGAGCAGCTCGATTTGTTTCCTGTCGCTCTGCAGGTCCCTGTTCTGGTACTGGGCCGACAGGTTCTCCTTGTCTTTGTCCAGATGAGCGATCTGACCGGGAATACAAAGGGTGACATTTACAGTATGAAAGCTACTCCTGAGCCCCGGATGAATGCCGCTGGCTCACCTCGGCCTCGTAGCGCAGCTTCTGCTCCTCCGCCACGCGAGTGTGTTCCTCCTTTTGGTGCTCCAACTGCGCATTGAGCACCGTGTAGGCGTAGCGCAACTTGTTGCACTCTGACCTGTACTTCTCCGCCTCCTACACACAAGCATCTATATGTATCAAATGTACTCATTATTGTACTCTATGGTATGTAATTATGCTTTTACTTTACTTTTTAATCACAATTGATGCATGTTTTGCAGCCGCAACCCACCAAATCGCTTCTTAACATCAATTGAAGACTTGTATACTTCAATATTCTAGTTTTCTTCTCTCTCTCTCCAAATGTGCTAACTACATACTACATGAATGCATCCACATTTGGACACACAATAACAAGGTGAGCATAACCAGGCCACATTTACAATGAAAACAAGTTTGACAGAACTACATACATGTTCAGTCAAATCATTTCATTTCTATTTCAACTTCTTCTTCAGCAATTATTGAACACGGACCTCTTCCAGCCTGGCGAAGCGCTCTCTGACTGGCGCCTCCATCTCCTGCTGCACTTGAGCTCTGAGCAACTCCAGACGTTGAGGAGTCATCACCTGTAATATTTGGGATCACAAAATATTTAGATATGTTTTGTTTTTCTTTTTTTACTTTTACATAAATAATCACTTTCTACGTTATTCATTTCAACACATTTACACACTTGTAAAAATATCTAGCAAGGCAATACTTCACGCAGTACTTTTGTCTCCTGCCACTCGGTACTTTACCTGCAATCTGAGTTCTTCCATCTGCGTGTTTTTTTCGAGATTTTCTCTCGTGCGCTCAGCTAACTGCAGTTGGAGCCTGTCGAGCTGAGCCTGCAAATGCCTGACTTCCTCTTGTAGCTGGATGAAATCATCCTGCAAACTGTGAAAAATACGACTTTATTTCAGGAGGATGTTGCACGCCATTTGATGAAAGATTCTTCTGTCGGAGTCGCCCGTACCAGGTGTGTTCGGCCTTAAGGGTCTCGTAGTTGGCTCGATGAAGTTCACACTTGGTCCTCTCGTCCACCAGCATATTGTGAAGCTCCATCTCGGCCCCGGCGGGCACGGCCGCCGCCTTCCCCGGGCTCCCTCCCGGTGGAAAAGACTGCCGGAGGGCCGAGGTGGTCATGTCGCCTGTGGAATACGAGACACGAAAGGAGAAAAAAATTCTTAGGTAAAGCCAGCTCGCGAACTCCCATCCGCAGTCGCACTTGATTTGCAATGTCGATACAGCTCTGGCAAAAAGGAGTCAAATTGGCGTGCCGTTTGAAGAGTGTCCGTCTTTGTTGTCGGTCTCCATGGCAGCTGTACCAAGAGTCAGGCTATTACTTGATACCATCGCAGCCTCTTAGCTGTCAGGACGAGGCAGTTAATCAACCTCAAGTGATTAGTTGGCTCCCTGTCTTTGCTGCAGCCTCTCTTGTGGATACGTGACGAGTCTGCAGCACCTGATCAAGAGCCACCCTATCGTCTTCAAACCTCTTGTTATTTTACGGATACTGCACGTTAATACTGGTTCAAATTTGCCAGGATTGCCATTGCCCAGGTGCACCCAGCCTTGCTCCAAGGCAACTGGGATAAGTCCCCACCCACGCCAAATCCAAAAACAAATCCATTTAACGGGGCACTTTTTACAACGCTAAACTACATTCTATTTCACATCGGCGTCTTTGAGAACGATGTGCACGAATAATTCATGTTGTGCGAGTCGTGTCACTACGCCGGCTTGTGTTGTTCTTGCACTTCAATTGACAAGAAATAAGATTGAAAAGTCGTGTAGTATTGAAACATCGCGCCGTGTTAAACTCCGCACTCGACTACCGCCCTTCCGCAATCACAAAGACTGAGGATAAGCGGCTCAGAAAATGGAAAGAAGGCTGGATGGTGACAAGTTGTCAGGGATTTCCCGGGGACGATCATAACAAAACAACTTTGGATCCACACGGTTCTACCGAAGCTACGAGTCGATCACTCGGCTTTGCGCTTATTATGAGAGCATTCCGGCCACCAAACAACATCTAAGTATTACTTACTGCTTTAGTTCCGTGTTGAAAATTAAATAAATACACTTATAATTCTCTTTGTTTTTAAAATTAGTCCCGTAGTAGATTCGTTAGCTCATTAGCTGGGTAGCTAGCCCATTTGAATTTAAAAACTACAAACTAAAGGATCATGGGAAATGGAGGCTTTTGTGAAGCTTCTGGTGGGAACCTACAATTGCCAGATCGCCCTCTAGAGGAATGTATTCACTTTGCAATGGAACTAATGGCTTCTCTATTTTAAAAGCTACTTTTCTATTACTATTATCTCGAAAAACTTGTTGTTCAACATCACAAGAGAGAGAGACCTTGTCCTGCTCCTTCTGCTCGATGCATCCCATCTCTTCCATCTGCCGCTGCTGGACTTTCTCCAGGTCACCCAGCCTCCGACGTAGTAGGGCCAGTTCTCTCTGGTCCTCTTCTTCCTCATCCTCCTCCTCCTAAATGCATACACACAAAATGAATAAAAACATTGTTGCTTTTTTTTGGGGTCATCTTGAGTCTTCAATGTCGTAAGAAAGACACTGAAATGTTGTGTGGATCTCAGCCGGCGAAGCCTACTTGCGGGTTGGACAGCATCAACTCGGACCCCAGGAAGAGGGCGGCGCGGCGCCCCGAGGTGACCCGAGCCGTGCCCACGTTGAAAGAGCCCTTGTTGCACATCAGGAGGCGCCGGAACTCGTTGTGCCGCTGCTGGTAGTCCATCAACCTCCTGGGGAGGGGGATTCATCACAATTGGGTTAATCTTGCGTGACTGAATAAATCATGTTTAGGTAGCATACTTATCATTGGACATCAGGCATAATTTGAACATGAACAATTGGAAAATTTATTTCTGTACTGTCAATGAGATTTGTAATAACTGATAAGTCCAATATTTTGTTTTTCTATTAAAAAAATACACCTGGGTGTTGTCTGGAGCGTGCAAAAAAAAAAATTGCAGAAATACCATTTATGTCATGCTCTCCAATTCATATTCTTTTCTAAATCACCATTCAACTATCATAGTTTTTGTGAGGAATAAACACCAATACAGCATTTGGTCCCATCTCAGACTCACTTGTTGGCCGCGACGGCGTCCTGTTTCAGCTCGTCTATTTGTTCCCTCAGCAGTCCGATCGTACTGTGCAAGCTCTGCTCTTTTTTCTCCTCCAGGTCTCGCCGCTTACACCAAAACCACACAAATTGCGTCGGTACCGTCCCGGCCAAATACTTTGATCATGCAGAAAAGAAGCACCTTCTTCTCCTCAGACGCCGCCCTGTGCAGTTTGTCCTTGAGGTGCCAGCATTTCCCTTCCAGCTTGGCCGTTCGCTCCTTACTCACCTCCACCATCCTGGAGGAGGAACAGTTGCAGAAAAATAAAGGTGTGTGTGTGGGGTTACAACTTTCTGTGATTTTCATCTAATGACACGCTGGCCCACGTGAGTTCGTACCTCTCCGCCCCGCAACGAATCTTCTCCTCCCTGAAGCCGTCCAACTTCTCCCTCAGACGTTCGCTTGTTTCGATCAGCTCGGCTTCGGACCGTGACAACGTCGCCAGGTGGATGGACAGTTCGTGGTTTTTCTGTTCAAAATGCACAAACACAAACTAAAAAACACATTCAAAGCGAAAATCCACCATTATTTTCCCCCCATGATGTAGTCCAGACCAGCATCCTTCCACCTACCTCCCTTAAGTCCATCACCTCTGCTTTCTGCCTGTGCACCTCCTCCAGCTGAGCACTTTGCTGCTTCAATTTGGTTCTGCAACAAACAAGTTGGATTTAAGTGGAAAATAAAGAAAGCTGCGCACAGATAATCAAAGAACCGACTTGAGTCCTTGAAGTTCTTTACGGGCAGACTCCTCCCCTTGAAGGGCCACCCGAGCCTTTTCCTGCCATTCCTCTTTCTGGGCTTGCGCGTTCATTTCCCGCACGGCCTTCTCTCGTTCAAACTCCGCCACACGTTGCTCCAAGTCCAGCCTTGGAGTGACAAAGACAAAAACACGAGCGAAGTTGGTTTTCTCTTCCATGACGACGTCACTTCGCTTTGCTTCGGCCTCCTCACTTTTCCTCGAGCAACACACTCATCTTGTACATTTCCTCGTCGTAGACGGACTTCACCTTCCTCACCATCGCCATCTCTTTCTCCACCAGGACGTCGTTGTGTCGCTCCAGCATTTCCTTCAGTACCGACACCTCGGCTTTCAGACCTGAGAACCGCATCCCACGTGTAGTTCGCGTGGCAGAAATGATCGCAGCTTTTCCCTGATTACGCTCGACCTACTTTCGTTCTGCCCCCGCAAGGTGTCGCACTCCCTCTCCACTTCGCCTCGCGAGCGGGTCAACTCCAGCTTGACGTTGTCCACCTCCGTCTTGTGTGAGAGCTTCAGGCTTTCGATCTGCCGTTTGACCAGAAAGACAACACCGGGGTGACCCGCCATCACCGCGTCGTCCATTTTTTTTTGGGGGGGCGGGGGGGGGGGGGGGGGGGGGAGACCGTATTGCCGATGATCCTCCCTGCTGCTCTACGCAGGTCACGACATTCACCGGACAAAGTCGGCCCTTTTCACGTGCGTTCGTATTGCTGTTGTTGACGTTTTGATCGACTCACTCACCTGACACGTGAGAGAGCTCACTTCTCGTTTCGTTTTGTGCAGCTGAATGTTCAGCTGGCTGTTCTGCTCCTGGCTGAGCTGCAGCTCGCCCTCCGCCTGCTCCAGTCGCAGGAACGCGCGCTGGCGCTCCGACTGCAAACGGCTTCCCATTAAAACCCACCTCCATCCCCTTCGGACTGCCCAGACGGCGGACGTCTCACCTCCAGGGACTTGACGGCAGCCTGGGATTCCGTGAGCTGTCTGTTCTGGCACAGCTGAATGTTCTCCACCTGCTGGTCCGAACTGTCCTTCTTGGCCTGCAACTCTTCCAGCTCCGCCTGCAGGCCCTTCAGCCACATGCTGAGCTGCGCTTTCTCCTTGAGCAGGACCTCCACTTGTTTTCGTTCATGCAATGGATCCAGCGCGCGGTACTGGGTCAGCAAGTTCTCCTTGTCTTTCTTCAGATGAGCAATCTAATGAGATGCATGTTACACCCATTAAAAAATAATCAAATCCACGCTTATTCCGATCCATTCGGTTACACGCGGCATTTCACCTCCACCTCGTAGCGCATCTTCTGCTCCTCCACGACACTGAAGTGTTCCTCCTTCTGGTGTTCAAACTCTGAATTGAGCACAGTGTAGGCGTAGCGCAGCTTGTTGAACTCGGACCTGTACTTCTCAGCCTCCTGTATGCATCGCGACGGCCGTTAGATGACGAGTGGAGAAAATCGGCTGGTAAGTTTCAATCTGGCTTTTCAAACTACGCAGTTCTGTTGTGAGCTCATCAAAATATGCGCAGTTCATTATGGTTTGACGATATAGGCCCACATGAGGGAACAAGTCACGCCAAACTCATTAATATCATGTAGTAGGAGTTAAAATAAAAAGAATTTAAGGTGGAAGTGGGACTGTATCAGGGATCCGCATGGAGCCCCTTCCTGTTTGCGGTAGTAATGACAGATGACGTTCGACTGGAATCCCCTTGGACTATGATGTTGGCAGAGGGTATTGCAATCTATAGTGAAAACCGGGAGCAGGTGGACAAACATTTACAAAGATGGAGGCACAGACTGGAAAGGAAAGGAATGAAGATTAGGCGAAGTAAAACAGAATATATGTGCGTGAGTGAGAGGGGCGGAGGAGGAAGAGTGAAGCTCCAGGGAGAAGAGATAGCGAGGGTGGATGAACTCAGAGTGTGGTAAGGAAGTGAAGAAACTAGCCCAAGCGGGGTGGAACAGTTGCCACAAGGTGTCTGATGTTCTATGTGATGTACAGATTACAGACGGTGGCACTGAAGAGACAACAGGAAGCAGAACTGGAGGTGGCAGAAATGAAGAGGTTCTCGCTCCGAGTGAGCAGGTTGGATACGATTAGAAATGAGCTCATTAGAGGGACAGCCAAAGTTGGACGTTTTGGAGACAAGATTCGAGAGAGCAGACTTGGATGGTTTGGACATGTTCAGAGGCGAGAGAGTGACTATATTGGCAGAAGGGTGCCGAGGATGGAGCTGCCAGGCAAAAGAGCCAGAGAAAAACACCAAAGAAAAGGTTGATGTTACAGAGGAAGATGCACGAGATAGGCTTAGATGGAAAAAGATGACACGCTGTGGCGACCCCGAACGGGACAAGCCGAAAGGTAAAGAAAAAGAAGGAGTTAAAACAAGATGAACAAACTAATATCAAATGCGTACTCATTAGCACAATCCTTTCCCACTGCACTTTGGAATCTATAAAATGATACTAACGGTGGCTTTTCAAAACCAACGTATAGAGGTTGCACCGTGTACTGCAACTATAAATGTACTGCCATGCCTCTCTGTCGCAAATGAAATGAAAGTGTGTATTGTGTTTGGCAGGAAGGCGTCCGACACTGACCTCTTCCAGTTTGTTGTAACGCTCTCTGACTGGAGCCTCCAAATCCTGCTGCACTTGAGCCCTGAGCAAATCCAGACGCTTGGGAGTCATCACCTGCCATTAGGGCATTTTTAGTTGCTTACATATTTTAAATTCACTCAGAAACACACTCCAATCGATAACCTTTGATGCCCTCCAAAGTGGACCTTTTTGACTTTGATTTACCTGCAGCCGAAGCTCTTCTGCTTCCCTTTTCTTCTCCATAAATTCTCTCGACCGCTCAGCCAGCTGAGATTGGAGCTTCTCCTGCTGGCCTTGGAGATGCTTCAATTCCCCCTGAATATGCGATAGCTCATCCTGCAAACTACAAAGAAATTGATCAAATATTAACACATTTGACAATGTCTGGACAATTTGACTCGTGTTTCTTAAAATTGAACACTCAACCTCTGCTTTAAACTCCCATGAAGAGAAAACCTTACCTGGAATGTTCGATCTTGAGAAGGTCGTAATTTGATTTATAGGTTTCGCACTTGCTCTGAAGGTCAGCCAGCATGTGCTGCAGCTCCATCCCTGCCCCAAGTGCCCCCGGCAGGTTAGAAGGGTCCATCTTGTCCCACCTGATAAGATAAAGCCAGCACAAGACAAATTAATCACGTGTGGAGCAAACTAACACAGCTCAGTTTCTTGTTTGTACATAAATTAAAGCGCGACGGTTTTTCTCTCTCGGTTTTTTTAAAACGTCATATAGGATAATAGGTATGACATCACAAACTGCTGCATTTAACACCTTCTTGTCTAAATTACGCTGGAGATGCTCCAAGGGCAAGCCCTTCGAAAACTAACCAAAACAAATTATAATATTGATAAGAACCGGAAACAAATGTGTGAAAATGCGCTTCTTTCGTTGGTGGAAAGTTACTTTTGAGCTCCTGAACGCAACACTCGCCGGTCCCAAGCAAGTCCTTTTAGTGTGTAATTACAAATGATACATTGACTTACCCCATTTTTTTTTTTTAACAAAATCAACAATAAACACAATACTAAGTAAACACAAGCGAAAGAGGAACCAACTGGCTATTTTGGTCACGACGTAATTACATGCTAGCTTATATTGAATGCTTGTTCCTTGCTAGTTAGCGAATCTTTAATAGTGCCACTTCTATTTCTGCTTACGCTTCTACTTTACATTCTTTAATTATACAGTCGAGTGAACGTTTTGGTTTTAACTTAAAGCGCCGAATAATACCAAGAAATGTTCCACTGTGCTACAATCTACCGGTACTCACCTGACCAAATTAGCCTGTTAAACACCTGTTTACGAATTTGTGTACAAAAAAAAAAAAAAAAAGACCAACCCAATGAAATATACAAAACTAATCCAATTCCGTGCTATTGTTCCAATTCATGAACGGTACGATTCTCACGAAACGAACATACAAACACAAAGTTTAATAGAAAGAAACCACCGCTGCCACATTATTAGCAAAGGCAATTTACTGCAGTAAGTTCCACAAACATCACATCAGACAAATTCACAGTGATTTCTTTGACGATTTGATTCATCAATGCACACACAAAAATTGTGAAACCCAGTATCCCATTTCATCAAACTTGAAATGCTTTTCCTGCCTTCAAGCCGTAAATTAAATAAATTACATTCAAATCATTCATCAAAACAAATAACTACAACAAAAACACAATGCCGCCAGCATATCATCCTTTTAAGTGCAGTAGTCTGTTTTACAAAATATATGAATGCTATAGAAAAAGATTTTTAAATACATCAATTATCAAAACTATAACTAAAATCTTTCATATTATGCAGGTATTTCACTGGTGTTTATTGCTTGATTGCCAGAGTTCGCCTTCGTGACTCACTTTCAGCTGGAGCTGTAAGACACAAGAACGTCACATTATCAAAAAACGCAACAGGAAAGCGCGCGCTTGGTTTGTCCGTTCACCTGTCGCCGCCGTCCAGATCCTGCGCGCCGCACCCCTTGGATTCGCCTTGCATTTTGAAGCCGTCTAGAAACAATGGAAAAAGGAGCTGACCTGTGCGCAAATCGTGATAGGTGACGTGAAATGTTCGAAGCGGTGCTTGCTTAGATTTTCTTTTCTTTATGGCTGCTTTTTGTGTCATCTTGTCTTAAAAAACAAACAAGACACTGAAGACATTTCAAATTACTGAGGGCGTATTTCTCCGCCATTCACCTGCGCCGGGAGCTCATTTCCCCGCGTCGCTTAATGCGCAGCAAGGTCACGCGTATACCGGATTTACTCGATGGCCGCGTTCACTGCCGACCTTGGATCCAGCGGATCTGCGTCGCCGGCCCGTAGCCCTGCTCGTTCTTGGCGGCGATGCGGAACACCAGCGCCGGCCGGTTGGAGGCGGAGCAGTCCAGGTGCGCGTTGACCAGGTGGTTGGAGCCCACCGTGCAGAACATCTTGACACCGCGGTAGATTCGGATAAACGCCAGTTGGCCCGGCCCTTCCGAGCTGGACGAGCGGCTCTTCTTCACCGCCATGTACATGGAATACTCCAAGATGCGGCCCGATGGAGACGTCGGAGCTTCCCATGTGATGTGGACTAATTCGTTGGCCTGTTTTCAACGATGACCAAAGAAGTAACTGCAGTGCCTTGTCAAAGTATTCAGCCCCCTTGAAATTTTCAACATTTTGCCAGATTTTCAGGCTTTACACATAAAGATATAAGATTAACAGTTTTTGGTCGAGAATCAACAACAAGTGGGACACAATCATGAAGTAGAACGGAATTTCTTGGATCTTTTAAACTTTAATAAAATCCTGAAAATCCTGAAAAGTTAGGTGTGCAATATGATTCGGCCCCCTTGCGTTAATATTTTGTCGCGCCACCTTTTGCTGCAATTACAGCTGCAAGTCGCTTGGGGTACGCCTCTGTCCGTTTTGCAAGACTGAAATCCTTGCAAAACAGATCGAGCTCAGTGAGGTTGGATGGAGAGCGTTTGTGAGCTGCAGTCTTCAGCTCTGCCCACAGATTCTCGATTGGATTCAGGTCTGGACTTTGACTTGCTCATTCCAACACCTGGATACGTTTATTTGTGAATCATTCAGTCGTAAGATTTGGCTTTATGATTTGGATCATTGTGCTGTTGGAAGATTAATCCCCATCTTTCTTTTGTAGACTCCAACAGGTTCTCTTCCAGAATGGTCCTGCATTTGGCTCCATTCATCTTCCCATCAATTTGAACCATTTTCCCTGGCCCAAACCATGAGGCTGCCACCACCAAGTTTAACAGTGGGGATGGTGTGTTCATGGTGATGAGCTGTGTTGCTTTTACGCCAAACGTATCATTTTGCATTCTGGCCAAAAAGTTGCATTTTGCATCCATCTGACCAGAGGACTTTCTTTCACATGCTTGGTGTGACTCCCAGGTGGCTTGTGGCAAGCTTTAAACGAAATGGCTTTCTTCTTGCCACTCTTTCATAAAGGAACAGATTTGTGCAGTGAAATATCCAATAAATATCGTTCCACTTCACAATTGTGTCCCACTTGTTGTTGATTCTTGACAAATAAATGTAATTTCATATCTTTATGTTTGAAGCCTGAAATGTGGCGAAAGGTTGAAAAGTTCAAGGGGGCCGAATACTTTCACAAGGCACTGTATATCAGAATCAACTAAGTGCAACCGTTTGTCACCAAAACGCAATAATTGAACTTTAGTGATCAAAACACTTTGAAAACAAACCTGGAAATTCATCAGATGTATACATTTAGACTACATCATGACTCTACTTTTCTTTGCTCAAATATGTCTTGACAAAATAGAAGCTGTTCTTCACATGATGTCATTTCCTTTTCTTTCTCACTGTTGTTTAAGGTCATAAACACGTTACCTTGGAGATCTTGACCGCCGAGGGGGCTCCGGGGAAGCCGGGCAGGCACGTCTTGAACTCGCTGACCTGGCTGAAGTCTCCCTGGCCGAAGCAATTGACGCCCGCCACTCTGAAGCGGTAACTCCGGCCCGGCTCCAGCTCCTTCTTCTCTCTGTCCTGGTAGTCGTCCGAATCCGGCAGCTTCCTCTGATGGTGGAAAGGGGCGAAAAGACCGACAGTTCAACGACAGCTTTTTCTCTTGAGTGAACACCCAAAGCGGATCAAGACTGTGGTCCTCCTGACCTCTCTGGCGACAGGAGGCCGGCCGCCGAGGGTCGGGGTCGCCCGGTTGTTGTCGGCCGGGAGATAGTAGTGCCGGACCTCAGAAAAGAGGCTCTTGAACACGCCGACGTCAAACCACGCGGCTCCCTCTGGATTCTGTCCCGTTGCAGACTTGAGACTTGCGCTTTCACAATATTCTTACGTCAGGAATGTAGCTTACCTGAGCGGGGTTCGCAGCTGGATGATCAAGCAAAGAGAGGCTGTGAATGAGTCACCCTTTGGGTTTACCCGTTTTAGAGCGCCAACGGCACTTTTACCCTTCTGACGGTGGGCTGAGCACGACGACTCCTGTCCCCCTTCTTGTGAGCTATTGGATGATTTCACCTGATCGTTGTGCTGCTTTGAACCATCCTGCGATCCCAGCACACGACGCGTCAACTATTACAACTCGACAGCTGAAGTAGTCCTCTTCCTTGCAGCAGAGGACTATCACGTACCTGTGCTGAGACGTTCCCTTGATCTTCAGTGGTGCGTTCGCTCGTGACATCCAAGGACTGGGAATCTGAGGATAATTTCCGTGGGGGGAAATATTTAGCACCCTATATACGTTACTCCAAAACATTTAGCCTATTCGGCTTTCAAGTGAAATTTCTGGATGAATCTAAAATGCAGGAGTAGCTCAACGTGAATGCTACGTATTCTTATAGCATATTTCAGGGTTCACCAATGCGGTGCCCGCAGGCGAATGATCGCCCGCTGGGACCGTATAAGGTGCCCGGAAGGTATGTTCTAAAAATACCATAGGCCACAAATTGTTATTATTATTTCTGCTTTAAATTCTGAATCTGACTTGCTTACGTGAATAAAAAATGTAAAATACATATAATGTCATTTACTACAATAAATTAAAACGAAAATATTTTATGTACGTGTAATGAACTGAGTCTGAAATTTGCCGCAAACAGATCACGTAGCCCTTCATACGATCGATGCTCGCGAAGTAGCCCTCAGCCTCTAAAAGGTTGCCGTGCCCTGGCGTATTTCATCCACAAACAGCACTCGGGTAATTAAAATGTCGCCTCCGTGTACCTTTATCTTTTCTCTCTTTGTCTGTCGACGTCAAATCTTGTTTGAGTTGAGGGTGGACGGGCTGAATCTGGAGGAGGTAACAGTCGGCTCCCGACAGGGGGCACCAGGCCACGTGAAGCGTGCCCACGGTGGATTTGATGAGCATCACCGCATCGGCGCAGGCCGGTCGATCTGACAGCACGGAGACCCATAAACAGATGACCCCAATTCATACTTGAATTGAACAGTCTGCTTCTCACCTGTCTCCAGGTACCAAAGGTCCTTGCAGCACACTTGATAAAGGTTCTTATGGTAACCGTCCCGCCCGCTCCAAATGTACAGCCTGGACCCGATGGCGGCGGCGCAGTGGCCTGCCCTGGCTTTGGGCCTGCCGCCGTCGTCGTGCTCGAGCTTCTGGAGGTTCCGGCTCTGCAGCTGGAGGCCGATGTCGTCGTACTCTGGGCCCAGGTTCTGCCAGCTCATCGTGTCTGCGAGAGAGCCTTGCAAATCATCACGTGCGACGCCAGAGAATCTTCTTGCCAAAATGCGCCCGCAAGCACAGACCCAAGTTCAGCGCGAATAAGGAGTTAGTGCAAATCCATTTGATCCCCGCCTCGTTTTGCTTCTCCGACTCCGGAACGGGAATCCAGCCGCCGAAGACGAACATCCTGCGTGGAAAAGTCAATCTGTCACTTTTTACGGGACCTTTATGCGTCAAAACGCAGCACATCGGACTTCTTCTGGCTTTAATAGAATTGTTTATATCGTAATAAAGTTGTAATAAAGCCTCCAATAATAAATAATAGACACGCCTCACTTTGCCTATCACTGAATGAAACAATCAAATAAATATTGGAGATTCATCACAGCCAAAGCACAAAAATCCCTTACTTGTTTCCAATCACACTGGCAGAGTGAAGGCTCCTGGGTAAGGGCACCGAACCCCTCGTCTCGGGCGTTGACCACAGCATCGTGCCTGAGGGAGACCCAGGGATTTTATCACGTCACAAATGGATACTATGGTGGAGTAAATGCTCAGAATTTTCCTACTGAGGTCCAGCTGCCAGAGGTCGTCTAATCGGCTGCCTTGCATCCCTCCAAAGATAAAGAGCTTTGGAGAGCCCGGCCCGGTGTAGGCGACGGCGCTGTGCGACTCTCGCGCCGAAGGACCGCCGCCTTTCGTCTCCGGGACGCGCCAGCCCCTCGCCCCCGACACGGACTGCAGCTCCAACTCGTACATGTCGTCCATGTACCTGCCGTAGACAGATCGCAAAAGCACTTTGCCAGCACTTACCATCCACTGAACATGTTGTGTGCACTGGATTTTTGTATTAATCTCACAAACGATGCTTGCTTTATACTTTCACACATTTTACTTCACACCTAAATGTAGCCTTAAAACAAACACATCGGCGTACTTCTACGTACTGTGGGACGTTGCCGTTGGGGTCCTCGCTGACGTTGGCCAGCCCTCCGAACACGTAGCACTTGTTGCCCACGAGGGTGAAACTGTGGCCGATACGAGGACACGGGGGTAAGCCGTTCTTGGGCGCTCGGGGCTTCAGTTTCTTCCAAAGCCAGCGATTAGCCTGGACCATCAAATCGGGAAGGAAATGTTAGTGTGACTATGATTAGAAACAGAGACACAGGAAAGCATTACCTGAAGTTCATAGAGGTTGTTGGAGTATTTGCCATACTCCACCATGCCACCAAAGAGCAGTATCCGGGCACCTTCGCAGACTAAGCCGTGGGCGGCACAACCAGGAGGGATGTCTCCCCTCACCGCGGGCAGAAACCATTGCTTGGAAACTACAAGAAATTGTATCGCTTTCGAGGACCGGATGTGACGCAATATACCGTTTATGCGTTGATGAATACTGTGGCATTTATTTGTTCATTCGTGGTATTTTGGCAAAATCTCATAGAACTTTGTTTTTAAACTTGGTGAAAAACTTGTCAGGAAAATAAAAATTAGATCGTAATTCATGAAAAAGTAACTCTTATTTTGTTACTTTTCATCTGACTGTCCAGTTGACTTACATGTTCCGTTTTAATATCCACGACTATAAACTAAATATTCCCTTTTAGTAGAGCCAACGGGGCATTTAACTAGATAATTTACAGCCGACAGTTTGCTGTTGGTGACGGGTTTTTCACCACGGTTACGGCTAAAAACATTAGCCACCAGCTAACGTTAGCGTACCAGTGTTGTAAACATGGAGGTCCTCCGCTATCCCTTCGTTTCCGCCGCCAAACACCACAATCAGCTCCCGGATGGCCACCGCCCGGTGTCCGTGTCTCGAACGCGGTATGACGCCTGTAACCGAAGGGACTTTTCGCCATCGGGGCTCTTCGGTCGTCATTTTCCTCTGTGAAGAGGCTCAACTTTGGCGCTTGTTGAGTATTTAAAGCGAAGGAGACGACCGGAAGTGGGTCCAAAGAGTTTCACATTCAAACGAATATCCTGCTCCTCTTTTTTTGTTTGTTTTTTTGTTGTGCATACAAACCTTGCGTTGAATTCAACAAATCTTGGAACAGATTACATCAATAAAAATACAGAAGGACAAAAACGTACTTGATTAAAAAAAAAACATTAAACACGATTCTTTGTTGTTTACAAGCACAAAATCTTTCATGGGTCATACGATCGGAGTGGACATTGCTCACTTTCGCCCCCTAGTGGATCCTAACAAATACTTTTTTTAGCGCCTCGGCTGCGCCATCAAGTGGCAGCTCGGCCTCGCTGCCGCTCACAGCTCTACATGGTCATTTATTGAAGTGCAGTATTTTCATGTACTGTATTTATTCTTTTATTTTGGTGTTAAGGGCATTACAATCATCACGTGTGTCGTGGAATCTGCTGTAGTAAATAAGTGATTAATTTTACATCATGTACAAAAAATAGCACTGCAACATTTGAGATCTTTTCAAGTCCTCATACAAGACACTTTAAAGGACAACCAGTTTTTGCTCGTGTGACACCAAATACCATTTATTATTAGAGCTTTTACAAAGACTACAAAATCCTCAGTCCAGATGAGTTAAATCACTGTCTCTGTCTATTTACATGATATGTTACATACAAATGTACAAAATATAAAACATTTAAGGACAAATGTTTCACCCGAAAAAAAAAAACAACAAAAAAAAAACAAATTAAACAGAGAACATTCTCCTCCCAAACCCGGAGTAAATGCCAGGGGCTTCGGCTGAGAGAGAGAGAACCGCGTTCTCCGACCGTGTACGCCGCGGGGGTCCCCGCTTCGGGAACCAGCGGCGGCCTCCCACCGCCACGCTCGCCATCGGAAGGCCCGGCTGCAGAGGTGCGTGAGGCTGACGCCGGCTAGGATTGTTGACGATGGAGATTTGTCCTGAGGTTGTGTTATCGTGGGTGGGCGTTTGCTGACCAGTAGCACCTGTTATTGTTGTTATTTTATTTGTTTCCCGTACAGTACACTGCGGAGTGAGCTTCAGCGCCTCTGCAGCCCGGCAAAATATTCTCATGACACGACCCGATGGATGGGAGCTGACTGGAAAAGTGCACGTTTGTGATTTTATTTTTTGTTTTAATAGTGAGAACGCTTTTCTATCTACACACCTTGTGCCTCCTGCATTGACACACATCACGAGACGCACACCTGTTTGACTTTTTTTGCATCTTTTTTTCGTTTCAAACAATAATTTACTCTTTCCTTTTTTTTTTTTTTCATTCCTTAGCAGGTTAGTGTAACATCGACCGGGCGAATGCATCTTTGATTCTCTGTGCAACAAAGACTGAAGTATTTACAACCCCGCCCGAGTGTGCAAAAAAACCAACCCACGCTTCGAAAAGGAAAGGACAATCGAAAATGGCTTCTGTCCAATGCGAGTGTGAATACATAAAGGTAAATATCTCTTTTTGAATTGGTCTCCCCGGCTAGAAGGCTCAAAAGCATGCTAAGAAAAAGAAAAACTAAACATTTGGTTGTGCTCCTGTCAGTTCAAGTGAGCCCAGCTCAACTGGGTGGAAAAAAAAGACCCCCCCCCACCCCAACCCTTCTTAATCATATATATATATTTATATACTTTTTCATTCTTTTATTTTTTACACTATTGTTCAGTTTGGAATTCATGTACAATACCACATGAACTCTTTGATTTTGCACTTTATTATACCTGTTAGAAAGGGAAACGGGACGCGGAGTGTCCCTAGTTAAGCATTCGTGTGACCCTCTTGTTGTCAAAAGTCAGTGGAAGTGGGAGAGAGAGAGAGAGAGAGCTCCCCCCCCCCCACCCAAACAAACAAAACAAAAAACTTTTTACACATTTAAGGCAACGAGAAAGCACCACTATCATTGTTCCCTTGTTCAGGTCTTCTGTCGCGGATGTCCGCGTACCGAACGTTGACGTTCTTGACTGGCATGGTATTTTCTTTCATGATCTGGATCGGCCTCAGCGCGGAAATCCAACTGAGTCTCCGCCGGGAATCGAAGTTTGGCAGTAACACGAAATGGGAGGGGGCGGGGGAGGGGGGGGTTGGCACTTATCCATTTTCTTCACAGTAGCATTCATGTGGAGGATTGGTTGTTGACATGCGAGCGCAACGAGGTGACTGGCTGACAAACACTCAGGGAGAGCCCACCTCCGTTATGGCCACAGAAGATCATCGTATCAATCTCAAAAGAACTAAAAATAGTAGAATTTGGGACAAACTCGGCCTGAGGATCCACCGTGGCGGTTCCAGTGGCCGGACCCTTCTGGACCAGTGACTCTTCGAGTCTGTGAGAAGCACCTCTGTAAACAAAGAAGTACGTCGAGAATAGTACCGGCCCACCTGTAAACAGCTGCGATGGAACTGGGATCGAACGCGGAAACGATATTCCGCTCCCAAAATGAGGAACGGTATTGCGGCTGAGCCTCGCGTTTCCTTCATTTCGTTGGTCCTCGGAGGCCAACTCCAAACAACCCTTTGTGCATTTACATGAGAAGTTGTATTTTAAGAATGTGGCAAACTGCAATGCGGGACGGCTCAAACGAAGTGATGCATCTCAATGCAGAGACAAGCTTTGTATGTCCTGGAGGATTCCAAGTTTAGCCTGGGTCGGCAGTGGAAGTGAAGGGAGCGTCTTTGCCGCATGCAAAAATTAAGAAATGAAACGTAATTCAATCGTATGAATTAATTGGGATCATGGTTCCAGCTACAGTGAAGAAAATAAGTATTTGAACACCCTGCTATATTGCAAGTTCACCCACTTCGAAATCATGGAGGGGTCTGGAATTTTCGTAGTCGGTGCATGTCCACTGTGAGAGAGACGATCTAAAAAGACAAATCCAGAAATCACAATGTATGATTTATTTGCGTGATAGAGCTGAAGATCATACATTGTGATTTCTGGATTTTTCTTTTAAGTGGGAGAACTTCCAATATAACAGGGTCTTCAAATACTTATTTTCTTCACTGTATTAATCGACAGATATTCAAATTAAAATTGATTTTACACGATTCAGTTATAAACTGGGATGATTTTTTTTTTGGTTGTTGTTGTTTTTTTTGTTTTTTTTTTTTTAATTTTTTGCCTCACCTTGGAACAAAACCACACAACTTGTCATGTTTTTGCACTTTCGGCATTGTCCGGCCCGCCTCGCTCTCATAGCGCCGACTCCAGCGAGGAGTCCAGCTGGTCGTCATGGTGACTGGCGCTGTCGCTGTCGCAGCTCTGCGCGCTGGAGTAGTTGGCCGCCTCCTGCAGCCTCAGCAACATGTTCATCTGAAAACGGAAGGGGAAATAATATTGAAAAGTTGGACGGACGTGGGCACCCGCACAAGCACGCGAATTATGAAGTGAAGTTAAGGCTCGAACGTGATATAATGGGCAAGATTGTCGTCTCCTACCAGGGGATCCCCCTCGGCGTCGCTCTGGGACACCTGCTTGGACGAGGCCCCCTCTTTGGACGAGCTGTATCCGTCGTAGCCCACGTCCTCGGGCCGGAGCTGGAGCAGCGACTGGCCGTCCTGCGGCTGCACGGGGGCGGCGGCGTGCCACGGGTACGTGTCGCTCACCCACTTGGACGGGTCTTCCCACGCCGCCCTCTTGCCGTAGAGCTGCAAGGTCATCCAAATGGTGTCGTTTTTTTTTTTTAGGGGCCGTGACTAACTGCCATCGGTCCCACTGAGATTCCCGGGGCCCGTTTTGTGACCATTAACTCGATGCCCCCACGTCTGGTATCAAGTTAATTGTGTTCTTATTGCGAGCTCGCACATCGTTCCCGGTGACGGGGAGCGGTTGAATTTGCCTGCGTTATTTAGATTTCTCGTCTGCAGCAATATGCCATCTGCCTTGTGGCTCGCCACGTACTACTCTCAAAACTACAACAACTAAAACTACTCTCAAATAAGCTGAAACGAAGGATACGGAACGGCGAATCTCAAAGTGTGCTAAGGGGGCTCCTGGCGGTATGTATCGTTCGAGTTGGTGCATTTTTACCTCCAACTTTTGTGGCCACTACATTTTACACAATTGAATCAATGTGCATGACTCAATGATGTTTTCTTTAGTCTCCCAGATTCAAGTGCCGTGTTAAAGGTCAAGTGTCATTCCCTATAAACATTCTAAAATAGATATTGAAATGAAAAATACATTATTCACTTTAATGTCCATATGAAAAAATAGAGCGTGTCATCCATGCGCAAAGATGCGGAAGTGTCATTCGACATCCAACTGGTCGCCATATTGGTTGCATGAACTGCCCGTGACGTCACCCCGAACATTCGCCATTGAAAACACGCTGTGCCCCCCACCATGGGACACGCCCCTTCAGACATGGAAGCTCTTTTCGAAGAAGAGAACATCTCACAATCCATTGAAGTCTCCGGGGCAATATTACCCTATTGTTTCCAGCCATATTTAGATGATATGCGGATCACTTCTGACTAAAAACAGACTCGCAGACGGTATGTATGAGCCAGCCTGGCCGAAGGCGTGCTCGTCCGCGAGTATTTTCTTTTAGGCGGTATTGGTGTCAAAGTTGAAGAACTCCCTTCCGCTCACCTGAAGTCCTTCCCGGACAGCTTCCAGCAAGTAGGGCACCAGAGAGTAGTTCCACAGGTCGGTGAACCACACTCGCGCTCCCTCCACATCCATGGGGCACGACAGGAAGAGGCGAGGACCTGTGGCGCACCAAGTCAAGATGAGTTCAAATCCTGTGAGGTTTTGAGACCGTGCATGCGCTTCTGACCTATGGTGACGTCGGAGGAGCTGTGGGCCTCCAGGAAGCCGTTGAGATGCTGCCACGTCTTGGGAATCCAGTCGATGATCTTAATGAGGTCGTTGCTGCGCACGTTTTTATGGATCTCCGTCTCGATCAGCTTCCGCCGCAGGAAGCGGCCCAGGAAGCCCTTCACGGGTTCCGTGTGGTTGGTGCACAACACCCACCTGTGAGAGGAGAAGGAGGCGGAGGGAAAGGGGGGGGGGGGGGACCCGCGCGTTACAATGTTACAAATGATCGGTCAATTTTCTTTTTAAGATTGTTCCACATGGGGCAATCCGGTCAGAACTTTACCGTAAGCTTTGTGTGATGTCTGGCAGATGTAGTTGCATTTTGGAGACAAACCTGAAGTTGTGATGGAGCTCCAGGTTGGGAGAGGACGACACCCCCTGGTTCATGGTCCCAATGACGTAAGGGCTAAAGGAGACAATATGGTTGTAATTGGGCAGGGAAGATTATGAAAGTAAGTTTTGACTTGACATATTTGGCACACCACACAAAAATATCTCCTAGTTGAGATTTAGTTGAGGTTAGTCATCTAGTTGAAGCCCAATTAATCGTTCTGCTGCTCACTGTACATCGGTGGCATCAATAAGATGAAAAAGTAGGTCAGGGATCCCTGCGCTACGTTTAGCCAACGCAGTGGAACCCACCATTTGTGGTACTTGCAGTTGAGGAAGCCGTTGAAAATGTCGCTGAGGGAGCTAATGTGGTGGAGGTTGTCCAGAATGACAACAGTGGGGAGCTTGGCATCCGTGCCCTCCGAGTTGCAGCGCTCCGCCAGGTTGGACAGGTACTGACGCAGATCCTGGAAGGAGAATGCGGGACAATGTGGAACCGCGGACAAGGATCCATTTATTTCCAGGAGGATAGCCAAGGCTACCTAGATTTACCATTTTACTTTATTTGGTGAGCACGCTTGTAACTCAAATGACTTGTATCTGAAATCAGCTTCCCCAATTGAAATGAATCCAAATGCCATCAATCCGTGACAACTGCTCACAAATATTGTTGGATTTTTTTTCATTACCGTATTTCCCGCACAAAAAGGTGCACCGCATTATAAGGCGCACCTTCAATGCATGGCCTATATTCAAACTTTTTTTTTTCATATATAAGGCGCACCGCATTATAAGGCACATAGAATAGACGCTAGAGTAGAGGCTGGGGTTATGTTATGCATCCATTGGATGGAGCTGCACTAAAGGCTCAATATTGATCCATATATAAGGCGCACCCGATTATAAGGCGCGCCATCTGCTTTAAAAAAAAAATAAAGGCTTTTATGTGCACCTTACCGTGTGGAAAATACGGTATGGTACACTGTACTTTATAAAAACAAAAGGAAAAATTCCAAATGTATTGTATTGTAACTCTGTATTGTATAAGTTCCACTTGTAAACAAAGCTAATCGCACAACCCATGTTTGAAGAACCGTTTTGGTGCGCCCACCTTGCTGGAGTTCTGGTCCACGTTGAAGCTGGCCACGTTGTGCTCGGTCATCTCCTGCCCCGTCTGGGAAATGATGAACTCGGCCAGCTTGGCGGCCAGGAAGGACTTGCCGGTGCCGCTGGGCCCCGAGAGGATGATGCGACGGTGTTCCATCAGCAGGTTGAGGTACCGCTGGATGATGGGCTTGGGGATGAGCGTGTCGAACACCAGGCTGTCGATGCTGCTGTCCTTCACGCCTGCAGATTGGAGGAGGAGAAAGAGGAGGAGAAGAAGGAGGCGTCAATGGCGTGCGCAGCCGTTTGTGCGCCTGAAACGGGAAGGCGCTCGTTCGTCGTACCTTTGAGGTTGACCCTGACGACGTTGCTCTCGCCCACCAGGTAGCCGCAGGGCAGCAGCTCAGGCACTTCGGAGGAGTGGGCGCGGACCACCTCGCCCATCCTGTAGCTGATGATGCTGTCCGAGCTCAGGCCCAGACTGGTCACCGGGTCCACCCGAAATACGTACTCCTGCGAGGCCGCACGGAAGGATCAATTCATACATTTTATAGAACCAAATTCAGGGAACAAAAGTGAATTATTTATTTGAATCATGAAATCAAATCCTCTTTTTATTGTGCTTACTCTAATGAATTTCTTATTAATCCATACAACTTTTATACAAGCAATATTTTTTCTGATTTACTTTATGCATAATTTTTTAATTATATCAATATATATTTCATGCTTTCTTTTCCAATAACTCCATTCAGTAATCCAATAAAGTCATTCTATTGTTATTAAATAACATTCATTAATTACAAATAACTACTAATACGTGATGACAAGCTGAAAGAAACTTACTTACTCTAACCTTTTGGTGAACCAATTTCTGAATTTCCGTAATTTCCGGCCTATAAGGTGCGACTTTTTTCACATGCTTTCAACCGTCCGGTTCATGCGGTCATGCGGCTAATTTGTGGATTTTTCTGACATCCGCAAGGGGGCACTCGAGCGAAAAAAGGTAAGAGTGAGACCGGTGGAATATGTGTGCCGAGGAAGTGACTTTTCCAGCCCTGTTAGCGCTGTGCTAGCGTGTTACTGCTGTTCTCAGTGATTTTTACTGGTATGTTTTTTTTTTTTAACCGGCCCTGTTAGCACGGCATGAGCGTTAAACTCTCTGTGTACGTATTTTTTTGTAAATTTCTCGTTTTTCAATGTGGGCACTTGGGGCTTTTACACGGCTGCGGCGTATGTATGTATCAAATGGTATTTCCTTCACAAATGTACTGTGAAGTTTATAACCAGGTGCGCTCTGAAGGCCGGGAATTACGGAAGTTCCACTTGTTGACTTCATACTGTTGGATACATATTGAATTTCTGGTTGGCTTGAACCCGACTTTAAAACGAAAACAGCGACGGCAAAGCCGTTTGCCTCCAAGAAGCCAAATCGTAATGTGGGCCGGGACTTTATCAGCTTCCGGCTTACCTTGAACAGGCGTCTGATGACCCCATCCAGGACGTCCCACTTGGTTTTCCCACTCACGCCGATGGAGCCAATCAGGTAGTCGTGCGTTTGCGTTCCCTGTTGACGGATTGATCCGGATGTAAAGAATCTGGAATATCAAATATTGTGCGACGTGATGGGAGACGCTAACCTTGGTGGTGCTCGGCCCGCTGCTGATGCTGACCACTATCCGGACGCTGCGGCCTTCTTTGCGCAGGTTCCCCTCGTAGCTGTCATCGAGCAGAATATCTAATGGTGCAACATAGCGAGCGGAAGTTAGCGTGCTTTGAAGAGTTTCCATACGCTTAAGTGATACATTGCGCATTAAACTGAGCGCCCGATGCCGATTAACAATACTTGGACCAAATACTCATTTGGAGTAAAAGGGAAAATACTCCCACTTCTTCTGTAATCTCCGCTCTTCGTTTTGGACAGTTTACTTAGCATTCATGTAGCATTGCCACATCCTCCGACTCTGTGCTAGCGGTGATAACGTTCTGCCGGCCCACAGGTCCTCGAACGCCTCGCTGCTCTTGCTCATCCCGCCGTCGAATAATGACAAGGGCCAGTCCTCACAGGAGAGCTTTGCTTTTTTTTTTTTTTTTTTTAATTATGGGGCCAGCGAGACGGAGGAACTCAAGCACTTTTCAAAGCGCCCGGCAAACGTCAATAAAATATCCTTTCAGCCACGAAATCAGTTCTAATTGGCATTTGAAGTCCCTGCCAGGCAAACATGTTCTGGTTTCTTCGGAGAAAAGGTCAACTGAAGCGACTTTTTCGTGTTGTTACACCTCCGAAGAAATGTCAGGCTGCCAAAGCCGATCGGGCCCGACGCTTCCGATTGACGCCGACGCAGGCTGACGCTCGACTGACCTGACATGATCGTGTCGGTGATGTTGAGGTTGTTGAGAGACAGGCCCAGAGACTGGCGCGAGGAAGACGAGGACGTGCTGGAGGTCTCCGAGGGGGGCCGGGCCGTCTTGGCTGGAGCCGCCGTGGGAGTGGCGCTGCCGCTGGACTTGAGGCGGTCATTCTCCGCTTTTAGGGTCTCGATCTCATTCTGCTCATCGAGAGGAACGGGGAAACGTATGACGGAACATTTTCACAAGCCGTCTGGACGCAAAGGGGTTTTCCTGCGGAAGGAATCTAGGGAATATCGAGATGTTCCCATAAATTCTTCAAAAAGTTGCTCCATTTCTTGCCAGTGACTTCTTTTCCCGCTAAATAAAACAATCCTGATTGTCCTTTGTGCAATTTGAGGAAAGAATGTCAGACACCTGGCAGCTGTTTTAAATTGTGAAAAATAGCCTAGAATTTCTCATTTAAGTCTTTAAAACTTCAAAACTGTAATTGCCAGTAGATGACACAAAAAGTCATAAAATAAACCCCATACTTGATTCGACATTGGCAGTCATCCCACAAATAACAGCATATCATAATTTATCTTAAGATACTGCTCTATGATGTGTGGATAAGATTTGGGCAAAAATCAAACAAAACACTTTCAATCACTGGACTTTGGTCAACTAATAAAGTTCACATTATCCAGCATAATAATTGCATTGAAGTACGACTACAAAACCGCTCCGACTAAATCTTCAGTCACAACACGCTGCAACAGATCGAATCGGATACAAACGATATTCAAAGCCGCCGGGCGTGCTTAGTTAATACGCTCTTGCGGAAGCAACTAAAAGCCACCGCTTCGCGGCATCCCAGCCGCCCGCTGTTGTGAGCCTTAACTCGCTGTATCGGAATTAAAGGCTGCAAAGCGCCCTTTTTGATCATCAAGGCTCCCTTTGTGGTGAAGGTAAAGTCTGCGATCAGAAGCCTTACACGATTCCCGCGTCACGAGGGAAACAATTGGATTCTGCTGCTGCCACTTAAGTGAAGCATATGACAATACTTATTTACGCTGCGTTTTCTACATAGCGCCTCACCAGCAGAAATTCTCATGGCGGTGTGGCATGTAGGTTCCCTCTAGTGGATATTTAAATGGCATTGTGCGGTACACTAACCCTAGCAGTGTGGAGACACGTTGCTTATGATGGATACCGCCGCATCACAAACCCAGCCATTGATGAATTGGTTGTAGGCCTCTAGAAGAGGAGATAGTTGACAATGTCTGAATAGGTTACCGACACCCACAGTTGGAAATTCTTGCTCCATTTGTGGTTCCCCAAGGCATACGGGTCGATATTGTCAATCAAAGCACACTTCCTGTCGTAACGGTTTCTTGAAACAACATCTAATGAGCCCCGATAACTTTCCAAAGTCTTTTTAGCCATCGCACGCCGCTTTTAACAGTCGTACGAACATTTGTGTAACTGCGGCCTGTATGCAAAAGCCATAGAGTGAACGGCGCGTCAGTAGAGTGAACCCATCCAACATGGCCGCGTGCCCCGGATGTAGTCACGTGGTCGAAAACAGTCAATACAGTGGATTGGACTCAAAGACTATTTGCATTTCATCTTGAAAAGCTGTTCATATTTCTCAACTGTACCTCAGTTTGAGGTTGGCCGTGACAACGGTACTTGGAGAACCAGCAAGCTGCAGAGTATTAATACAATAGTTCACCTGCATGCGATTCATGGCTTCCCGGATCTGGTCCAGGTGGTGGGCCGAGCTCAGCGCCTCCAGGCGGATGTCGGTCAGCTTGAGTTCCTTCTCCCTCAACTCGTTCTTCAGCTGCAGGATGATCTCGGCCTCGGCTTCGGTGCACTCGCACAGCCTGCGAGGGACGATGTGCACAGAGTGGGGGCAGGGGATGGAGGAAGGAGGAGGGGGTCATTTTAAAGGGGGGTTGGGGGGGCGGATTACAGCAAATACAAGACTAAATGTACAAGAATGGATGCTGTAAAGGAACCAAAGGATGTGGAGTCAGTGGTGAAAACTTGCATCTGATGCGAAATGTGTGAAAACAGCGACATGCTATACCAATCGGGTTCATATAGGATTGGTGGTACACGTCCTTTTTTTTTTTGGGGGGGGGGGGGGGGGGGGGGTTATTGTTCCCAAACACACTGCATTGTCTTCCAAAAATGCAACTGAGGTGCATTGATCACACTCACATGCTGAAACCGATTTTTCTTTGCAGTGAGCGCAGCCTGTTTCTAGTTCCCGGTTAGACTTGAAGGCACACCAAAGACGCACAAACACGACACACAAACAAGGCACGCACGCAGCTTCCCGGTCGGTTACCGAGATCGGTGCTTGTAGACCACGTGACCGTTTAGTTTTTTCTTTGCCGTCCAAACGGGGGAGGAGTCCCTATCGCATAGGCACTTGCTACTTACGGCGTGGAGTGGAGGGGAGGAGGGAGGTGATGATGTGAAAGAAAAGGATGTGGAAAAGTGAGGAAGACAAATAAAAGGGGTGGAAAAAAAAGTGAGCAACTGCAGAAATTTCTTGAAAAGGATAAAGAGAACTAAAGAGGAGAAACAAACAAGGCCGACATGGACAGTGAACCTCGCTATACGTGGAGCACTACTGCAAATAATTGAGACCCCTCCCACAAAGAGGGATTTCAATTATGTAGAAATGCCATAAGATGGTAGAAAATCATCGGGAACATAGAGGACCATGAAGCACCAACACCAACCATCAAGCATGTACACAGTCAAGAACCCGTTACATAAATGACCGTCAACAAAACGGGAGATCGAAACGCAGACGAAAAAAACTACATGAATGGCTTCAACCTACAAATGACATTTGGATTTTACATTTATAAATGTTTGCTTTTTTTTTAGATTTTACATTTAGATAAAGTTCAGAATGTGTAAACATGTGGTATACCCATCAAAAGTAATGGCTCCGTCACACCATGACGTTCTGGTCAACGTTCTCCGAACATTTCAATCGTTCTATTTTTCAGCGTTCTCAAATGAGGATAACTCATCTGGCGTGTGATTAACGTGTGTCTAACGCATGACTAACGTGTGTCTAACGCATGACTAACGTGTGTCTACCGCACGAGAAGCGTGTAACAGCGACCAAATAAGATACCCCTAAAAATCATTAGCGTGCACTAACGTGTCATTGGCGCGCGACGACCGATTTGTCAAAGTTAGACGAGCGTGTTGAGCGTGTGACTAAACGGGTGAATAACGACAGAATAGCGTTTTGCTGGCGTGTAATTTTTACAGTGGAACGGGAACGAAAACGTTGGAAATTTCATACTCACTTCAGTTGTTCTTGTGAGTTTGAACTGTCGGCATCATCCCGCCTAGACGAAAAAACGGTGGGGTGCGGACTTCAGCAGCTAGCGCAGAAAGTAAGAATGCAAAGCATCGGTTTATATACCCATATGCATGGACGTTCGGGAAACGCACGAATGACGCTCAATGGACGCCAAAGGACGTTCGTTTGACTTTAGTTACACGCTGTGCGCGCTCCGAGATTGTTCAGTGGTCGTTGACAGGTCGCCAGTGAGTCGTTCACTGCAAAGCAAACGATTAAGTAACAACCGAGTAAAGATCGAGTTACGACTGACTAACGATAGCCAAATGCGTGCAACGCTCGGCGAACCTTGGTAAAACGTTCCAGGAACGTTCAGGAACATTCTGCAGCATTTAACATTAAACGTTGATAAACGCTGGTCTCGGTGAGAACTTTTGTGCATGTTCAAGACTTTTTTCCCGGACCGGCGTTCTGCACCGATTCCCAGCGATCATTGACGTTCACTAGCGTTCAAACGACGCTCTTCTGGCGTTATGGCGGCGACCAACGTTTCCTCAAACGCTATAGAACGCTGACCAGAACGTCATGGTGTGACGGGGCCATAAGATTGCGGCAAAAGTATCCAACTGATTGTAAACGCACCCAGTCGGGAGCCATCCTGAAAAAGAACCGGTTACATTTTAACCAGGTTTTGCACTGCGGTCAAAAACTTTGCCCATTTGGCGCTATTTTTGCCATAACATCATGTTTTTTGGATACCAGACTCGTATATTGGATTTGACAAGATTGTGAAAGTGCGGCAAATCGGTGCGATGATGTGCGTGGAAGCTCACTCGGCGGTGGAAGGCGATGAACGCAACGTCGCGACGCTGCCCTGCCGGTTGTCGTGCTGCAGCTTGGGCGAGGACGGCAGCGAGTCGCTCATCTCCTCCATCTCGTCGTGGGCCGACTGCGACTTGGTCTTCTTCTTGCTGAAGGCGTGCTTGAAGGAGCTGCGGAGCTGACCGACACAAATGAAAACGGGGCGAGGGGTCAGTATGGCCGACGCGACCGCCTCCTCGGTGACAATTTCTATCGGAGGTCAGGAGGGAACGCCGTGCTGTTTTCCAAGCAATGCTCACTGCTGGTGGAGGTAAAGAGGAAGGCAAATATCAAGGCTGCAAGTAGAGAATGAAATGGAGGCGGGTAAGGTGAAACTGCTTTTTGTTTGTTTTTTCCTTTCTAAAAATGAACAGGCAATGACGGGGCAGCCGTATCCATGCTGATGTTTCCAGAAAAGATAGAAGAGAGGTTGCTTTTAGAGGGCAAAAAGGGGGGGAACTGAAAAAGGGAGATAATGGCTGGAGGGAGGGGGGGATGGGGAACAACCACTGCACACGTTCAAAGGACACAACTGACCTGAGCCGGGATGGAATCAGCCACCTGAAGACGCAGAATACACCCAGCGTTAACCACACGCGAGCACACAGACACACACGCATACATACGGGCCAGCTCTCACGCGTCGCGGGAATTACTGAACTGGAGTTAGAAACACAAGTCAGACATAAACAGGAGGTGGACCAGGTTGGCATGGTTAGCCCTTGCCGGAGGTTTGCTGTGCATTGAATAAAGGCAAAATTGGGCTCGGTGACTGAGCCCGGTGTAACCCAGTGCGGTGTTCCCCAAGCTTGATTGAGCCGAGGCAGAAAAATATCACAGCGACTCACCAAACAAAAATGTCATCAAAGAGTACTGCAAATAAAGCGGCGTCTGAAGAAATGAGACTACGAAGATGAAAAATATATGCCAGTGAGTACTGTTATATTGTCTACATGTGTTGATTCACCGTTTGTGTTCAAATAGCCTTTGCTTTGCTTTTTGCCATAAGGTGTTGCAACACCATGACTATCCATGTTATTTGTTAAATTCCCATTTTGTGTTCTGTGTTAGCATTATGCTAGTGGAAATCAACATTGTGCTCTACAACAGCCGCCATGTTTGAGCTGACATTCAACTTAAATTCGGCGTTGCCACTGACACATAAACAAAAATACATTATCTGCAGTCAACGGTAATTATCGGGTAAATCAAGTGAAATTGGATAATTCCATGCAGCACACCTGAGGCTCTCTCATAATACAGTACGTGGTTGAGAATCACTCAGTGTAATGTGACCGTAAACCTATTAGTCTGTTATAGGTCACACGAGGCAGCAGACTTGTTTCCGATTCATTTTATTTTCCAGTTTCTGTGGTGCGCTGAAGACAGTATTTGTACAATGAATCATTCATTGCAGCTTTAATTAGGTGCTAATATGCATTTAGTACTAATGAGCCCAATTTAGCAACTGCAGAGACTGCAAAGGGGAATTAGCTGAGCAGCGAAAATACCTAATATATATATAGATATATAAAAAAAGGACACCAAGGAGGGACATATTGGCAAAAGAGGAGCAAAGGTCCGCATCGGAGTCACGTTTTCAAAGAATAAGTCTGTCATGGGGGCTTTCGGCCTTCCTTGGGGTACGTGCACAGGATTAAGAGCCTTCTAAAAAGCACTTTTCGCAGCCGCGAAAGTGTTTGCCGCTTCTGCTCCGACTTCTCAACTCGCCCTGGAGAGTCAACAAGCACTTACCGGCGCTCAATTGGGATGTTTACAAAAAGATGAGCGATCGTAGCTTTCGTACGAGAATCGGCGGGCGGTTTTGCAGCCCCCGTCGCCGCAAAGCCGCTGTTAATATGAAATCCCCGAGTGGTCCTCCAACAGTAATTGTGGGGTGGTCGACCTCACGTCGATGAAGACTCTGTAACCTAGCAACTGTGATCTGATGACCAGGACCGTCATATCTTACGAGTGAGGCACGAACGTGCATGTGTGTGTGGTCCACCCACCCAGTTCTTCTTCTTCTTCTTGTTCTTGTCCTCGGCATCCTTGCCCATGCTGCCCATGCTGGAGTGGCTGGCCGCGCTGTTGACGCTCGACATGCTTTCGGACGAATGCTGCCTCCTTATACGCAGGTCTGGATCAAGCGCACAAAATTAGGATTAGTGTCGTCGTGTACGTCGGCGGTATAAATGTGTTGCGACAGAGCAAAAATTTCACTTGAGGGCCCTTTGTTTCTTTTTGTCATAATTTCCAGTCTTTGTCAGACAGACAGAGAATTACGGAACTGTTCATTGCCACGTCTGCCAGGACTGTATTGGAATCGGTTTTCAAAATAAAACATCGGTCAGGCTCTAATACAGTGGAGAAAATAAGTATTTGAAGACTCTGCTAAATAGCAAGTCTCCCGCTTAGAAATCATGGAGGGGTCTGAAATTTTCATCGTAGGTGCATGTCCACTGTGAGAGAGATGATTAAAAAAGAAAAATCCAGAAATCACAAAGTATGATTTTTTAACACCTGTCTATCAACTAGAATTCTGACCCTCAAAGAAGTTTTTTGGTCAGATGAGACCAAAATGGAACTTTTTGGTCATAATTCCACTAACCATGTTTGGAAGAAGACGAATTATGAGTTCCACCCCAAGAACACTATCCCTACTGTGAAGCATGGGGGTGGTAGGAACATGCTTTGGGGGTGTTTTTCTGTACATGGGACAGGACGACTGCACTGCACTGTATTAAGGATAGGATGATCGTGGCCATGTATGGTGTCTTTCCCTTAGTCAGAGCACTGAAGATGGGTCATGGCTGGCTCTTTCAACATGACAATGACCCGAAGGACACAGCCAGGAAAACCAAGGAGTGACTCCGTAAAAAGCATATCGAGGTTCCGGCGTTACCTCGCCAGTCTCTAGACCTAAATCTTTGGAGGGAGCTGAAAGTCCGTGTTTCTCAGTGACAGCCCAGAAACCTGTCTGATCTAGAGAAGATCTGTGTGGAGGAGTGGGCCAAAATCCCTCCTGCAGTGTGTGCAAATCTAGTGAACAACTACAGGCAACGTTTGATCTCTGTAATTGCAAACAAAGGCTACTGTACCAAATATTAATATTGGTTTTCTCAGGTGTTCAAATACTTATTTGCAGCTCTATCACACAAACACATGGTTAAAAAAAATCTTACATTGTGATTTCTGGATTTTTCTTTTTAGATTATCAGTCTCACAGTGGACATGCACCTAAGATGAAAATTTCAGACCCCTCCATGATTGCTAAGTGGGAGAACTTGCAATATAGCAGGGCGTTCAAATACATATTTTCTTCACTGTAAGTCAAATTAATACAAATTTTAAACAAATAAATGACAGCGGTTTCGCTGCTATTTTACTGTCCTGGATTGACCTGCGCCCCTTTGCTGGTATTTTGGGCAAAAACTTTGGTAGTGTTTGCCACCTAGTTTTCATTACCTTTGTGGAAGTGATCCGGGCCGTTGAGCGCCACCTGAATGGCCGTCTGAGCGTCGGTGTTCTGGGTCTTCAGCGACTCAATTGTCTCCCTCAGCTCGACCAACTCGGTCTCCTAAGAGAAACCGGGAAGCCCCGTGAGCGCCTCTGCTTTTTTTTTTTTTTTTTTCTGTTGTCCATCTTAACTTGAGGTAATGTCCACGCACCTTCTGCTCGGCCGTCATGGTGAGGCTCTGAAGACGACACGTCATGTTGCTCAGGCTCTTCTCAAAGGCAGCCACCAAGTGAGACTGCAATCCCAGAAAAACAAAAACACATATACAAAAATTTCAACAACATAACACACACGCAAGGGAGCTTTTACATGAATTCATGGATGAATAAATTAGTTTTGGATTTGAGTAACAGAAGCTATGAAGCGTGAATTGAACAGGAGGTGGTCAGTCACCCACTTCACCGAGGCCTCTTAAAATGCTTCCCTAGACTCAAGAACGAAGCCCCTGCTGCTCATCGTTTAATTTTACAGTCACACGTTTTGGAGTAGGACGGCAATTCCTTGAAGCATCTTTCTCAGATTTCCCCTTGACATCTCACACTGACAGCCAAAGAGCACCTACAAAAGTTGGACCTTCAGAGAACTGAGAAAAAGCCGTGGACGGACCAGAGAGGTCCAGGGATCGAAAAAGGGACGACTTCACGTGGCAACAGGGTGACGGCTGCTCAAAAGCTTAGTGACATTCAACCATTTGCTCCACTAGACCCGTGTGTGTGTTGCATGTTGTCAGTTTTTGTTTCCTTTACTAATCCCCTCCAAACTTCTCTGAATTGTTTGGGATTGGCAACTTTTTCTGGTCGCAGTTTTTTCGACCCTCAGTTTTTTGCTTCAAAACTCATCCTTTTTCACTCATTTTGTGCTCAAGTCAAAGAAACAAAAAGATCAAATGCAATCCTGGTGACAAGCAACTATGTTGAGCTGAGTTGAGGATCCCTATTCAGTCAGCCATAGCCTTGTCTAGTAAGTAAGTTCCTTTCAGCTTGTCCCATTAGGGGTCACCACAGCGAAATGGCCATATTTGTTTGGCACAGTTTTTACGCCGGATGCCCTTCCCAACGCAACCCTCTTGGGAAGCGGAGGCTCCAGTGGGATATGAACTCATGACCCCTGGTTTACCAAACTAACGGTCTAATCACTGAACAATGGGGCCTCAAGCCATAGCCTTGTCTAATAGAAAAAAAAGTTCTGGTTCATTATTCCAATAGCATCCAGACCAATAATTCCGTGGAACTTCAGTAGTACTGTGCCCCATCAAATCAACGTCACCAGAAGCACGATTATCGGACATCTCTGAAAAATGATCCGGACAAACCAGGTCTGGGGTGCGCTAAGAGTGACTTTTTTTCACCCTACCTGATCTGCTTGGGAAAGGGACTCCGTGATCGTGATTAGATAGCAACCCGAAGACTCCTGTCACATCTTCTGTGACTGTGCGAGACATCAATGACAGGACGCAGCTTGTGGCAATGTGAAGTCAAGTTAAAAATAATCTCAACTTTGCACTACGTGACGGAGGAGAATACAGATTGGCAGACGATGACAAATATTGATGTCTGTGACCTAAGGAAAATCGGATTTTTTTCCCCCCTTAGTGGAACTGTTTTTCATTTTTGTGTCACAAAGGAAACCAATGTAAATCTCTTTTTTTGAACCACCTGGAAATGTGTCAGCTAGTCACCAAAATGGCGGAGCGCGTGGGTGCTGACAAATTTGTCAAAAAAGACATACAAGGTGCTTGTCAATGTCACCGAATGACAGTTTATATCAAAAAGCAAACTTCAGGAAAAAGAGATCGATCTTATTTCCGCCCCCCACACGTCATAAATCCGCCCGTGATTCACAACTCAACGCGAAGTAAGCGCTGGTAGGACGGCGGCGAGGCCCCATGGCTGAAGCATCTGTCTTTTTTCTCAAGCCCCTCCCCAAGTGTTGCTGTCGGCTGAAGTCGATCAATGGCCAGGACGGCGGAGTGAATCAGGTCAAGCTATCTGCGTCAGTGCTGCCAGGTCGCCGTCGTGAGACGCGTGGGGGGGGGGGGGGGGGGTATCAAGGATATCGATCGGACTGAGACGCACTACGCGAGCCCACCTGCTGCATCAAATGGGCCGAGTCCAACGCAACAAGCAAGGAAGGAAGGCCATGAAGAATGGACTATAGAAGCCTCATAAAACCGGAATATATATATATATATATATATATATATATATATATATATATATACATACATACACAAATAAAGCTCAATTCATCATCCTTTTAAACAACGCTCTCGCTACTTGTATGCAGTTCAGTTGTATCTAACTTTAAAGTTCAACAGTGGTTAGAGCACTGGTTTGGTAAACCAGGGGTTGTGGGTTCGTATCCCACTGGGGCCTCCACTCCCTGAGAAGGGTTGCGTCAGGAAGGGCATCCGGCGTAAAAATTGTGCCAAACATATATATGCGTTCATCTGAGATGATACGTTGTGGCGACCCCGAAAGGGACAAGTTGAAAGGAAAACAACAACATTTGGATCTAATCTTGAAGTGTGTTGCAAAATTTATTGAATCACAACATTATTCAACAAATATTTGCTTATAATGCTCAAACGATATTACATTGACCACGTTTTAATGAGCCAATTTCCTGAATTTGAAAAAAAAAAGAGATGAAAATAAGACAACAGTTTTGTATTTCATTCACCTTAAACATCCATCCATCCATCCATCCATCCATCCATCCATCCATCCATCCTCCATCCATCCATCCATCCATCCATCCATCCCTCGTCTTTGCTGCTTATCCTCACGAGGGTCGCGAGGAGTGCTGGAGCCTATCCCAGCTGTCAATGGGCAGGAGGCGGGGCACACCCTGAACTGGTTGCCAGCCAATCACAGGGCACATAGAGACAAACAGTCTCACGGACTATCACACCTACGGACAATTTAGAGTGTCCAATTTATGTTGCATGTTTTTGGGATATGGGAGGAAACCGAAGCGCCCGGAGAAAACCCACACAGGCACGGGGAGAACATGCAAACTCCACACAGGCAGGGCCGGGATCAAACCCGGGTCCTCAGAACTGTGAGGCCAATGCTTTACCAGCTGATCCACCGTGCCGTCTCACCTTAAACAGTTATGGTAAAACTATTATTTTCCACTGTTGAAAAAGTCATTCATGTTGAGTTACAAGTTAATGCCTGTTAATTTATTATTATTTTTCAACAAGATTCCTGAATCAATGATGAAACCGGAGCTGGTGCGATCCAATCAGCACTGATCTACTCCTATGTATGTTTTCAAACATGCAGGAATTATAAAATAAGAATCCAATAAGGAATCAGAAACGTTAATACTATAGTTACACATAATAATAAGCACGTCGCGAAAAAGTGGATGGGGAGCACGTTAGGGCCTGCAATTAGGAAGCAGAACGGTCACCTGTATAATGAGATCCGGTACAAATAATGTATGATAAATAAAAATGCTTTCTTTCAGGGAGGTATACATTTAACAATGTGTTTACTATCGTGAGTGTCGTTTGCTGCAGTGTGGATCTGCACTGCATCATAATGAGCGGTAATTCCATTGTTTTGGTAAAGCGGAGGAAACAACACGGGCGGAACAAAAATAATAACACCTGTCTGTAGAATGCCGTTTTAATGAGATTGTGCAGGTGACGGAATTGGACACAATTCTTCTAAGAAGTTGGGTTCTGCACAACTTTTCGTGATCTATGAGTCAGCTAAATGCCGGGAGCGGGTTGGCCCACTTGCGTGATGAAGTCCAGCTTCCGCAGCCTGACTTCAGTCATATTATCTGTCTGAGTCATAGCACCGAAACAGGTTCTGCCGTCTCTCCTTTTTCACGGATGAGACATGTCATTCATCCTCATCTCCCGCTCCCCTTGCCTTTCTGATGCCCCCCCCCCCCCTCCACAACCCCGACTCCCTTGCTTGACTTTCCGTGAGGTGTCGCCTTAAACAGCTCCTCTCTGTACGCAGAGGAAAATGTCTCATCTTCAAACACACAACAGCACACACGGCACCGGAACCAAAAGCCTCAGCGCACGCGCGGGGTGTATTGAAAAGGCTTTCGCGGATATCTTGAAGATTTATGTTGCTTGGCGGGTACACGCAGGCAAAGCTTTTCCGCGTTATCATGCAAATCCCTGTTGTGACGGGAGGTAAACAAACTCACGTTGGCAGCCAGCTGGGACGTCAGGGTCGCCACCTTCTCTTGAGAGGCGTCCAGTTCCCGACGCAGCTTCCTGATTTGCTGGTTTGGTGGCAAAAAGAGGAATTATCAGAGTCAAGTACGGGGACGGGAGGGGGGAAAATAAAGCAGCGTCCATTTTGATAGCTTGGATGCCAAAACCATACAGTTGCATGCTGACACTGTGTGTGGAGAAAAAACAAAACAAAACTTAAGTGTAAACATAAAGTGTGGGGGGGATTACCGTGGAATTTTGGACTGTTTGGCCCTTGATTGAAAAGAGAAAAGTAAAAATTAACACTATGCCGCTTGCCTCCATCACAAAGGATGAGGCTAGAAAGACAGAGAGGTTATTACAGGTCAGGCGCAGGCGGCTTTTCGCGGTTAGGTGTTAGCCAGCAGAGGTAACGCGTTCCTCGGAATGGGTCAAATAGTAGTTGCAAATTGCTAATTGATTTCATCTTATCGAATATTCTCATCATCTTCGGTAGCATGGACAATGCAAATTACCGCAGGGAATGTTCCCCCGCATTATTCGCACGTTTAAATAGAGCACATCCACGCAGCTCTTTGGCTTTGGGCGGGTGAGGTCGCCCGGTTTTTAGTCGCCCCGCTTTGCACTTTGCCTCGGAGAGAGTTCATTCAGCTTAGCCGCATTTGCGTTTACTGTTTGATCCAGTGTTAATTCATGAAGGTGAAAATGCAACGGGAACAGATGACAAGGCAGACAAGAAATGGGGATATTAGCAGAAAGATGACAGAAAACCAAGGAGGAGTCAGTGCTAACACAAGCGCTGGATGGAAATGGGAGCGCACGCTAGTCGTGGGATTACAGTTACAGTTTAACAGTGTTCATTCGAAAGGGTGGGATCGGGATGTCTGCCATTTATGATCCAAATGGAAGGAAACCGAAAAGCGATGCAACAGAGTTAAACAGTTGGATTGATCCAAGGTCGTTATCATCATCCTGATTGCACTGTTCGGGTTTCCAAGGCCTCGCAGACAACAGTCCGTCTACTTCAAATTCAGGTAACGCCTACACAACTACGGCTTTGAAACATTTGAACCAAATCTGTCTGCGTAAAAACATTTTTTTTTTGCATGATGAAAGTCCAAACAAATCCCACGCAAATAGATCAATTGATAGGGTACCAGCTATCGTTGTTTTACATTGACTCACAAATACAGACAAAATAAACAAACACAAACAAATAGAGCAGCCACCAAAAAAAAAGAAAAAAAAAAGCACCATAACATGCATTTTACTTCTAAATGCTACGAGACATTGACTGAGACAATACAGCAAAAATATAAGAAATGACATTTTGATCTAAATCATTGCATCTTCACTGCACAATTTCAGACGCGGGACTGAATGCGAAGCGACGTACGCATGCCGTGTGAACGCACGAACGTGAACCCGCTTACCTCTGAGTGTGCCTTCTCTTCTGTCTGTGGGAAACAAAGAAAAAGTAATGCATGAGATCAACTCGCAAACGTAATGAGAGCGACATTCAAGTGATGGAAATGCCAGGAAATCCCTGCTGTGGATCAAATCAAGCCTGAAAACTAAATTGTGGAGGAAAAAAAAAAAAAACAACACCCATATAATTTCCACCTGCAAGAAAACTTTGGAGCGCATCCGTCATTTACGGCACACCGAGACAGCTGTGAGTGTAATCGATCGATTCCTGTCAACGAATGTCGAAGGAAAGCCCGGCCAATAATGAAAATGGGTGTACCCTCCCTTTCTATTTTAATCCGCGCCGTTTCATCTTCTGTTCTTTCCTTTATCGACTGCACTCTTAAACATCAATTCCACCTCGATAGCATCATTTAGGAACAGGAAACTACTTACTGCAGAGTATAGCGAAGACGTGCTGGACACCAGCGACAGCGAAGAACCGTGGACTGCAAGAACGGAACAAGTCAGCATTAAACTTTACAGGTGTGGTAAAAGTCATCTTGACATTTACCGTATTACTCGTCACTCCCTTTGTTTTTCATTCGATTGCACCACGAGTCATACAGCAGCTTGAGCGGGGCAGTGAAAACATATGATGGGCTTGTTAAAAAGCCGCCGTACATAAGAATGGACTGACAGCCTCTAATAAAAGATACCGTCGCGACCCACGGGCCAGTTCTTCCCCACAGGTCGTTAAACGCGCGAGTAAAGCAACTCATGACAGACGAGGCTTTGCTGAACCTTTACATTAATTCTAACGGTCGAGGTCAGTGGAGGATTGCGCCCGGGACCGACCTTCGTCGGTGCTGTCCCTGAAGGAGCCCGAGCGGCTGATGGCGCGGGGGCGGTCCTCCAGGGAGGTGGCGCTGCCGCCCAGCGGGTGCCCCTCGCCGTAGAGCTCGAAGGAGTCCTGGGCGGGGATGCTGTTGGAGCGGCTCATGCTGCTGCTGCCCGCTGGCAGGTTGTACTGGCTGACGTGAGTTGGGCTCACTGGAAAGAAAAGTTTTTTTGTAGGATATTTGGAGTCATTGTTAAAAAATGCATCATTTCGCTGCCCGAGAAGCTCGTTTGCAGTGTTGGTGAAAAATCCAACCGACTTTCATTACAGCTTGTGGAAGACTTGAGCAAAGGCTAGGAAATAACTCATTAAATGTTGATCCAATTACAGTGAATCCAATTTACAGGATTCCCCCCAACACACTTTTTTCATAGAATTTCCACAATGCCATTATTCAATATTGTCCTGAGTATTAATTTGAATTCAATTTAATTCATTTTAAGATTGCTGCAAAATCACAACACTATTCATGCCGTTTGGTTATAAACTTCATTGTGTATTCAGCGCTCTCCCTGTCGAGCAGAACACGATCCATCAATGGAAGTTGCATACGAATATTCCGATTCGCTCGAACTCACACAGGTTGGAGTAGTGGTACTTTCCAGTGGCGGTACAGGAGGCTCCGGGTGGAGACATTGGGGACTGGCTACCGGAGTCCTGAAGCCCCCCCGTCGAGTGCGACCTCAGCCACTCCATCCCCTCTTCGTGGGACGTCTGTCTGGACGACGGCGGGTACCTGGAACCCACAAAGCCAGCGCGCTTAGTTTCGGCTTCTGTCAGCAGCGACGAGATGCTTGGGGAACGCCCGTGTGATCGGTGATGGGGAAAGTGCAAAGGCGTTGGGGGTAAAAACCAAACGCACGAGGCAGGCGTACTCAAGCGTACATGCATGCATCGGCATACGCTTCCAGACAAACTGCTGTTCATCTCCTCCCAGCTCCAAAGGGCTTAGCAGCAGAGGGCCCGGTTATCGCACATCGGCCATATTTAATCCCTCGGGCAATAATAATTGAGTTTTCGATTGTCCACTTTTCTGCGGCGTTCTCCTTGCAAAGTCCTCATTACTACGCTTCTCACACGTGACCTCGCTCCACTACACCCGATGCACATGTCCTGTGTTCCCACGGAACGAGTGAACCGGGCTATCCAACCGTCACTCTTCACCGCAACCTTCACCCCGCGTGGTCTGGGGTGTGCCGTTTTATTTGAATCCCGCACTGTTCTACGTATGGTAAAGAATGATTTGGTTTCCATGGGGTAATGAGCACTACGATGTTGATGAGAAGCAGAGGAGCATGCATGTGGACATATCGACTAACATGCAGCTTGCATATAAACATCACATCCCAAAAGTGCAGCATCTCACAGTGCAAAACAACATGCACGAAGGGCATGCGTGAAACAAAACAAAGTAATTACGCATCTGTAAACGCAAGTGTAAAGGCGCTGTGCCTTTCACATCGAGTAGTCACGTGCATAGTTGGTAATTTCATGCAGCTGCATGCAGAGGTTCGATTCGAATCTGGCTGCAATTTTTTTCTATACCTCAGTCTCTTTTTGGGAAGCGTGTTTCTGTCAAGAGGCATGCTGTTAAGACAGGATGAGTGCGTTAGATGGAGGGGAAAAAAAAAAAACGTTATGCGTCACAAAAATACTCAATGAGAAAAGCATTATGAATAATTATACTCGTAAAGCGCTAAAACCAACAATGGATATTGATGTACAGCTACATTGGACAAAACAAAACAAGCCTCCTCAGATGAAAGAATTTTTTTTTCTCGCTTTTATCGAGAATAAACAAAAAAAACGCACCGCTACTTTCCATCTTGAGGCGACATGATGCTGCAAGGCTCCCGCGGATTAAAGAAGAATTTGCTCACAGACTAATTTCAACACTTAAAATTGCTTGATGATTTGTAAAAATACCAGATAATGTGGGGACTTGCTGTTAGTATGGATTTATGGAAAAATATGAAATGAAGCCCATTTAGACAAGCGGGGTTTTTGCCCGACAACCGCCTTTAATAAAACAGCATTTAATTGGTCTGCCTGTCACTTTACGTCACTGGCATGGAAAGATTTCAATTTTAAACACATTTATTCGGATGAATCCCCGCGGCATACTAGACCATCTCACGCGCTGCTTTGGAATCACAATATTTAGACTAAAAAAAACAAAACAAAACCAATGCACGCTCTTTTGAAAGCTGTGCAATAAAGCGGGAAAACCTTGCACACATCTTTTGGGTTTCTCTACATTCAAGGTGCATCTTTGGGTTTGTTGATCGTAGTTCTCACATGAAGCAATGCATACGACTGAGCCCGATCTTACCCCTCGGACAGGGTTGACTTGACACTGCCGGTTCTCGTAACCTTGGGCCCGTGGTGGCCCAGAGGCAGATCAATGGACTCAGAGCTCGTGTGGAGACTGCTCATGCTTTGGCAGCTCAGCGTGTCCTTGCTGCCAGCGGACGAGCCACAGGCAGGCCAGGGCCGAGCGTTGGACGGCAGCGAGAGCCCAGAAGCCGGGCTGGAGGCCGGGGAGTCGGTGCACAGGAGGTCCGGGCCTTTGCCGTACAGCGGGCTGCTGCCGCCGCTCAGGCCGCCGGCGCTGCCCAGACTCCCTGTGCCGGAGGACGGCGAGTCCAGACTGGCCTGCCTCGCCAGAGTACCGTGCGGGCTGCCCAGGATTGAGGGGCACTTGCCAGAGTCGGGCGTGCCCGGGGAGCTGGCCTTGCTGCTGGCTTTGGTGCCAAACAATCTGGAGGTAGATAGGTGGGTGCAGTCATTTAGAAAGGCTCGAACGGTAAGCGGAATGCATATGCAGGCATCTTACGATTATGCCGTGAGCACACTTCCCCCTCCGCACATTCAAACCTCCTCGACAGAACTAACGCACAATGACACATCAGTTCTCGATTTAGAAGAACCCAATCTGGCCTTTCTGCCTCCACGTATTTCTCACGCAACCCACTACTCAGCATGCGCCAAAGCAATCTCACCAAATAAACAGGTGAGGGTACCTCGGGTAACCCTCACAATGACATGCAGATGAAAAAGAAGCCGGCTTGACGGATCGGATGGGCCGAACGTGTTTAGGCATGCGAGCCGAATGGGTGTCAAAAATGAGCAGGAGATTGCCGTTGCCACCAAATCCCGTCTGGTGTCTGCTGTGATCGCAGAAGCTTCACTGGATACGTCTGCCTCGAATGAAAAACCGGCTCGTTCATCATTCGGGTAACCATATTTTTTTTTATCGCATGTAAAGAAGAGGTCAGTTTAATGGTCCTTGACAGCGGCGCGGACGTAAAAATCTCCCTGTAAAGATTCTCAATTATGATTGCCTGATGATGTGTCTTTTATATTGATTTTGCTCCGACTTTACCAGACTCAAATATAAGATCCAATCTCCTGAAATTATATGAAATTGTTCATTTAAAAGGCTCTTATCACACCCCGAGGCATGCTGCACAATCACAGGCACCTTTATCTGTGAAACTATCACTCAAGTGACTGGAAAGTGACGCTTGTTGCTAAAAATGTGCTGCGAAATGTTTGCTTCCACCGAGTCCTCGCAGAAGGTCACCGGAAATCATCGCAATCATCACATTTAGCGCTACTCCGCTTGGCGGAAACATGGAAAAGGACAGAATGACAGTGGTGAGGATGTCTTTGAGTGGCTGACCTGCGGAAGGTAGGGGAGGCAATGTCGGGGTACTTGGAGCCGGGCTGCCTGAGGCCTGTTGAAGTGGAGGTGGGGCTGGACTTGGGCGAAGTGGACAGTCCCGGATCCTGCTCCGTCACCGTCACTTTCTCCTTGTCCGTCTGGTTCGTGTTGACGGGACTGGAGCGGTCCGAGCCCACCTTCCCGGCGTCCCTGCGCTTTGCTCCGGCCGGGTTCGCCGCCCCTCCGCCGGCGGACTTGCCGCTGACGTTGGAGTCGATGCTGCTGGAGCTGGAGCGGTGCCCGCCCCGACCCGCCGCCGCCCCACTGGAGGATTTGGCCGGCCTAGGTAGAGAGCGGTACTGGAGGGACACTTTCGACCCCCCGCAGCTAAGCAGCGTGCCATCGTCCTGAGGCTGGGAGCCGTCCAAGCTGGTCTTACGTGCGCCACCGATAGCGGGGCCTTTGCCGATGCCGGCTGATGATTTGGGTGCCTTGCCAAGGGTGGCTGAACCACTAGAGAGCGTGGCGCCACTAGGCGTGATTAGGGTCCCGCTGGGGCCAGAGATCTTCTTGAATCCAAACGAACCTGTGGTAGGTGGGCGTCCCATACCAGAGGGGGGTTTCTTGCCTTCGTCTCCGCTGCTCTTTCCGGCATCTGATGGGGAACGCTGGATGCTGGAAGAACCCTTCGAGGGCACCTTGCCTTTCTCCGAAGCCTTGGCATCATCGGTCTTTCCTGTCGATTTGCATAAAGCCCATTTAGCACAAATGCTAAAAGACCTCGGGAGATTTTTAGCCAAAGGTTGTTTCCGTCAACTACTGGCCACTTGCCAAAACAGAAAAACTGCTGTGCTGACTCTAAACTTACACGCAAAGGAAAACTTTTTGGGCCAAAGGTGGAAGACATATGCACGGTGGATATAAACATTTTACACACCGTGCCAAGTTTTTGTCATAGCAAATGAGTCCAAGATGAATAAAAAAATTGCATTCAAACTCATGTTAAGTGAGTCAGCAGCCACCTGCCACAATTTCATATGCCTCTGATAAACCCGAAATAAAGTTTAGATGTTCTCATGGGCTTTTCGTGATTGTTCGTTAACTAAAACTAAACAACAAATTTGGAGAGTGTAGCTTACATGAAACTGCGTCTAATAGGATGTTTACCTGTCGTTTTGTGTGAGGCAGAAGTATTTTTCGTCCTGGGTGGCGTGATGCCCACCTGGGCTGTCATGCCTCTTCTTAGTGAGCCAGTCTGGGATATTTGGGCCAACGTCGTCGCCTTCTGACCCGGGTCCTCGTACTGACTTTGGGCCTGGGACGAAGACGACGTCGAAGAGGGCTTCCAGCGGGAGGAGCCGCCGTTGGGGTCCATGCTCGCGTCAAGTTCCTCCTCCACCTTCTTGAGGTCTTCAGCTCCGACCCAGCTGCTGCTCACCTCCTGCTCGGCATGCTTGGGCTTGGTGGCTTTCTGGGACTGCAGCAGAAAGCAACAGACCGAAAAGTAATCAAGCCATGAAGCCCCAGAATATGTCCCAGTACACCAACGCGGGTGCCCTTAAATGGGACTTGGCATTTGGTCAGAGGTTATTTTCACTACAATTTGTTTGGGTGCCATTTTTTCCCCCAGGTATTTGTTTTTTCTAAGGCGGCACGGTGGATCTACTGGTAAAGCGTTGGGCTCACATTTCTGAGGTTCAATCCCGGACCCGCCTGTGTGGAGTTTCCATGTTCTCCCCGTGCCTGGGTGGGTTTCATCCAGGCACTCCGGTTTCCTCCCACATCCCAAAAACATGCAACATTGGACACTCTAAAATGCTCCTAGATGTGATTGTGAGTGCGACTGGCTGGCAACCAGCTCAGGGTGTACCCCGCCTCCTGTGCGTTGACAGCCGGGATTAGGCTTCAGCACTCCCCACGACCCTCGTGAGGATAAGCAGCTAAGAAAATGGATGGATAGATGCTTTTTCTAAAGTAGTAGTCGGGGTTGTAGTATTCCTTATTTATAGTTGTTGCTTTTTTTTGTACTGTGCTGTATAAATGAAAAAAAATGGCGAAATATGGTCATTTGTCATAACATTTTCAATTCTTATTCATAAATGTGTAACGCGGCTCAAATCACATTTCCACAGATCGGATCCAGCGACGACGCAGTAACAAGTTAAGGCATGCGGTCGCTAAAAGGAATTAAAAAGTTGTATTCAATTATTGAAGAAGTAAATGCAACATATTCTAAACATTAAGTACAAACCTTTGCCTCTGAATTATTCACCCACCGCACTGAAAACATGAGGCAGGCAGGTAGGTAGGTAGGTAGGTAGGCAACCCAAAGCTAACAAAGAAGAAGTGGCGTGTAAAGTCAGAGCTATCTTTGGACCGAGCAGACCTCTTCCTTTGGGATGCTCGTGCACAAACACACCTACACAAACAAACAAGTGAGATCACCACTCGCCTTTCCCTGACAGATGGCCATGCAGTCTCCCTAGCAACACCCGAGTGTCTTCAATGAGGGGCAAGAGAGACTTGGCAGAATAGCGCAAGAAAAAAACAAAAACAAAAAAAACAGAAAAAGCCTCTGAGGAGATCAGGAAGAGTGCGTCTTATTCCCATCAGCTGCACGCCGACTGCTACTGTATTTGTTGGTTATTGCCAGTGCCGCTTTATGATTGATGAGCAATAATTAGGGTGCACGTGAGGAATTGTATCTCTGAAATAAATATCTGCAGTATGTCCACGTGTCACGTCCTCGTTGTAGCGACATTTACTTTTATCATGTAAGGTAATTAATTTGAATTGGACACCCTGTGCAAATGTCGGCTCCTCACCTGTGCACCTTTGCTTTTACGAGACGAGCCGACGGCCGAGTAGGCGGGCGGGTTCAGGTCGTCGGTGCTGATGTTGTCCAAGGTGTCGCTCAGGCCGCTGCTCACCGAGCTGCTGTCATCCCAGCTGTGAGGAAGAAAAGGAGGAGGAGGAGGAGGTGGAGACAGAACACATTTGGTTGGATGGAGAACATTTCCTGTCTGTTAAAATGAGCTCACAATTCCCGTCGACCATCATTAAACATCATTAACATTAAGCAACGCTTGCTTTTTTTTTCTCATCACAAGCAAATGGTTACCATGGCAACAGATGCAGCGCAAGATGACCACCTTTAGGTGTGTTGCGAGCAGATTGCCACAATTTGATGTCCACATCGAAATGACAAGCAAAGTTCCGGCACAGAGCGTCTCCGAGCTTGAAATTTCTGTACACGAACGTACTCGAAGATGACAATCAACGTCGAAAAAATGACTGCTTAGTCGACAAGCCAAAGCATATTAAACGTAGATTCCCACACGCGTTTACTTTGTGAATAGATCCCCCGATATATACGAGGCGATTTTCAAATCCGGCTGACATTTTAACAGAATGAGTTCAAAGACTCGAAAACAACTTCCAGAAAAGTAATTACGCAGTGCAGACAAGTCGATTCAGGCTTGCCATCTATAACTGATCAGAGGCTGAAGATGGAAGTGGAAAGCTGGAAATAAGACAATAATTGCTTTTTTTTTTTCTTTAAATGAAAGGGGGAGAGAATGTGGGCAAGCTGGAGTGAGAGGAAGACTTGTTGGACAGTCAGGCAGCCGCTGTCTACATATTTCGAACGTATCCACGAGTTCGTAACCTCAAAATATGGACTAATTCCCCGCAAAGCAGGCTTTGAAAAACATCATCCAGCAAGTTGAAAAACGATTGTGCCGAGCAGACGCTTTTGTCCCACTGACTGTCTGATACGCTCCTGTGAAAGGTCTGTGACTCATAGTGCCGCATAAAGGAGCCCTTCATGGGCCAAAGAATCATTTTCGGGAACACAAACTGAAATGGACAGACAGAGCAACTGGATGAATTCTCCTCGGCAATCACAAAATGAAGGGTAATGGTAATAGCCATCCATTTTCTGTGGATGTTTTAACGGATTTTTTTTTTTTTTTATAATAGTCCCACTTTTATCATTTTGGTATTGTGAGGCTTCATTTTCCCCTCATTTCAAATCCATTATTGGGGTTGGGGGGAAATAAAGGTCTGCAAGACAGATGAATGGATATTTGAAATAAACAATCATTTGTCACACAACCAAAAAGGATTTTCATTCTCATTCTTTTACAGCCCGGACATTTGTACTAACCGCTGGCTTTTGGGCATTTCATAATTCCCCGTTATTGTCACTTTTAAAGCCATTTTTTTCCTTTTATCATGTCAAAGACGTCAGTGCTCGGAGTGAAGGCGACAAGCGCATTGAAGTGCGCTCTGACGGGTGCGCCGCTGAGAGGAGACTTCAATTTGTGATTGACGCGCAGGCCAGACCGGGGCCAAATGTACTGCCCCCAACCCGACACGGGCTGAGCTTTGCTAAAAGACTCCAACGAAACGATTAGCAACCGTTTTTGGGCGAGCAATATCTGCAACCCCTCTGCCGCCATATCAAGCACACAAGTACCTCGAGGAATGACACAGCAGAGCGGCGCGGAGGCGCTAATTGACTTTTTCATTCCGACATGACGATAATTTTACTCTCTCTCAGGGTGGTCTCGCTCATACAAGGCTGAAAATCACTTTTTTTTTTCCTGCCGGGGGAACTAGTGTCGGCTGTTGGTAATGTGATTAAAACGCACTTCTCGGGGTACATATTGCTTGATGAACATAACGAGTCGCTGTGAATGGGGCCTCGGAGTCATTTAGGCGAAGTTAAAGGCTTCGGCTCCGCATCTTGGGCGACTGAATTGTGGAAGCTAATTTCTGTTCAAATGCAAACTGGGCAACTGCTGTGAAGCAAAAAAAATGCGTTCAACACGTTCACTGCCATTGACAGCTTTTGGATTCAAATATTCATGTGAGTGAGTTTCAAGAAACACACTTCTTCTTCTTCTTCTTTCCCTTTCGGCTTGTCCCGATTAGGGGTCGAAACAGCGTGTCATCATTTTCCATCTAAGCCTATCTCGTGCATCTTCCTCACTAACACCCACAGTCTTCATGTCCTCCTTCACCACATCCATAAACCTTCTCTTTGGTCTTCCTCTCGCTCTTTTTCCTGGGAGCTCCATCCTCAGCATCCTTCTACCAATATACTCACTCTTTCGCCTCTGAACATGTCCAAACCATCCAAGTCTGCTCTCTCTAACCTTGTCTCCAGAACATCCAACTTTGGCTGTCCCTCTAATGATCTCATTTCTAAACCTATTCAACCTGGTCACTCCGAGCGAGAACCTCAACATCTTCATTTCTGCTCCCTCAAGTTCTGCTTCCTGTTGTTTCTTCAGTGCCACCATCTCTAATCCTTACATCACCACTGTTTTATAGACTTTGCCCTTCATCATAGCGGAGACTCTTCTCTCACATAGAACACCAGACATCTTCCGTCAACTGTTCCACCCCGCTTGGATCTGTTTCTTCACTTCCTTACCACACTCACCATTGCTCTGGATTGTTTTGACCCCAAGTATTTTAAGTCATCCACTCTCATCATCTCTTCTCCCTGGAGCTTCACTCTTCCCCCACCGCCCCTCTCATTCATGCACATATATTCTGTTTTACTTCGGCTAGTCTTCATTCCTCTCCTTTCCAGTGTGTACCTCTGTCTTTCTAATTGTTCCTCCACCTGCTCCCAGCTTTCAGTGCAGATCACAATATCATCTGCGAACAACATGCTCCAAGGGGATTCTAGTCTCACCTCATCTGTCAGCCTATCCATTACTACTGCAAACAGGAAGGGGCTCAGGCCGGATCCCTGATGCAGTCCCACCTCCCCCTTAAATTCTTCTGACACACTTACGGCACATCCCACCGCTGTTCTGCTGTCCTCAGACATGTCCAGTACTATTCTAACATATTTCTCCTCCACACTGGAGTTGCACATGCAGTACCACAGATCCTCTCTTGGTACTCTGTCATAGGCTTTCTCGAGATCCACAAAGACACAATGTAGCTCCTTCTGACATTCTCAGTTTTTTTCCACGAGCATCCTCAAGGCAAATAATGCATCTGTGGTACTCTTTCTAGGCATGAAACCGTAGTGTTACTTGCATATACTTACTTCTGACCTGAGTCTAGCCTCCACTAGGATAACTTCATTGTGTGACTCATCATCTTTATTCCTCTGCAGTTTCCACAGTTCTGAACGTCGCCTTTGTTCTTAAAAATGGGAACTAGAACACTTTTCCTCCATTCTTCTGGCATTTTCTCTCTCGCTAGTATTCTATTGAATAAATTGGTCAAAAACTCCATAGTCACCACTCCAAATTGCTTCCATACCTCCACTGGTATCTCATCAGGACCAACTGTCTTTCCATTTTTCATCCTGTTCAGTGCCTAACCACTTACGTGACCAAAACTGACTAATGTTTGATTCTGGAAGCCGGTTTTCTGACCAACAACATTTTGATTGTAATAATTTCTATGAAAATAGCGGGCAGCAGCAACCTCAGCTCTCTTTTGTACACAAACAGAAAAGTATGTTGCGTAAAAGGAAGCTTGACAGTGCTGAGGAACAACAACATTCACACCCTTTGCTTCTTCCTGACAAAACAAGAAGGACCGCAGGAATAAATGGCAGCCATCCTCCCGAGAACCCACCCGGCGGAGCGGCGAGCTGAATATTTCATAGTCCAACTCCCGGGATCCGCTGAGATGGTTCTGACAGAATGGCATGGCTTCGCCGAGCGCCTTCCCCTTCAGACCTGCTCGCTTTTCGGATGCAGCGTCACCACGGGCGAACTCAATAACCCGCCGGCAAGGGCGGTAGTTCTGTGTCACTGTGTCTTAAATTAACTATGAGCCGACGATATCCAGAGGAAACGCAGCAGAGAATATTAGCTTCGTATTTGAAAGGCTGTGCAAAAAATAAAATGTGTTAAAGCCATGGGAAAAGACTGGATTTCCCATTTAGGAGACAAACACAGGGCTTATGGTGAAATGTTCCCCGATTCAGTGGACAACAGGGTAAAGACTTCAAGCGCGAGGATGTCATGCTGGTAAAGACTAAACTCAATGTTCACTGAAGTCCCCCCGCATCCATTTGTCAATTCAGTTCCAAAGTCTCGATTTCTACACAGCACATACAGTCTCAGCAGCTCTGCACCCCGCCAATGCATCGCCGTGACTCCACTCAGCCATGCAAACGTTATCTCATGCAATATTCAGCGCGCTAAGTTCGCTCTTTACAGCAGGCGGCCTGCCCGCGATGAAGAAAAAAATATGCCATCAACAGCACAAACAAAGGCCAACACGCGCGAACAAGGCTGATCATCAAGATAAATTGAATGACTTTTTTTGGTTTTGAAGAGGCGCTGGGTAAACATTTGGGATTGCAAATTAATCAGGTAGCGAGAACACAACGTGTCTTCGAAGGATCTCTTATGCAATATGTCTTGCATGGATTGGAAAATGTGACAAACGCGGGGAGTCCAAAGTGTAATTGTAAGAAATGGTGTCAAAAGTCATTTCCTCCCCAATTCTGCAAACCTTCAGGGGGCAACATTTCAGTAAATGGAATCAAAAACAACTTCAGTGTGTGAGATTTCGCTTTTTTTTTTTTTTTTTTCCATGATTCACAGTAAATTGCAGGCTGCTTTAACAAATCAGCATTTTCCATTTTCTCGCATTAAAAAGCAGCAGGACTCTCTAAATCATCTCTCCAGCAGCTGTATCTTTTTTTCCTCTTCTGAAAATTCCAATTTCCACTCTAGATTCTACGCACTATATGCTGTTATTGCAATTATTCTTGAATACAGTGGGGCCTTGACTCAAAGCTGAGTCATATTTTGCTAACTTGCTCCTAAAGTTTGAGCTCCCGACTCAACTCAATGCAATCCGTACACGTCGCATCAAGCGACAGGTTGACAGACGGTGAATGATTTTTTGAAAAGAGGCTTCAATTTTTTTTAAATTCCACTCTCTGTTGAAGTTTACTGCCAAAGTAAATAAACAAAAACAAATATCTATTTAAAAAAAAAGTCCATCTGGCTAAAAAAAAATATTTGCGGTGTCATAATCCTTTCAGCAAAGGGTATTTGAACACAAAAGGTGAAGCAACACAAGTAGATAATTCTCAAAACTAGAACAATATTCAGAGGCATAAAGTCCTCTGCAAAAAAAAAATAAAAATAAAAAATGAAATCCTACCATTATTGCAGCTTATTAGTTCTTTGTTGATAGTTTTGACTGGCTCCATGTATGGCCAGAATGTCCACACAAGGAAGTGCAGCGCATTGTCATTACTTTACATTCTTTACATTCTATTCAATTAAGTCAATGTTATACTATATCTTTGTATCAAGTACAATATTATGAAGTGATACTTTTTCTGGAACAAAGCTGAAAAGGATTAACGATGTTTCTGTTCATTTTAATGGGGAAATGAGTGCCACGATTGTGGCCATGGAATGAATTTAACTCATTTTTCAAGGACCAGCTGTACTCATTTTCAAAGTCACCACCTGTTCCTAAGCATGACATAATTTCAGAAAGAGAACCTCATTTGAACATAAATGTATTCATCATACCATTGCAGGCTATTTCACTACCGGCACTCCTGGCTCGGATGCAATCTGCACTACTTTAGTTTGTGCTTGCGTCCCGCTGCGAAAAAGTTGAATCAAAATCGAATCTAAATCTTTCTCCATTTTGCGGAGGAATATCAGCACTTTAAAGAAGTCCGAGCCCGCCGTGCTGTCTGCGCACGCTCGCTTCAATTATTCAAATGCGTAGCACGTTAACGTCGAAGATTAGGTTTTCGGGGCTTGACGTGAGCGAAGCGGACAGCTGCCTATAACGGTAAAACTCCACCGGTTTGACCTTCCGTGCACACACATGTGGAATTCAATTACCTGTACGGCACGTGTACTACAGTCAAATCGCCAGCGGGAACGTTTTGGCAACAATTTGACTCCGTGAGCATTCCTGCCCTACCACGGGAATACGTGCAAAACCTGCAGACAGGGAAATGGACAGCAAAGATCCCCAGCAGGATAGAGAGCGACAAGACGCATGACGGAGATCGAGTCCCAGAGAGCTGCGGTGCAACCTGGCATGCCGCGAAAAGCAGCATGACGAAAAAAGTGCGAAAGGAAAATGAACGGGAGTCGAGGTCAGTGACGGTAGGCCGGCAAAAAGATCACTTTTCATCTAGTGAGGCCAAAATGTGCTCAAAGTCAAGACTCGCAGCTACAGATCAGAAAAATGGACTTTTGATTTTTTTTTGTTTTTTTTGTTTCATGAATAAATTTGACATTTTAGTGCCTGCAAACAGATGATGTGGATGTTTGCTTCAAATACTGCGCATAAGTAAGACAATAATTATAGCCACGGCGAGCTGGAATTTGGACATGCACACACAAGCGCACACATAAACAGTGCTCTTTAATATAAATGGAAAGCTCAAATCCTCATTTGCCCGCGCCCTAATCCGATTTAATGCTGCTGAGCTTGTGCAATTACTCTTCAGAGAGGCCAAACACATCTTTCTCAAAGGATGCAAAAGGACTTCGCACTTCCTTCTCCCGCCTTTTTAGCAGATGCTAAAGCTGGTCGGTGCTCGGCTCCGCTTGCTCCCCTTGCTTTGGCAAAAGTGATCAAATGGAAACGACACAAACACGTCCATGGGCATCGATGGGCTGGCTACAGTTTGGCAACAGAGAGGAGGGGTGGGTTCTACCTGTCCTGTCCACTCACCTCTAACGGTGATCCTCGTTCCTGGTCCTGTCACGCAGGAATCACGCCGGAGAACCCTCCGAGCTGCGACTCGGCCGGGAGTCCGAGGAGGGAATGGGAAGAAGAGGAAGAAAACGACTACCTCAGTGTTCCACTTTCACCCCCTGCAGCTCCTCCCCTCCCTCCTCCGCCGCCATCCTTCCCCAACCCGGGACGGGCCCGCCAGCTCCTCAGAGGCCCAATCGGACGTGCCGTCAGCTGAGCGTTGGCGAGGGTTAATTAAGGGGGAGGGTGACAATGCGGAATTGAGCCAAACCGCGGCGGATGAGAGCGACCCGCCGACTGCGCGTCGTCTTTGCCAAATGATTCGGACTGGAAGTGATCTGATGCATAATGAGCGAGGACTTGACTGATTCATCACGGGACAGTATTCACCACTCCCTTCTTCGGAGCACCAAATTATCTTCGGCATCTTATTTCCGAAACAATGAGCGTTGATTACATTCTTAAAACGAGATGGACCTCTGATAGGGGAAGTGGAGAGGCAAATCCGTCATCCCAAATTACTCCACTGTCCAATCAAATTATCCTGCACGCATCTCAGTCAACTCAAGGAAGAGGGTGACCTTGTCTGGGCGCTATTTTTTTTTCAGGGCTGCTAAAAGCTTTCTACCGCAATGCAGACATCAAGAAAATACCGAGGCGTCCGATGGCGGTGAAGCATGGAAAGCCGCTGATATCGCAACTTTCTTTCTGAAAACACAAGTACCTTATACATCCAAATCCAATACCATTGACCACAGGTGTCAAACTCAAGACCCGGGGGCCAGATCCAGACCGCAGGATGATTTTATGTGGCCCGCGGAGGCGAATCGTGTGTCACAACTTCCATGATTTTTGTTAAAATCTGTCCCAAAATTTCAAATTGTCATGTCATAAATGATAACATTGAGCATTTTTGTGTTACCAAATCACAATAGTCGGAAAACCCATTACCCTTGATTTCTGATTCCAAAACTAGTTCACAAATGTGTAAATATGATGAGGCAGTTACAGATTTTTATGGTTTCACAGTCATAATGGCCTTCTGACTAAATAAAATGTGGCCCGTGACAAAAATGAGTTTGACACCCCTGCCACAGACCTTTTCATTTTACTTACTGTACTCCCAGGTGGCAGAATGCAAGTGACTACTCCTGATCTGAACTGAAACAACAACAACAAAAACTTTTTTTTTTTTTTTTCCCCCCATTTGGTTTTCTTTAAGAAAAAAAACTAAATCTGAATCAACCCAGCAAAGAGTAAATTGGGTAAAATTGACATCGACTGAGATGAAGGCTCAAATTCTCCTCCAAGTCAAAGGACAAGAGAAGAGTTTGTTTTTTGAAGTGGATCAAGGGGTGGAGTTTTTACAACCCGGAGGTATCATGGTGAAAAGGTTCGATTCGGTTTGCAGACTACAATAGTGCTCAATTTGGCAGCTAGGATGAAGGGACGACTCAGGGGGGAGCGAAGGTGTAAGGGTCGCACAGCCTTCTGTCTCCTCTTTCTGCATCAGACCACTTCCTCTCCCCATCCAAAACAAACTCCATATTTCTGGGATTAAAGCAGGACTGCTCGATGAATAGCGGCGCCACGCTGGTGGCCAGGTTGAAGTCTGACCACCGGGGGATCTCGGCACGTGCTCCGAATCACCGATGAGCGGCGAGCTGCAGGAGGCCGCAGGCAATGTACTTAACGGAAGTGGGAGCGTGAAAGTGGGATTAAAATAAATTGTTGTGACCCTTTCAAGAGTGGCCCGTGTACCGGCCGAGATAACGGATGATTACTTGGCGTGCACCTGATCGGGATATTGTGGAAACGCGTCACAAGTGCACTGAGAGTTGAATTGAACGGTCAGGGAGTACCTTTTGAAGAAATCCGAATGATGACAGCAAACTATATTCGACGTTTCGATCGACTAATTAGAAAATATAATTTAGACGATAAAGGCACTGCTAATTTTCTAATTTGCCTTTTTTGCTCACATCATGATGATTATCAGAAATCAGCAGGGCGAAGACATCCGCCCAGTGGTTTGCAAAGCTCCAGTCGGGGGTTGATTTATGGCCCCGCCAAGTCCAATCATGAAGGGAGAAGGGCTGTGGGGGTTGGTGGGGGCAGGGGGTTGATTTTTTTTGATTGGAAGCAGGAGATCAATGCCCACCATAGACGTCCGAAACCCCACCACCATCGCCCTCCACCTTCCCAGGTGGAAAAATGTTTGAATCCAGAAACGGAGAAATTGTAATATGAGTTTATCACTATCCATCAGTTGTCTTTGTCGCTTATCCTCACGAGGGTCGCGGGAAAGCTGGAGCCTATCCCAGCTGTCAATTGGCAGGAGGCAGGGTACACCCTGAACTGGTTGCCAGCCAATCGCAGGGCACATAGAGACAAACAGTCGCACTCACAGTCACGCCTAGGGGCAATTTAAAGTGTCCAATTTATGTTGCATGTTTTTGGGATGTGGGAGGAAACTGGAGTGCCCGGAACAGAGGAGGGTCCGGGATCAGACCCGGGTCCTCAGAACTGTGAGGCCAACGCTTTCCAGCTGATCCACTGTATGAATTACTGTATATTTATTATAGGTGATACAATTAGGGGAGTGTGGGTCAATGTTGATTTCATCGAGGAAACAATAAATAGCCACACATTTGTGGCTATTCATCATCATCATTCAATGAGGTTAGCTTTTCATACTCCACAGCGGTAAAGTGAATTTTGGCGGGGAGGATCATTGTCCATTCTTACGTTGCCAGACTCGTTAAGATCCTCGATAACGGATGGAGTCCAATTTCCAATTGAATGAATTGAGGCAGCTGGAGCGGGAAGAGCTTTCAACCGTTTCTCCGAAAAGCTGTCTGAGAACCGTACCCCGGATCAATCTATCACGAAATGTGTACTCGCATTAGTACCAAAATAAGCGTGGGCATTTGGGCCGCAAAAGCGTGAAAATGACTCAAGTGCACGCCTGATTCACTTCTGTCAGGCTAAGGATGTTTTAATACCATCTTATGTCACTTTAGTTTGACTCGTCACCACATTTTCCCATAAATCACATTGAGTCACAGCCGGCAGAGACTGCTGAATTTTTAATACGCCATATTGCTACCACGAGATACACTAGGTCACGAGTCAGAATTACCTTTTGGCTTCGTACCAAATTGAGGCATACACTGCGTTTAAAGCAGATGGGAGGTCATTCAGCCAATCGGGGTAAACACGGCAAACGTCACTGCCCATTCAGCTGTCAAGACGGGTGGGTATCCAGTTTCCGCTATCGGAAATGATGAGTGCCAGTAAATGACGAGTGGAGGAAATCTCAAGCCTTTCTGAATAAACGCATGCTTCATTAGCCCGTTTCGTCAGAGAGCACACGCACCTGTTCAAGCGAGGAGGCCCCATTTGCATGAACGCAGCTGGGGCCTCCATTGCGCATCGCAACTTCCTCCAATTACCGTCACCATTTGCAAAGTTTAGACTTTGTTTGGGAAAGAAAGGAAAACATACTTCAAAACTTGGAAAAAAAAAAACAAAAAAAACAACCCTAAACAGAAAGCTGCCGTTTCAGGTGCAACATGAGAGAGATTTTTCCCACCCTAAGTGGCGCTCGGGGCCGGGTTGAACTACACGTGAACTTCTACGACGGCGCCGATGGTGAGGGAAAGAAGCTCGTCGCCCAAATCTCCTCGCTCGCTTACGGCTCACCTCGACTGGCAGCGCTCTGCGCGGTGACAGTCGTGATCCTTCTTAATGACACGTGCACGGCGCACAGCCATGCTTAAAAAAAAAAAAAAAAAAAAAAAAACACAAATATGCTCCATTTATCTCTGCTGAGTACAAGGAGCCAAAGTCAGAACCCAAAATGCTCTCGAGTGCACTCTGCGGCGTGAGGACAAAAGTCGAACAACACCCATTACCAGCTCCAATTTTCTTCTCGATGCAACATTTAGTTCATGACCCTTCTGTATATAAATAGGCATTAACGTCACACTGGGCAAAACATCTGACATGACTCACATGAAAAACCAAAAAAAGAAAAAAGAAAATAGATTCAAGCCACTCAGGCCCAAGAACATAAGGTGCAAGTCAGCAAGCAGTGTTTGAGCCACAGATGGTCTCAGTCACCTGCTTGGCCGACGGTTCTGATTTAAGGAAAAAGAAAAAGAGTGTGAAGCATAATGAGGCTCGTGGGAGCGAACTTGATGCACACAGTACCGCTGCCAGAGTTTCAGTTGGTTTATGTTGTACTGTGTGCGTGTCCGCCCCATTCATGATCAGAACGGAGAGAAAATAAAAGGTGGAATGAACAGCAACACAGGGGGAAGCGCCTTTGAAAACGCTTCAACCCTCAGCTATTCTTCCACTTTTTGTGATTAAACAGGAATTAGTGTACAGCATCGTGCTGGAGAAATAAATATTTAGGGCCGTGCTTCGTTTAATCTTAAGCTATCACTCAAACGCACCTTGCGAGTTAAAAGGGCTGCCTTAAGTCATTTTTTTGTTTTGTTTTGTTTTGCAAAGGAAAGCGACATTCTCTTATTGAATCAGAACAGAGCAAATAACTGTGCAGCTGGAAGACAATTCCTGAGTGAATCTTGGAGGCTTTTATACAAAATATAGTTTTATGGATAATAGATTTATGTGTAATTTATTTGGGAAAAGCATACTAGAACATTTGAATGCTATTTTGGGTTAATCGGAGGCAAACTGTGGCAGAGTTTTATATTTTCAGCGTTTCTTTGCGCACCAGCAGTCGTTGCACGGAATAATGTTTTTATGTGTATGTGACACTTAAGTTCAAGATAAAAAGAACTAAAGCAGCATTTTAAAAGTTTGACACGGATTGGTATTGCTTGCCTTGAGAAAGACGGGTACTAAAACGATTGACTGATTTTTAGCAACTTGCCGAAGCCAATTTGCATGAAAAAGAGGATTAGGCGCAAAATAATTCCACTTCAGCTTGACCTTAAGTCATTGTTGGCTCTTTTCCCCTCCAAAGAAGTAAGGCTGTGTTCACATTTGGAATAAAAAGGGAGCAAATATTTGCACCAGAGAAAAGCTCAATTCTCACAAGCTTTGTTTTGACACGTCTGGATAATTAAACGTGCCCTGGGTGAAATTGACCCAGAAACGCGATTGCTGTTGCTGAGAAATGAAACCATATACAATCAAAAAGCATTTTCTGCATTTGAAGTTTGACTAGGAAGGCTTGCATTGGAAAGGGTACTAAAACGATTGATGGTACGTATTTTTTGGTACCGCTGTGTATTATGTGACAGGTGAGTCTCTGCTAAGATGAAGGGCATGATGTATGGATTAGAGACGGTGGCTCTGAAGAAACAACAGGAAGCGGAACTTGAGGTAACAGAAATGACGATGTTGAGATTCTCGCTTGGTGTGGAGAGGTTGGATAGGGTTAGAAATGAGCTCATTAGAGGGACAGCCAAAGTTGGATGTTTTGGAGACAAGGTTCGAGAGAGCAGAGGTCGATGGTTTGGACATGTTCAGAGGCGAGAAAGTGACTATATTGGCAGAAGGGTGCCGAGGATGGAGCTGCCAGGCAAAATAGCCAGAGAAAAACACTGGTTGATGGATGTTGTGAGGGAAGACATGAGGACAGTGAGGAAGATGCACGCGATAGGTTTAGATGGAAAAAGATGACACGCTGAAAGGGAAGGAAAATAATATTTTTTGGTACCACTGTAAGTCCCAAAAGGGTGGCACTAGAAACACTGCTCTCCATTAATTGGTTGACACAAATGAATCCTGACACAAAATGCGGCGTGTTTACCATTCAAGCCTGCTGAGGCTACCTTCTCGTGTATGTATGTGTCTGCGTGACTTTGGAGGGAAAAGTTCCCTCCAAAGTCACTGAGCACGCCGTTATTTCCGCTAAAAACCCAAACCCAATCAAGGACGGTATATCCTGTCCTCGGTGTGAAACCCGGCGAATGATTGCTTGGGAAATGAATTCCCCGCTGAGCCTTGTCATCCGCAAGTGGGAAGTGTCAGCTCGAGCTTCTGACAGTCACACATGTCACTGAGAGTGCGTTGAAGGAACAGTGCGGTTTTCAAGTCGTTTTCACCGGTGTGTACGGGCCAAAGTGAGGGAAAAAAGGCCGACCGGGGGGAATGAAATTCCCATCTGGCTTCTTTTCTCGCTCAAATGCGTCTGAAGGGAAAGCAGACGTCAATATTTCTTCATCACGTTCAAGGGCCTTGCGGAAGACGCACTATTTCTCGCGTTTACGTCTCGCTCAGGAGAGGAGGCAAAACTCCGGAGATAAGGCACAGGCGCGGTTACAGGGAGACGGTTCGCGGGGTTCATATTTATTCTCGGCCCATCTGTCTCCTCGCTTGATCGTCAAGTGTGACGGGCCGATGAGTCCGGGACTGACGGGTCGGGTTAATCAGCTATTCCCAACCTGCCGCCAGGTCTCGCGTGTTTTGACGCTCGGGCGCTCGCAGATATGACGGACGGACCGACTGACTGATGTGACTGGCTGTTGTGTTGTGTTGGCGGGATGGTGCGAGGGCGAACGTGTAGCCCGGCGGCGGCGGAGGGATCGGCTGAGCTGTGAAACAATTGGATTAGCGAGCAAACACCAACACTGAAGCCGTGGCTAGGCTGCGAGCTGTATATTTCACACTGCTTACATTTGGATTACATAACATGCCAGCTACGGAATCCTTAGAACTCAAGGCAGCTGCTATCAAACCAATCATGATACAGCGGGTTGGTCTTCGCAAATTTCCTAATTTGTAGAAGCTATTCTCTAATATTGGGAAAAAAAAAAATACAACAAAAGGGAGAAAATGACAGCTATTTGAGATTGAACCCTTATTTGTAGGCAAGTAACGATGCCCGTTGACAAGATTCCTCACGCCACTTCTTTTCGTGTGTCATTGCATCAAGAACAGTCTGCTGGATTTGTCCTTGACAAGAGCTAAAACTGAACTGAACTGAAGCTTTTCAGTTACCGACGAAGTAGAGCAAAGCGGCTGAAAGTCACTCGACAAAAGGCGTCCTTCCATTAAAACCGTAAACTTGATGACAACACTCGGTTAACTTAAGCTCCTGGTTTCTAACGGCACAAAACTCTAATGAAACAAGTGGGACTCGCCCATTTGGGAACATAAAACAATTTCTTTTTCACGGGAACACACTATTCAGACTTGAAGAAAAAAATTCAGTTTCCAAGAAAGGCCCATCATGCCAACATAGACAGTCGATGATAGAAATCAAGTGATTGACAGCTGCGATTGACAAATTCCATCCGTACCTGTCCACGTCCCCTTGGATCTCTTTACTTCCTCTGTGCGAGATTTCTCGAGAAGAAGCCGGGTCGGGAGCTCGGCCCGTGTTCCGCGCGTACAAGTGCAGACCTCCATCTGTCAGATACCTGCGAGAGGAAAAGTCAGACAATTTTTTTTTTTTTTTGGTAGCGGAACTGAGCAGATGAGAAAGAGAGCGTGAACACAGCCAAGATGGATGCTTGTTAATCAGTCTTTACGGTGCTCCTGCATTATTTCTAAATTCAATGTCTAAGTATGTTTACAATTAGCATCTGCGATTGGGATTTGAGCGCGGATAGCAATCAGACGCGGCTGATAGGACACGGGAATGATTAGCCGATGGGCTAATTGAGCTAATTAAATGGCAAATCACCTTGCCGTTCTGACGTGCTCAAACAATTTGTCTCAAATCCCACGGATGTTTGACTCCATCAATCAAATCATATCAATCATTCATCAATTTCATGCAAATTCCAAATGTCTCCGAAGACACGAATGTGTTTGAAAATTGGAGTTTGGTGTCATCGTGTACCAAGTTTGTTCAAGTACAAGTAACACTTAAAAAAAAAAAAAAAAAAGTACTGGTTAATTTGTATTCTACCATCATTTGCAAACAAATTCCCAGAACCAAATTGTTTGCTTGACAAAATAGATACATTTTTTAGCCATGTATTTAAATAAACCTAAAATTATTCATTAAATGTCTGCAACTTGTCTACGGTTTTACAGTTAAGTACTGAGCTATGTGTTCAAGCATAAAAAGCACATTCATAAATTAAAAGAGATACCATCATATTTGGGAGTTGTGCAAATATTTTCAAGCAACCAAATTGTTGATACAACGTTTAAGCATGTATTTCATCTAATTGGCAAGCAGTACATTGATTTATCATACATTCAACAAGAAGGAAAGCTAGCATGTGCTAATATAGTTAGCACGATTCATCCTACCCGCTGGTGATTTCATCCATCGGTTCGTTCTTTCCCAGGACGTCCCCTTCACTCATGTACCCCGCCACCTCCATCTGCTTCCCTCCTTCCAGCCCTCCTCCTCCCCTCTCAACCCGCTCCGGCCCCCGCGCCCCCGCCGATCGCCGCAGGGGGGCGCCGTACACAAACCTGGAGGGGTCAGAGTGGCCGCCGTAGCGGCCTGTCGCGGTGGCGCCCCCGCCCCCTGCGCCCGCCCTGGGGGCGGGGTAACTGCCGGGCATGGAGGGGGCCTCGCCCGCCTGGAGACGTGGCGTTTGCGTTTGGCCCAGGCGCCAGGCCATGGGGGAGGAGCGAGTGGCGAGGGCGGGGAGACTCCGCCCGTTGACTTCTGTGGTCACAGTTGTGTCGAAGGTTGTCTCCAGTGTGCTGCAAAGGCAGAGAGGGAAGAGGAGACGGAAATTGAGTTTCACTTCTTTGAGTGCCTCACTAAGACGTTTTGTGGTCATTTTTGGAGTCTTGTGCGAATGACAAGAAAGGATTTTGGAGGAAGGCAGTCACGGTTGACCATCGCCAGAGCCGCCAACGTTGATATGTCGCAAAAGCAATAAATTATCCACATTGAAAACTTTTGACCAGAGGTATGTGCTCAAAAGCTGGAAACATTTTGCCAACATTAGCTTGCCTCATCACTTTATGACGTTCAACTTTTCAACATTTTAAATGTATTCTGGTGTTCGATCGATCGATGTTTTGGCACAAGGAATTTTTTCACATTATCTGTAACGAAAAGTTTATTAAACAGTGGTGAGGCCGGCCATGATGTACGGATTAGAGACGGTGGCACTGAAGAGACAACAGGAAGCAGAACTCGAGGTGGCAGAAATGAAGTTGTTGAGGTTCTCGCTCTTAGAGAGCAGGTTGGATAGGATTAGAAATGAGCTCATTAGAGGGACAGCCAAAGTTGGCTGTATGGGAGACAAGGTTCGAGAGAGCAGACTTCGATGGTTTGGACATGTTCAGAGGCGAGAGAGTGAGTATATTGGTAGAAGGATGCTGAGGATGGAGCTCCCAGGCAAAAGAGCGAGAGGAAGACCAAAGAGAAGGTTTATGGATGTGGTGAGGGAAGACATGAGGGCAGTTGGGGTTAGAGAGGAAGATGCAGGAGATAGGCTAAGATGGCAAAAGATGACACGCTGTGGCGACCCCTAACGGGACAAGCCGAAAGGAAAAGAAGAAGAAGATCTGTAAAGAAAATAAAAACACTTCTTTCTGATATTTCTTGAAAGTTGACGCCGGATGTTTCAAAGATCGTTCAGTATCTGAACAAACAAATCAAACCCCAGAGTTGAAACAAAACACCTGTATCCTATAATGTCATTGTCATTTGCTTTTTCTATAAGCGAACAGTAAACAAATGGAATAAAATGTGATTTGTTAAAACGAGATTTTATTTTAAGGTCATGCTGCCCGGTCTTATCCCTCACATGGACTCGAATTCCACTTTCGAGATGATGAAGCTGTCATACCAGGTGCACTCCTGCGTGAAGGTCACGATTCAAAGGTGGAAAGATGCTCCCCGCCTTTAAAGCCCATGCTGTTTTTGTGTGACTCCACCTCCTGTGTGTGTTTGCGTGTTTGTGTGACCTTCCGAAAGTGCTGCATCTTCTGGCGCGCTAACTCCGAAAGTGGAGGAGGAGTTAGAAAAAGTCTCCCATGAGACGAGTGTCACAGCTGCAGAATTTCTGCAAAACCTCGCCAATGTCGCACGAAATTGAATCTAAATGCAATGCTTGTCAAGCAAATAAATAAAGCAAGCGGTGTTGGCACAACGGTATTGAGCTCATGCATCTACGTTATAAAATCACGGGACTTTTGTTTACGTCGCCATATTGCCGGTCAAGCTAAGCATTGCTCAATGCTAAGTCGGTTGGCGACGACAAGTAAATATGTCTTATAGCACGATGCCCAGAGTCTTTTCTGATACCATTAGACATTTAGAAGGTGAAAATAAATGACGGTATGTGGAAAAATTAGATAAATTCGGCATAGAGGAGCCGTATTTAATGCTGAAATCAATGTTTTACACCGATAAGAATTTGGACTGTTAATTCGCTCCCGCTTGTCTTGGACAACTGGATCTACACGTGGATCTGGTGAGTAAGTCGTCAGTATTAGCACGGAAAAGTTTGAAAGCGTAGAAAAGTCTGGACGCATACGAATACTTTGTTGCTGGATCTGTTTTCATCAGGAATAAATCCCACGTAGTGACGGTTTTGACGGCTTCTGACCGCGGAAGTGTGTTCGGCGATACGTTAAGCTTTGCCGGAATCCATCGATATTTTCAGCTAGTATTCAATACAAATTCCAATATTTAAATAAATGACCCCTGGTTTTACACAAATTCGCATACATTAACTATGATTGTTAAAAAAAAAAAAAAAAAGAGGACAGAGTCGTCTCCATTGAACGTACACGGAAGCGATTGCGGCCACACATAACCTCTGGAAACATCTGCGACAGACTTTTTTTTTAAACATACATTGACTAATTTGGTATTATCAATACTTTTGGGTAATTTGAGATTGATAAAAATAATTCCTACCTGAAATGAAGCGATCGCTACACAGGTTTGTGTGTGTGTGTGTATTTTGGTTGGGCACCATGCATCATGTTTAATTGCCAAAATCCATCGATATTTTCTGGTCTTTTCATCTGGTATTCCATAGAATTATCTTTTTGAATATCTTTCTTGTCTGCTGTGACAACCAATAACACAACAGGTCTCGGGTATTGTAAATATTCTCCTACGGTTCAACGTCTCCCACAATGTCGAGCGGCTCTGTTTGACCGGCAATACAGCGTCGTGAAAATGGTGACGTCACGTGCACGAGCTCTACAGCGACCGTCACATCTGCCTCACAGATCCGAGGTTCAAATCATGGCCATAACATTCCTTCCTTCCTCACATATTTGCACATGAATTTAACTGAAGACTCAAATTGTCCATTTGTGTGAATGCTCGTCGTGCCCCGCCGCCCAATTTGTGACGTTCCCCGCCTCTCGCCCAAAGTCATTCGGGATAAGCTCCAGCTCATCCGCGACTGTAATGAGCACAAGTGCTGCGAAAAATGAATAGACCAAACGTAAAACAATGATGTAATTACTGTAAAATTGGACTATCCTCTAGTGATAATGACACAAAGCCACCATCGTGATTAATATGCCATTGTCACAGGCTCAATAACGTAATGATCCTCCATTATGCTTGCAGGCAGCGGGGACGCAGAAAAATATGTCTACGGCTTGGCTACCGAAACGAACCAAATGTAATTAGTTGTAGAGTCACTGCACACAAATAGGGTACAGTGACCCCTCGACCAGGACAGCAAAATGTCCAGCGGAACCACACTGGAGCTCTCTGGTGGGAAAAAAAGTGCACTGCATTCTCCCGCTGATGGAGAACGCCGGAAAAAGGAAGTCAATCAGACGCTTCCATCAACAAATAGTGTACACAGTAATTTATTTTCTGTACAGTAATAAGTCGAGTGAATCTGAATTTCAGCGGCGACTCCCCAAAAATTGGCACCGATCACAATCTGATAGGATCCGATTGGGTGTGCGCATTTGCGTGTCTTTGATAAGCGAGGCACCCCCGTGATGCAAAGTAGCAACACGAGAAGGGCAGTGATGCCACCCATATTCACTTCATATCTCCATCAACAGCTGCTGATGTCAACACACACGCAGAAACACACACACACACACACACACACCCACAGTGACACACACACGCCCTGGTACAGTGCCATAAAAAAAAAAGTGACGCCGCATCACAATGAAAATGCGATTTGCCACGCTACGAAATCGAAATCTTTTGAACATTTGTATGCGACGTAGCTTGCAAAATCAGCTTATCATTATCTCGAGGGAGCAGAGACAGAGAGGAGGGAAAAAAAGAGAAAGGCTGACAAATGGAGGGAAACGGTGCGCGTGTAGATGCTGAGGATATGGTTGGGAAGTCGAGGAAAGACGCCAAGATGGTATAAGCGTCCAACCTACCGCATGAGAACTTGTTAAACTAGAAAAAGTATCGGAGGCAAAAATCTCGGATTTTAAAATGGAAATTAGCTATAGGCGCCCCTCGGTGCATATTTATAGCTACTTAAATGACTGGTGGTCATCGGGTCTAAGCAGTTGTATGCTGGAGTTCAGTTCAGGGACAATAAGGTGCTTGCTGCAAATGTGGTATTACATGATCATAATGTCTCAATATGTCACGAACCTCCGGTGCGGGTCTGGACCCAAAATGGAGGAATCCAAGACGATGACATGATGTTAGGCATAGTTTGATTTAAGCTGAGGTGGCACAGAAACACTGTAACGAGGATCGCTCAACACGACACTATTTTCAGTGGTGGAGATTCCTACTGTCAGTGAACGCAACTCACAAACTCAGGGCACAACGCAAAACTAACTTTTCAGTGGTTGCTCAAACAAGCAAACAAAATTCAAGATGACTAGAAGCAGACTTTGTTTTTGGCCACGAGCTCAGCAGGACAAGAAAATGACCTGTAATGCTCATTCTGATAAAGTAGCAGCCATCTTAAGAGGAAATAAATAGTGTGACTCTCTCATCTCCCAGACATGACAACATGGAATTTAAAGGTGCACTTTTGCTTTGAATATTTCTCAAGACTAATGTTCATATTCGGTCTGTTTTAGAACTGATGAATTCAGGATTGTGACAATAATAAATGTGTTTATAATTTAGCTGTTGTTGGTCACTGCACGGCATCAAAAACGGGCCACGCGAGGCTTTCAGGTTCCAAGTGTCATCACGTTGCCGTGGAATCTCCAGATTGACGATACCAGGCGAGATTTGCCCTTGGAGATCACGACACTTCTTCAAACACCCACTTTTCTTTTTCCCACCTTATGTCAATCAATACGGACGCATCTTTCTCCAGTCTGGCAAAAATTAATTTGGGATTTGGATCGATGGCGAGTGTCTGAGGGAGCAAAAACACGTCTGGATGTTGTTGATGTGACTGCGGCTGGTCGACAGAATAACCAGCCTTTCAATTGAGGGGCAATCTAAGAACACATTGGGAATGGAAATGAAGCGTGGCAAACGGTCGGGTTGCGTTATGCATTATGCATTACGAAGGTGGCCACCGCATTACCTGTGCGCAATCTAATGAGAGCTAATGCGAGAGCTGAAGCTCTGATTTAGTGATATTTACATAATAGTAATCATGACTTTTATTTTTTTTTTTAGTGGTGACATTAGTATTAAAATCACCTTAAAATGGTAAAAAAAAAAGGTCTTGAGGACATAACAGGTACAGACTGAGTCTCCCAAAGTGGTGACAGAGAGAAATGAGCATGTCTGTCATGTCCATGCAAGCGTGACACTGATTAATTGCTTTGCGGTGATGATGGCCATTTCTTACCCAGGAGGGAGGTCGGGTTGGTTCTGGTCTGGCTTTTGTCATGGACTCAATTGGCAGACAGCGCCAGAAGCACTTATCACGTTCCAAATATTAAAACGTGCATTTTTTCCCCGTGCCCATTTAATGGGCCTTATTTTACTGGAGCTGCTGTCATTTCAGGCGGGACAAAGGTCGATCGCTCGGGCGTTGCTATCTATGTAAATGTAGCCTCGACACTGGATGTGTGATTTCGCACCGAGTCACGCGGGCGCCGCTGAGAGGCCGCCCAAAACCTGTGTCTGTGTGCTTAAAAACAAAGTATTGATCATGGGTGGCTGGGAAGCCTCCAAGGGGAGAAATAAGAAATGGAAAACAAACACACCCTTGCGCACGCACACATACACAGAAAGCCATCTGTCATGGCTGTCGGCACTGTCTTCCTTGCTAAATGGGCCAAAGCACCCAAAATAATAGACTGGGAGAGAAAGAGAAGTGTGCAGACGATAGCTATCGTCATGATGTCTGGGCTGCAGCCTCGAGTCTGCTTCGACGGTCAATGTGGCGCGCAAATGAAGGGACGTTTCGCGCAGGTGAAGATAGCGACCTCATTAAAGGCAGGAAAAATGAAGATTCTTCGGGGATAGTAATAGATGGAGCATCATTAATAATTTGAGGCGTGTCTTCCTGTGGGATCAGTGTGAAGCAGATAGGGAAGGTATTGAACTAAGGTAAGGACACGAGCATTAAGGACACTTGGCCATCACACAGTGGTAAAATGGAGGAAACTGAGTTTTGTTTTATAGTTCATGTGTTTGCTGGGGTTTTGGTCAGGGTCCCCCCCCCGAAATCAGACTCCTGTAATCATTCCATGACTTGAAGCAGTGTTTAGGATATCTGCCTTGAAGTTGCGAGGTTGTGCGTTCGATTCTCAGCTTCGTGCCACACATCGAAAACATATATATAAGGATAATTAAAGACTTTTTTTTGTCCAGGTTATAGCCGTGAATGTGACTGTGAATAGTTGGGTGTGATCCATATGTGCAGTGGCGATTTCTGGTATGTTCAATATGTGCGGCCACAGAGGGCAGCATACTTAAGCGAGGAACGCCACTGCATGTGCCTCGCAACTGGCGAACAACGCAGGGTGTATCGCGCCTCACACCCGAAGGCAGCTGGGAAAGAAGCTAACGACGACAAGCGCGATAGAAAATGAACGGACGGATGGTAAAATTGAAACGAACAGCTCTGTTGTACAAAGCCGTGCTCACAGTGGACATTTATCTCCAATTTTCTGTGGTTGTGTCACGATACAGTGCCGACCGCCTTCAAAATGAGCTTTGGCTTCCCATCATTCCGCGGAAGCCAAACACGTCTCAGCTTCACCACGCATCACTTCAGTGAGAATGTAGAGGACTGAGAGCCGCGCTTTCAAAACTGCACCCTGACATTTAAAAACACCCTTCAAATCTTTGCGAGCTAATATCAAGTATATATTTGTGTGCTTATACATGAAGAGGATTGGTACAAGATGTGCACTCAAGTTGGAGTTTTGTGCTGAATTCCAACCCACTGAAAATGTAGAAACGCAGTAAAATCTGGAATTGGATCTTGTTAAATCGCGCTGGCGTTGCCAACAAAGTGGGCACATTTGAAACTATTAGTGGCAGAAGGGTTTCTCAAAATAACCACTGGCAGATTAGTCAGCAATAGATGTATTTCTGCACCGACACCCGGTTGAGATTTGGCTGCGCGGCCCAGGTAGAGGTCCACGGGCTGAGCTGCTTGCAAACTTGGCAAGACCAAGACAATTGTTGGGCAGCGCACAGCGTGCCAGTAAAAGTAGAAATAGATCAGCAAACAACCGCGGGAGCAGGTGGCCAAAAGTCTCGAAAAGGCTCAGAGTTTGGGAAACTATTGTGCAAAACAAGTCGTTTTATATAATGTCGAACTTGTGAGTATGGCCGCTCAATCATCACATGGCGTATTAACACAAATGCACGCCGTCATTTACGGGTACTGTTGTCTCTCTGCCTACCTGTGGCTGATCTGTGTCCCCCGAAGACTGGACATTGTTTCTTCCAGGTTCTGCCGCAGGTCAGCGATGTTCTTTACTGTTCTCATTCGTCTCGTCTCGGGGTCCTCTCCTGCAGACACATACATTCAATTTAATCCACACACACACACACACGCACACATGGCTTTCTTCCCCCCAAAAGAAAAGACTGTCTGAGGCGCAGTTTTCCATCACTTGTCGCAGTGCGTCTCACTGGGGGGACAAAGTGATAAATGGTCATCGGAGGTCCTAATGGCTCTAGCCATTTTCCTATGAAGAAGCCTAGGCACAATATTTCAGATGGTCTTGATAAAAGGTCCGCGGTTAGTGGCTCCAATTCCGTGCCTACGAAGGAACACTCTCAGAGGTCCTCTCCTTCCCAGTTGGAAAACGAAGCTGGTTCTTCTACCAGGATCTGGATTCTCACTGCGATGAAAAAAATTCATGTGTATCTTATGTGCGTGTTTTTCCCATTTTGTTATCAGACTGTACTTGGAGTGTTTTTCCACAAGCAAAGGGTGATTCAGAGCTATAAGCTGCACATTAAAGCACCTACTTGTCTGCTCTGATTAAGCCTCCCTCATCAAGCTATCTCCACGCTGTGACCACAGAAATTGTGATACTTAACATCGGAAATAGAAGATGCACTAGCCAGCTGATGTTAAACGAGGGGGAAGCTGCGTTCAATCTCCGAGCTGACAGACAGGGAGGCAGAGCAAAGAAAAAAAAAAAAAAAAAAAAAAAAAAAAAAAAGATTTGAAGTTTCACTCGCATTCCTTGCAACTTGCTGTAAGCGCCAGGAGCAGGGAAAACAATTGAGTTGTTTACGTGCTGCATTGAGGAAAAAAAACACCAGCCTATGTATAGATTCATGAAAAATACATTCCGGAGTTGACTTAGGGCACTTGGAAACAATTGCAAAGGCACGTTGTGATTGATCACATCCCGAATAGGAATCTACAGTTTGCGGGGCGGAAGGCTGAGCATTCTTCTTCTTCTGGTGTTTTTCCTCACGTTGCAGAAACGAACGACTCGAACGCACCGCCAGTATGAAAATGATCTCACGGTCTGAGAGCATTCTCCTTGTTTTGGCGCGGGACGCTTGGCGATACGCGTCGTCTGAGTCGTACAGTTCGCAGAGTATGATGAATGAGTGGCGGCCTCGGTGGCGCTGACGCGACATCTATCAAACTGCGGAAAGCGGAATGTCCTGAATCGATCCGTCGCATCGGTACACTTTGCCACAGTGAGCCAATGAAACTACCAAGACTAGGACGTAAAAATGAATGCAGGCACGTCGGGGAATCAGGCATAATCATGAAAGACAAACACTTCCACTGCTGCACCCAAAGATGACTTATATAAATGTTGACACTCGCCCTCAATTTCGCTGCGCAGTCCTTGTGGATGACCTCGGAGAGGCTAAGGGCTTGCCGGGTATAATTGAGGTCATGTTTGGACTGGTCGGCGCAAACAGACGGCACGTTTAAGTGAGGTCGAAGTGCTGCCGCGCTGGCCGAACCGCTGACCTAATATCAGTCAAAACTGCACCCATTGAAGGGAAAGCACGACTTTGGGAAGTCCACCGTGATTTGCAACAGCCGTGCGAGTGAAGTTCACTGCAAAAAATTAGCCTTCCGTTCTTTTTCTTCATTCATTCACTGCATTTATATTCTGGTACGTGTGTTTGAAGTGCACCTGCACGCCGCCGTAGGAAAGAGCCCAGCACGACCCCGCAGCCAAACATTGCACAAATATTGGAGTCTATTAAAAACAGAGAAAAGCGACCATTCCGTGTTCAACACAACCCCCTCGAAGTGTTTTGATAATGAGATCAACACTGCATAAATCCCTGCTTGAGCCCGCTCTGAATGCAAGACTCACCATTTTCCATTTTCTCCTGATCTATCATCTCGATTTCTATATATGGCCACCCGCTTGCACTCCGACTGCTCTGAGCTTCGCTTGCTCAAACGCACACTCCAAGAAAACTTGAAAAAAAACAAGGTCGGTCTCTGTGTCAAGAAAGACTGCAATATAGGACTCAGTCCTGTTGAATGCTAACAAAGTACCATGTAATTGCGATACACATTGGCTCCTGGCCAGTATTTGTGTGGAATTAGCATTATAAACTATTCTAATTGTACATCCGATAGAAGATTTTGGTAGGCTTTGTTTGTTTGAATGTGCCGCAGTTCCCCATCCAACAAACATCCAGCCAACCTTCTATTTATACGGAGGGCCAAACTCGATCTGGATTGATCTCTCTCTCTCTCTCTCTCACTCACTCACACACACACACACACACACACACACACACACACACACACACCACACACACACACACACACCACACACACACCAAAATGAGCAACACAACTCCTTGGAAACATCTCGTACCGAGCAAAGGCCGCCCCCTAACAAAAATGACACAAAAGCTACTCAAATAGTCATCAACCATCTCAATTTTGTTAACATTTTACTTAGTCTGAAATCTTGGCTTGTTCAGTTGAACACAAAGCTATCAATTTGTTGCATGGATGACAATTAAATGCTATTGAATAGTTTTTCAATTTATCAGAAGGCTACCTTTAATCTATGAAAGGTGAATTGTTCAATTATGGGTTGTGCTAACAAGGGAAGGTCTTGCAGCGATGAAGCTGTTTTTAATGAAGCATTATGACTCCTAAAATGAAATGACAGCTGTCATGGTAATTGCGTGAGGGTGAGGAATCGGCGTGGCGTCTGCGCCGACTTACGTGGGCGAGGCTGCGTGTGCAGCACCTGCTCCAGGTCGCCCAGCATGGTGAGGATCACATCCTTATCCAGCTGAGCTGTCCCCTCACGAGGCCCTCCCTCAGAAACCTCCTCCTCTGCCCAATCTCCGCCCTCATTCTCCCTGTCTCCTCGCATCCCGGCGCCCGTGTCTACTCCCTGCTCCTCCCCCGTACGCCCGCCGCGCCCTTCTTCGTTCGCGCCCGGCTGCTGTTTGGGCTTGTGGGGAGGCTCAGCCCGCGGGTGGCCGCCGTAGGAAGCTCGCTGCGGCCTTCCGCCCGCGGCTGTGCATCGCCAAGGCACGGGGATAAGGGAGTGCTCCGACTGGGAGAGCATCTTGGTGAGGGAGAGAGACAGGGATCGAGCTCGGGGGGCGCAGCTTCTCGTGGCCGCCTCCTTCCTGGGGCTACCTTGAAGGCTACCCCCTGCCCGCTGCGACAAAGACGAAGACAGGTACACCAAGGAGCTCTGACGTTGGGGGATGCGAGGCGGAGGCTTGTCCAGCTCCGAGGCGCAAACCCGTTGCTCGCCATCGCCGTGCAGCGTCAGGTTGGTCAGGGAGCGCTGCTTGAGCCGCAGGTTGAGGTTGTCCGGAAGGGGCTGGGGAGGGCGTCGAGCCGGGCTGCCTCCCTGATACACTGAGAACTCGGCACCTCTCTTCATGTCTTCTCACTGAACCCCTCCTCGTTTTGTCAGCTTACCGCGTTGCTTGCTTTGACTCAGCAGGAAAAAAGTAAGTTCATCCTGGATGGAAGCAAAGCATGGAGGAGGAGGTAGAGACATGCGTCCCACGCCTCCCGAACTGAGGTCCTGGTGAAAGAGAGAAAGCACCCGCTTTCAGGTAGACAGGTAGAGTCCAGATCCATTCTGGAGCCGGCCCATGCTCGCCATTAATTATTAGAAATGAACTCCTTTGGCGCTTCCTCTCTAGTCCTCATGTCTAACCGCCTCCAGTCCTCCACCACCACAGTCAGGGGTGTGAATGAGCCCGTCGTTCCATTTCCCTCCGTTTTTCTCACATCCGCCTCCTCCTCCTCGCACGCTCTTTATCTTCCTCCCTTATGAAACGACAGACTTATTTCATTCACTCTTATCTTGCCCCCGTCCTCCTGCTCTGCCCTTAATTACCACCTTGCCGCGCTACATCTCCTGCCTCCTGCTCTGACGCCGTGACGGTCCCTCTCTCCTCGCAGCGGAGAGTGAGCATCGGGTGAAGCCACAGCCAGCAGAGGACTCGCACGGCTCTCTCTCTCCCTCTCTCAGCTCACTGTTTAACATCCTCTCGTCCTCCTAATCCTTCTCTCTTGCATTCTCTCTCTTTCTACCTGCCGGCTCGTTATCGTTCCTCCCTCAACTATCCTTCTGCCCTCGCTCTCCCTCCATCTCCACAATGAGTTGTTTAGACCGTGCACCTGTAAGCGCGACGCCCCTCGCCGACTGCCAAACTTAATTGAATGCTACCTGGAGGCGCTTAATGGTGAGCCCGTCGGCTTATCGGGGATCAAGAATGGGACCGCAGAACCCATATATTACTCCTCAATCAGCGCCAGCTTGATTAGCCCCCTCATCTGCCATGTGCAAGCCTAATTTGTAAAAGCTGACAGGACACAGGGGCCCATCAAATATGTCAGGAAAAGGGTATCGTGTCCTTTGAGGCACACAAACTCATCACATAGGGATAATCGCTGGACCCTAAGGTAAGTGTTCTCACAACAAGAGGTACGTTCCCATGTTACTTGTGTACCTTTTTTCAGTCTGTCCCGGTGGTTGCAGTTGAGATCTACTATTGAGCTCCTCAGGGATTTTATTCTTGGACACCAAGGTGACTCTATGTACCTGGCCGTGGGCCAAAAAGGTTCAAGGCATGTTCAGTCCTACCTAGCCCAGGATATATACTTTATGTGACATACCTCTTTAGTGGTGATTCAAGGTTCATTTTCTAATGTAAAATATGTGCCACATGCAGTCGACCTATTCATTAATGCTACTCCACGATCAAAGTGTCACCAACGAAAGGACGCGAAGCAACGGCGGGACATGTGACAACAACAAGCGTTTCTGAATGGACTCCAGAAAAAAGTTAACTGTCGGCGCTGCAGTCTAATTTCACCCTCGAAATGAAAGAGCTGGGAAAGACCGCAGCCGAAGCAAAACGTTTGGGAAAATTGAGTTCAACTTTGTTATTCAGGTGTGTTTTTTCAGGTAATGTACTAAACTTTCAACCTAAAAAGACGATATTGTCAGTTTTAGATTTTACAAACTCATGTCAGTGATTGAGTCATTGTTGTGTTTTGTCACAAGAATAATTCAAAAGCCACATCATCATCAGACAACGCACAAGAGGCATTCTTTGATATTATCGTGAGACTGCAAATGAAGACGTGTTTGCGCCGTATGTGTCATACGACGGCTTTGTGCGACGCCCGCGTGGGGGCTGTCACGGATGACGACAGCCGCGGGGGCGCAAACAAAGAGCTGCAGATGCTCCCTGTGTCCGACTGTCAGCGTTGACCTTTTCCCTTCGCGACACAACACGAGCACGGGATGGAGGACATGGGAGGTGTGGGGGCTGGCGTCCCCAAATAGACACCCATCAACCTTCCAAATGCTTATTGTATGGACTTGTCTGAGTCACATGAGCATCCATCCTGTGAAAACCCTTAAATTTGTCAAACTTAACACTGTGGCACATCCTTAAATCTTGCTTACCCAAAAGCAGATCTAATCAATACTGCAGTATAATGGGTTTAATCTCAGCTAAACACACCTGAATAGAAAAATAGTGGAGCAACAATGGCAAACAAACGCTGGTGTAAGAGAGCAAATCCCATACAGTGAAGAAAATAAGTATTCTCTCACTTAGAAATCATGGAGGTAGTCCCCAGACCTAAACCCAAAATGAAATCTTTGGAGGGAGCTGAAACTCCGTGTTTCTCAGCAATAGCCCAGAAACCGGTCTGATCTAGAGAAGACCTGTGTGGAGGAGTGGGCCTGCAGTGTGTGCAAACCTGGTGAACAACTACAGGAAACGTTTGACCTCTGTAATTGCAAGCAAAGGCTACCGTAACATATATTAACATTGGTTTTCTCAGGTGTTCAAATACTTATTTGCAGGTGTATCACACAAATCGTTAAAAAAAAAAAATCATACATTGTGATTTTACTGACTTTTCTTTTTAGGTTATCTCTCTCAAAGTGGACATGGACCTACGATGAAGATTTCACACCCCTCCATGATTTCTAAGTGGGAGAACTTGCAATATAGCAGGGTGTTCAAATACTTATTTTCTTCACTTTATAACAGCATTAGGTGGTCTGGATCATTAAAATAGATCACTAAAACCCAACTCATGTGTGTCGTGGGGCCCATACCCGATATCTCCTCCAGGCACTGTTTGGCAGTCTTGCTGTAGACCAGCTCACCCTTGGTGGGGCTGAGGCAGGGGTCGGCCGGGGCCACCATGGTGCAATCATTCTCCGAGAAAGTCCTGCCGGTGCACAGGAGAAATCATACCGAGCTGTCATAACCCAGGTTGGAGAAAAATCAAACATGTCGAGAAGTCGCCGAAATTGTTTTGTTTCACTTGTGGGACTCAGGAGCGATGAAGCATTGGATTCCATTTTCTGAGAACGGTAATTACAGTGTTTACAAAAGAATTGAAAGACTACTTTTATAAAAGCTGAAGAGAAATACGAAAAAAAATCTACTTGGCTGATGAATGGTTTCCTTACTAATGTATGCCACAAGTACATTTTGATGTAACATAATTGAGTGAATGTCACACAAACTCTTGTAGTTTTTTCTCAGTACATTCTTTCAAACTGATGTCACTCAAGTATTGTACACACAATATATGTTGGTCATCCGTGATTGCGGCAAGTGCCCCTTTCAAAAAACCCTTTGCACACACACGAGAGAAAACGCTTGCATACTATCTGGCAGCCTATATTGATTTAATCAGTGTTGTAGTCCTTAAAGTCAATAATGGAAGTGGGAATTTCCACTCACTAACATTAACAATTTCTGGGCAAAAGTTTGTACATTCTATGTAGACCCATGTATAAGTTTATGGATCCATGATGCCATTTATCTGGACCCCTCTGAATATTCAATCGGGGTTGAACTGATTTTGCGACGATGCATCGACGCTTAATGCTTGAGTTCAACTGATGGATAATCATGCATTATTTGCCATAGCCTGCCACAAATGACAACAATTATCTCCTTTTCCTTTCGGCTTGTCCCGTTAGGGGTCGCCACAGTGTGTCATCTTTTTCCATCGAAGCCTATCTCGTGCATCCTCCACTGTCCTCATGTCCTCCCTCACAACATCCATCAACCTTTTCTTTGGTCTTTCTCTCGCTTCCTCGCGTCCTCAGCACCCTTCTACAGACATAGTCACTCTCTCGCCTCTGGGCATGCCCAAACCATTGAAGTCTGCTCTCTCGAACCTTGTCTCCAAAACATCCAACTTTGGCTGCCCCTCTAATGAGCTCATTCCTAATCCTATCCAACCTGCTCACTGCCATCTCCAGTTCTGCTTCCTGTTGTTTCTTCAGCACCACCGTCTCTAATCCGTACATCATGGCCGGCCTCACCACTGTTTTATAAACTCTGCCCTTTATCCTAGCAGAGACCCTTCTGTCACATAAAACACCAGACACCTTCCGCTAACTATTCTACCCCGCTTGTACCCGTGTCTTTACTTCCTTACCACGCTCACACCATTGCTCTGGATTGTTGACCCCAAGTATTTGAAGTTGTCCACCCTCCCTATCTCTTCTCTCTGGAGCTTCACTCTTCCTCCTCCGCCACTCCCATTCACTCACATATATTCTGTTTTACTTCGGTTAATCTTCATTCCTCTCCTTTCCAGTGCCTGCCTCCATCTTTCTATTTGTTCCTTCGCTTGCTCCATGTTTTCACTGCAGATCACAATATCATCTGCGAACATCATGGTCCAAGGGGATTCCAGTCTAACCTCGTCTGTTAGCCTATCCTTTACTACCGCAAACCGGAAGGGGCTCAGCGCGGATCCCTGGTGCAGTCCCACCTCCACCATAAATTATTCTGACACACCTACGGCACATCTCACCGCTATTCTGCTGCCCTTAATACGTGTCCTGTGCTATTCTAACATATTTCTCCGCCACACCAGACTTGCGCATGCAGCATTGCAGTTCCTCTCTTGGTACTCTGTCATAGGCTTTCTCTAGGTCTATAAAAACACAGTGTAGCTCCTTCTGACCTTCTCTGTACTTTTCCACAAACATTCTCAAGGCAAATAATGCATGTGTTGTATTGTGGTAACAAATGACACCAATTATAATTAGCGAAGTACTTGATCATTTGTTTTGATGCCTGTCTGTCAAAATGTAAAAAAAAAAAAAAAATGGTGTGGACCACTGAAATGTGCTGGAAAAAAATATCAGGCGCGCCATCGATTAATCAATACAGTCCACCGCAATTTAGACTACTAACGAATCGTAAAAGGCGTTTATTGACTTTTAAGGTTGATTCCAAGAAAGAGAGGAAGGGTTGAGCAATTTACTGGAAGGAAACGGCATCTTCCCTGTGCCATGTGTCTGCAATGGCACCTGATAAAAGAGCGTCTCCAGTCGCAACAGATGGACACCTCAAAAGGGAAGACGGGACGTCTCGGATGAAACACTCGCAAGCGCGTGCGCGCGCCAGTGAGTGCGACGCGCGTTTGTGTACAATCCGAGTTCAACGGCAGCAACAAGGACGGGGTCCAGTGCGCTCGGTGATAACAGCGTCGCAGGCACAGGCACCAAACGGACCAGATGACATGAACGCACACGAGTACAAAGTGAGGGAAAAGTAGCACCTGCGGAGGTGCAGATAAAAAAAAAAAAAAAACATCACCGAAACGGAGCGCCGTTTTTCAGGTGTGAAATCATATTTTGCCTACCTCGGTGAATTTCAAAATCCGACCCATCACTGATATGCACAGCCCTAAAATAATAGCTTCGAAATTGCAGATAGTTCCAGCGGTAATATGCCATTCATACTCATGACAATCTGTTCTCAGATGAAAGGAAGATCACGTTTACTTAACTTGACCTAAAATTAAGAGTGATTCCGATTTAAATCGTGCAATTAGTTAAAACGGCGGCGGCGCAGACTGCGGTTAGAGCCGACAGTCTTACGACATGAAAAGTGAAAACAATCCCATCTACTACTGAGAAGAATTTGAACACGGGAGAAAGGAAAATACAGTAAAAAGGGACCAAGCTAAACTGGCCAATTTGGCCTGAAAATGGAGGTAAATTGCAACACAGCAGGAGGCTTTTAACTTAATGCCACAACTGGCTGAAGGTGTGTGTGTGGATGATGAGTGCAAGTGAGCACAGGGAGGCCATGAAGAAAGCAGGCCGATATGACAAGAGTATTAAGTCCACCGGAGTCAGCACAGGTGAGGATTACTCGAAATGTCCCACCGCTCCATTTCCGTGGCAGAAACTGATCATCCCTGGAACTTCAATTCTTACTCACCCGACCTGAAAAGTCCAATTTTTTGGGAGGGGAGGTCTTAGCACAAGCCACCCGAGAACACAATTTGTCCGTGACACACAACAAACACGATTTATCTTCCCGCAGTAAATTCTTATCGTAGCAGTCGGGAAATTCATTCAGCTTCTTGATAGCTGTACAATATACTTTGTTTTTGTTTTGTATTTTGCACGGAGTGCCGACAAGGCTTCAAGGTAGAGAGGTCTGATAATCTGTGCGAGCAATATTATGCAAGAGCGGAGGTGCACGTTGGAGCACAGATATGGCGGCACGCAAGCGAAGGATGGAAGAGAGGAATATTTTCAAGGTAATGTTCGAAAAGCTGAATGTCAAGTCACGTGAATACCGAGCACCAGTCCTTCATTGCGCAATCTATTACATAATTGGATGACAAATCCTTTCTGCAGAGGTGGGTAGAGTTGCCCAAAATTGGAAGAAGAATGTTCCTTTAGAATAGGACTTAGGTACAAGTAAAAAAAACAATGGGATTTCTCTCGTGGAGTGTTTTTCTACCTTCAAGGTACTCAAACACTCGATCACGGCATCTGAAACAACTCGGGGTTCAGTATGTTGCTCAAGGGCAATTCGACGTGATGGAGACGGCTGTGAGCGGAACCCACAACCTTCTACCACCTGTGCCGGTTCAGCTTCCAAATGGAACCACTGCACAATTGAAGAATTCCGCTTTTGAGAATAGAATTTGGAACGTTGACGAGTGCCAATAAAGGATGTGAGTCAATAGTCCATATCCTTAATAATGATGCTAATAATTCAATATGGATGTCTGTGAGACTCCATGTTAAAGAAGACCATAAGTCGTTATCTGCTCGGGAGAGAAACTTCCCAACGATTGGGATTTAAGTTGCGCTCGAAGGAGGCGGCGGGCGCCTTTTGGCAGCGCTGACTGCGCGCGAAGGAGGAGGCAGACAGAAGTGGGAGAAGGGGTGAGGGATTAAGCCGTGTTTAATGGGATTGCAAACTCTCTTTCTCTCGGAGAACAAAAGGCATCCGGGAGACTTTGGCAGCTCCTCTGGTTTTTTTCCCCACCCTCCTGTCGTTGCAGAAAATCAGCCCCGGTGGGCAGATTTACACACTTTCCGCATGTCAGAAGGGGTTTAACCGCTCGTCTCAACATGCATCAAAAACACACTCGTGGATGGAAAAGATGTTGTGTGCGGTGGTGGGAAATAACTAAGTTGTCGACAAGTACTTTGACTCTGTATTCAAGTACGTTTGGAAGTATTTGTTCAATGTGGAAGGATTTTATTTTTCTGACAAGTTTTTACCTACGCCCTCTATTTAAAAAAATATCTGTACTTTTTACTCTGTACTTTTTCCAAATAGGCTTGTTGCTTTGTTCCAAGTCCACAGGTGAGTGACCACAGTCGCAACACACCATACAAAAAGTAAAAAAAAAAAAAAAAGAAAAATGAAGGAAAAGTCAACTACGGCTGGGATCTTGATTGATTGAAAAACAACAGAGGCAGCAGTGACATGGAGTAGCGCGACCCAAAGAGCGTGTATGTCCCTGATGCAATAAATTCGTCAAAGCAACGTGTTCTCCATCCATGGCCTTTTTTAATAGAATCCATCTCATGTCGTTGGCTACAAAAGCGATTTGTGGTGAACAGTTTAAAAAATAACCTTAAAAAATGTTCTGTTTGGTGTATTTTCCAGTCTTTATTACTCTTTTTTTTTTAATTTAGTTTTGTTGAGCTGATTCAGGATCTGGTGAAAAAATATGATGATTTATACTTATTTTTATTATTTATTTTATTTTATTTTTTTACTTTTGGAGTCTTTTATAATTTCATATATGTGCTTCTACTTTGAGTCCAATTTTTCCACCCCCCAGAATTTAGATTTGCATGTCTGGTGTGTTTTTGGGCTGTAATAACTGTGGAATAGTCTTACCTGTACATAAAGGGAGCCACAGTGGCAGTATTGGGGTGGTTGTGCTGTTGCTGCTGCGGCAGCTGAACGACTCCATTCCCCAGTGCTCCGCCTCCACCTGCCAGGACGCCGGTGGATGCGGACAGGGCCGACGTGCTGGTGGAGGAGGTGATGCTGGTTCGTTTGCCCTCTGAACCCCCCATGGAGCGCTGCGTGTAGAAACTCCCGCCTTGTCCACCTTTTGTGAGTTTGGCTCTCTCGGCCTCCCCTCCCCGGAGGTTACTAGTGCTGCTGAGGCCCGTATGGCTTTGGGACTGTCCCTGGGGCTTTGCCACACTGGCGGAGGGTGCTTTAAGTCCCGGCTTGGGGATGCCGCTGGAACCCGAGGAGCAGCCGCTGTCTTTCTTTCCTTGCTTTGCTCCCTTGGGCACAAGGCTGGCGATTTTGGATATCTTCTTCGCCGAGTCCGCAAAAGAGTCTCGCTCTTCTTTGGACGGAGCGCAGACTTGCTTGCTCCCAGGCTTGTTTTTTTCCTCCTTGTCTTTGGATGTGGACTTGCTGGCATTGGGAGAAGTTTTGGAAAAGGAGGAGGAAGACGAGCTCTTGTTTGTGGAACTAAAGGACGATGCGCTGGTCTTGGAGGGCATTTGTTTCACCGTAGTACTGCTACCGCTGCTGCTGCATACCGAGCCCGTGGGCGTGAGTCCATCCTCGCCGTACTCTGACATGTCGTCTTCTTCCTGCAGAGCCATCTCAGCCATTGACGGAGACACTCGGGAGGCCGATCGAGGGTTAATCATACGGAACTTGTCCAGCATCGACCTGTGGGGCGCTCCGGCAACTTTGCAGCCGTCATTGCTGTGCGGATGGATGCCTTCCTGGGTCTGCTGTGACAGGGACGGCGACGTCGGGTTTGTGGGGCTGGCCAACATGGAGGAAGTGGCGCTGTGCTTGAGGTTCATGGACTTGCTCCGCCAGGATTTACTGGCGTTGGCGGAGGGAATGGCAGAGCCCAGCTGCTGCCCACTTGGGCTGGTGGGAACAGTCCCACCTATTCCGCTTCCGTTCATGCCGCCGGCTACTGGGATGTTCCTCATTGCCTCTGGAAGAAGAGACAAAGAAAATCTCTTAAGTGCCAGGCACAGATAAAAAAAAAAAAAAAAGAAGAAGAAGCTATTTTCAACTGTTTTCAACCTTAAAATGGAAAGACGTGTATCCATATCGGACAAAGTATGCCCCTAGAATGACTGGATCACAGGGTTATCTTCTGAGGATTTTTTTTTTTTTTTGTGTAAAAAGTCCTATTCAGAAACATTATATTCCTCGGAGGAAAACCAGAAGTCTTTGCGAACTTTTACAGTCTCCTTGACTTTTATGGAATTGCACGTGTTCACAAGCCCGTGTTACATGAAGTGCTTTTCCTGCGAGGTTTCGCACACATCCACGCAACTTCGGAAATGTTCATTGTGAGGAAAAAGTCTGAACACTTCCAATAGTTTTGACTTTCATTACAACGAGGCTTTAAAGGATGGAGTTTCTATCATTCTATTTATAGATGCCTGCCATAGCATGTTTGCAAGAAATTGCATAGCTTGTGAGAGATGCAACCATGTATCCATGACAACAAAGATTCCGCTCCTTGTGTTAAAAAAATACAAATAATTCAGACTATGACTGATAGGATCTACTGCAGAAATGAACTGCCTTTTGGCAAGCAATTACGTGAGGCTTTGGTACATGAAGGTGCCTCTGATCCAAAGATTGTGTTATGATTGTTATCTGCATTTATTAGCTTCTGCTTAGATCAAACTTCATAAAAAATTGTCAGTCATTTGTGTCACTGCGGGCCTTAATTGGGGATTACGCCATTATCTAAGACCGTAGGCATTCTCAAATTGCTCCATATGTGTGTAACTAAAAGTTGTTCAACAGAAATCAGTCGCAGATGGGTTGAATTGTGCGTGAGGGTAAAGCGACAGAGTTGTCAGCATGAAGTTCCACGCCATCGAACCAAATGTCTGTCCGCTTGTCAGTTAGCGGCTCGAGCGGGCTTGGATGCAATGCAATGAGTCAGCCTCCTCTCCTCACATTAGGAGGCTCCTTCAGGCAGAGGGCAGGAGGTTCTGCTCGGCTCGGTTGGTGCTGAAGCACGTTAACAGGCTTACACGTGACAAGCTCCTCTAACACCGTGAAACACGCCCGCCTGTGGACGTCGGGTCCCGGAAAGTGTCACGGACCCGTCATGGAAGCGAGACGAAAAACTTTGGACATACATCATGTAAAAGCACAAACAAACTGACCTATCTAAAACTAAGCTGTGCGGCTCTTTTAAAACGCCATTTTTTTTTTTAGTTTGACTGTAAACTTCAACTGCGATTGGCATTAAACAGCTCGAAACCTGTTATGAAGAATTGTTCACTGTCCGTTCATACATACAGTCAAGGTGTCAATGTATGTGATGATTGTTTATAACCTAAAATTGGATGCTGAAAAGTTTTGCAAAAGAAATAAAAATAAACATTGAGGTCCGGATGGTGGTTCTGTTCGACTCTCATGATGCAGACGTTTATATAAATGTTGATGCTCCAAAACATACATTCAGACGTGTGCATGTACGTCGGCCTCTACGTGAACAGGCGACGCCGTGGACGCCTTCTGCGGGCCCTCGAGGTTGCACAGGATGTGCAAGAACCGCCTTATAAGTAATGCATGTTGTTCAAGTATTGGCTCAATTAACTCCATCTTTAGAGAGCCCCCCCTGCTCCCCTTCTGCCGGCCCCGCCCCTCCTCCCCAACCCCCGGGGCTATTTCACAGCGCTGCCACTTTTCACCGCTGTGCAGTGACTTTGCTGTTGCCATGGCAACAGACTTTTCGTTTTCTTTCTTTCCTTCTTTTTTTTTTTTTTTTTTTGCAGCGTGGCCAAGGAATGAAATGTCACTTCATCTGCGCGGAGTTGGAACCAGGAACAAAAACGTCCATGTTCTTTTGTTTTAGGGGTTTTCATTCCCATTGTGAACTCTTATTTTTATCCCCCCCCCCTCCCCAACTCATTTACTTCCTTTTTTCTGACACCGGCTCACATGTTCCACCAGCTAGACAGAAAATACATTCGCCTAGTTGAACAAAGTCAGCAGCTTTCCGCCGCAGCTTGAAGTGCATCCCCCGGTGTCTGAGACCAACCAATGTAAAGCAGAGCAATCGCCGGCTTTACATTAATCCAGTCGCACACTTCACAGAAACACACGCCCTTTGATGCCCAAGTTAATCAGGCGTCTGCGCGTTAATGCGAACGGCGGATCTCTTGTTGTGCTCTTCAAGCTCGGCGCTTCAACTCAAAGCGTGACTTTCATTTCAGGACTGGCCCCTTTTCCTGGCCGAGCAGTTGAGGCACTCCCCGCGTGGAACAGATGGCGGGACGGCGCCTCGTCCGCCCCTCTCTCTCCCGAAAACCGTGCCAGCGGAGGGTTGCATGTGTCGAACAAAATTCCTGTAACTCTATCAAAGCGACAATTTGACATTCACGCCCGATTCGCGCTGTCGCCGGCCAGCTGTGCAGAGGTGACGACCCTACACGCACGCCATCGCAACTGTTGTCTGCGCCAGTCTTGTGGGCCCATGCAATATTTCACACAATCTGAAACAGCTCTGCATTTTGGGGGATTGCATCAAACTAGAAATTTACTCTGGCTTCCAAAATGTAGTCTCAAAGTCGTTCAACGATGTAAAAGGTCATTAGCTTAAACGTTGCCTGTGATGGACCTTTCCGACCTGTCAATCACACGTACAATAATAGCCAATCAGATAGCCGCATTGTCTTAACACGCCCCTCTCGCCGTATTGTCCCACAACCAATGCTGGTTGTCAGTAGCGTGTGCTTGGAAAAGTTAATGTGACGAAGAAAATGGTCCTCAGATGCAATTTTGATGAACGATATCCTGCTAGGTTACAAGGGGCTCGCTTGATTCATTTTCCAAAGCCTAAAACACAGTGGACGAAGTGTCCACGATGGATTAAGGCTTGCGGAAGAGCGCACGTACAACTAAATGTGGACAATATCAACAAACACAAGGCTGTATGTTTGAAGGTAAGTGAGGGAGAAGTATCTTCTTTAAGTTTGATTGAATTATTATCAGTGCTTTATACATTGCAGGAGAACAACTTTCACTTTGTTAGTGTATCACTGACCTGCTGAACAAAGTGTGTAATGTTTTATGCCGAAAAGTCGGGTTAGTGATACGTAAATGCGCCATGTCATGCAAGAGAAACGTCCATTTGCCCAATTGTATCACATCAGATTTTTAAGACAGAGCACTGGGTTCCATTAAATTAATACATTCATTCTCTTATAAAGACTACAATGATATTCCTCGTGATCTTTCCAAGTAAAAAGCACTCACTCTGCTTTAAATGCACAGTACGATTCCACTATATTATCCTGTTGGATTTCTATATGAAGTTTGTGAGGCATTGATGGCCAACATTTCGCTGTGACTGTGACATTGCATCCACAATCATAATTCCGTCTACATATCCTTGCGTGAAATGATTGAGACCTCTCTGTAGAACTCTCTTGGACAACTCTGACACATTTGGGAAAAAAAAAAAAAAAAACATACCCCCATATTATCTGGAATACACAATAGAGAATCGACTTCAAACATATTGTGCTCTATCGCCATTATGGAAGCTTGCGGGACATGGCTAAGGGGGCGGAGCTCAAGAGCGCCATCGGAAAGATCCATTGGTCGGCGACAATTCAAGAGCGAACCCGCTTTCTGTCCCGTGAACTAGGATAGGTCACCCCGGTCCCTAATGAGGAGGAGTGTTACATAAAAGGGATAAATGGATGGACAATTCCAATGCAAATGTAAATGTCACATTGATAGACAAGTGTTGCTTCAGTGTTTTCGGCCTTTTTGCCTCTCATTTATCTTTTGTTTGGCCTGATGGAGCTTATATGCAGAGCTGACATTTCACACCAACAGATTTTTTTTTTTTCCCCTTTCCTGAAGGGCAAACCATTGTTTTATCTCCCCCTGCGGCGAAGACGCCGTGCCTTATCTTTCCAAAACTGAAGAAAAGCATACATCTATAAATGCTCCCAATGTGACAACACCCAACACATTAATAAGGTCCCAAATTGAGAGATTGGAATGTTGTCGGGAATGCTTTTTTTTTTTTTTTTTTTTTGAATTATACTAACAGTAGACTGAGTCACTATCAATCTGTTGAAAAATTAAAAACAAAAATACTTTTCAGCAACTGTGGGCATCCGCCGTATTTTTCATCACGATTAAGTCTGTGAAAATGTGTCAACTTAATGGAATTTCTCGTGTCGAACGCAAAATAATGACTGTGGGATGATTCAGCAGAGATGAGTAAAAAAAAAGGATGGGGTGGGGGGGGGACTGGGCTTCTCCTGTGAACTCTTCTAAGTCAGTGGTGCCATCCAGTGGCTGCCTGGGATGGACCATTTTCATTTCCACTCAGAGTAGCGCAAACAACATCACTTCCTCACCTCTGTCGTTGCCACTGGCGAACTGGAGCGGTTTGCTCTTGTCGATGCTGTTGAAGCTCTGGCTGCGCCGGTTCAGATTGGACGAGCCCGGACTCCTGGAGGCCCCGCTGCCTGCAGCAGGTACCCTGGAGGGTCCCGGTAATCTGGAGGGGAAAGAAGGCTTTAGATGAAACAAAGTCCTCTAGTGCTACTTATTTTCTCACCTTCCATACAAATTTTAGGACCAATGCGCATGAATATAAATGCTCCAGTACATTCAATTCATCTCTTTTGAAATGCTCAGATATGTCTGCGGATCTGTTCGACGGATCATCCTGAGCTGACGCTGCGGGTGCTCCAGACAGATTCCTCCCTGCGGTAGCAATCCCAACAAATCTGATCCAGACGGGTAAAGTCGTCACAGAGTGAAAAAGGAAGTAACCCCAAAGTCAAGGCTTTGACGGCAATAATTGGGAGTGTGGTGCTCTCGATTAACAAAAAGAAGGAAATCCAGGAAGATAATGAACTAGAAGAGACAAAATGAAAGTACGGGTAGCTGAACAAAAACTCCGATGAGGGGAAGATGAGAGCTGAACACTGGAAAATGAGAAAGATTGAGGCAATTTGGTTGGAAATCCGCGGTAGCTCCTTTTATCATGAGCTTCTTTCATCTGCCAAAATCCATCTTTGATGAATGTATCAGCGAGAAACAAAACGCAAATTGCAGACGGCGGCTTTGTTTTGGGGTGATTTTATTGAAATGTGATGTTGACGATGTAATGGGGTTTTCTTGCATTGGGAAAAATAATAATAATAATAAAAAAGTAGGACTGGTCATTGCACCTGGTCCGTCTTTCCTTTTCTGCTATTCCGGTTTCTCACTCCGACCCCGAGGAAACATTTAATGTGGTAATCGCACTTGTAAACGGAGACTCACTACCACGGCGTGTTGGTGTGTGTGTGTGTGTGGAGGCAAACAAAGTGCTATCTCTGCGAGGCAGCAGGGCCATGGCGGGTTTGTCCACGCTGGGAGATTACCACACATCGGGCTGCGGCTGGAGCTGCCGCGGCCCCATTGTTGAATATTGGCCGCCGGGGTTAATGCGAACTGCGCTGTGCAAAAGTCTAAAGTCACCACAAGTGAGCTACTTTATGTCATCTTTTAACAAACGTTGGCGTATTTGTTTTAGTCCCTCTGTTCATTAGTTCGCAAGCCACTTCCTAGTTCACAACATATGTAGATGCTTCAATGATGTACATTGCAGAGAAAAAGCCTACTAAAGCATGCAGAAAATGGAGGAAGTCCCAGGTTTTGGGGCACAATTAAGAGACACAAAGAACAGAGACCATGGAACCAGCGTCCGAACTAGTGAGAAAAGCCACCTGGCCACTTCCTGGTATGTCACTAAGCACCATTTCCAAGTTCAGGTGAGCTTCATTTCTGCGCCCCGCCCCGTGGTGAACACAGAGAAGACCAACTAGCCTCATCCATCCATCCATCCATCCATTTTCTACTGCTTTTCCAGGTCGGGTCGCGGGGGAAGTAGCTTCAGCAGGGATACCCAGAATTCCCTTTCCCCAGCCACTTCTTCCCGCTCTTCCAGAGGGATCCCGACGCGTTCCCAAGCCAGCCGAGAGACATAGTCTCTCCAGCGTGTCCTGGGTCGTCCCCGGGTTCTCTTTCCAGTGGGGCATGCCTGGAACACCTCACCAGGGAGGCGTCTGGCAGGCATTCAGATCAGATGGCCCAACCACCTCATCTGGTTCCTATCAATGCAGAGGAGCAGCGGCTCAACACTGAGTCCCTCCCGGATGACCGAGCTTCTCACTCGTTTTCTAAGGGAGAGCCCAGACACCACTTATTTCTGCCGCTTGTATCCGGGATCTTGTTCTTTCGTTCACGACCCAAGTAGCTTCACTTGTTGAAAAAAATAGAAGGCAACAGAAACAAAAAAATGCATTTAAAATGATGTGTAAATGTTTCTAATCGAGTTGAATTTGGGCAAACCCCGGTTATCTATTCTATGGTGTGGAGTGTGTTGGAGAGCAATTTGCCCTCCAAGATCGACATCCGTAAATGTCTGACCTCAGTGCTGCCTCCCAGTCGCTTGTGTCCTGTGCTGTGTTGGCGACGCATGAATACACTTTTTTTCACTTAGGTGATAAATTGGTTACATCACTAAAATTCAGTAAGGTGTGTATCACAGTTCAGTAACAGAACAATTAACAAAAAGTCCTATTTACCTTGTGTTTTTCTTCTGTGGCGACCCTATTCCAGTATGGGGCGGAGGACTTGCATATCGTGCTGTGAGACTGCGGAAGAAAAACGCAGAGTCAGTAGCGTTAAGTGAGTTAAATGAGGAATGTGCCCAGTTTGTTAATCCAAGGCTTAATGCAATAATGTCACAGAGAGGCAAGCTTTAGGCCGAAGAAGAAGAAGAAAAACTGATAACAAGGGTTGGGGAAGACGAATCAGATCATATCACGTCACGAGACAACGCTTTGATTTTTATGACCGCAAGCACGTGACCGATCTAATAACCTGCTTGTCGACCACAATCATTTCAAGAATGTTTACGATCAATTTTGCAGTTGTTTTGAACAAGTTAAAAAATACAAACACAAGGAGGACCAAAACGAGCGGCGGCGGAACTACCCGCTGCGGCAGTCACGTCAGTTTACGACCCCGACGCTCGCGGTGAGTCATCGACGTGGACGGGAATCAGCGCTGGCCGCCATTCGCGTTTGACAGGAAACAGTAAAGTTAATGCAGGGCGCTTTATGAACGGGGAACGCTGCACTGCTTTCATTATCCTACGTACAAAGTGACAGCCGGGTGGTGAGGCTCTTGTTTACTCTTTTGAGTAAATGTAAAATGCATCATGTCCCGTGTTTATTGGATGACTCGCAAACCGTTGAAGTGTTTTCCACGTTTTTTCTCCCCCCTTATACGTTTGGCGTACATGTTTAAGCAATTTTCAGTCAATTTACACGTAAAAAAGTTCAGGTTACCTTTGTGCTAATGAGACAGAAAAGATCTGTGAAGATACCGTTCACATAGATTGCCAGAGTGTAGAAACGTCTTTGTTATTTGCACAATGCCCCCAAGCGGCTCGATTATAATCAGTGAATTAGCCCGTGTGTCTTTGTCTATTTCTTAAATAGTCTTGATGGTTTTATATTAAATTAACTGTTTCTAATGCGCCTTAACTGTCTTTTAACGGAAGATTATTATTGAGACAACAATGTACAACCAAGTCGAGTGTTGCACTTCCAGCTATTATCTTTATTAGTCGAAGCAGCTTGCTCGGGTAAAACTCATGGCCGGTTTGGCCCTGGTTAGTACTTGGATTCAGAGACCGTCTGGGAATACCAGGTGCTGTAAGCTTCTCTCGCCAGCTAAAATGCAGAGGGGTTGCGTCAGGAAGGGCATCTGGCGTAAAATTGTACCAAACAAATATGCATTCATCTGAGATGACGCGCTGTGGCGACCCCTAACCGGAGAAGCCGAAAGAAAAGGAAGAAGAAGAAGCTTGCTAGGGTAAAAAAATAAAAAAAAGGTTGTTTGAATCAGGTCTTTCACACCTTAGCCTCAACACCGAGAGAACCCCTGAAGGAGTAACTGAATGAATCCAGGAGTAAAAAATGTCCAAAACGGTACAATGTCCAGAGCTGGGGGAAAATAGGAAGTAACCTCACCATCTGTGCATTAAGATCTTCTTCTGCTGTGGCAACCGGGAACACCTCATTCTCTGTTTTGTGTTTTGCGGGCTGCTGGCTTGGCACTGACTGAGTTAAGTGAATTAAATATACTTGGTACTTGAATGACAAACTGCAGTCCTTGTGCGTCGTCCTGCATTGTCTACGCTCGTGTCATTGAATAAATACTAGCCATAAGGTATACAGTAAAATGCAGAAAACTATCTTTTCTGCTTGGGAACAGGATTTTGACCGTTAAAAAAAAATCATCCCCACAATGCCCTTTTGTGTGACACATTTGTTAATTTTCAAGTGTGAAGGATCTTTTGCGAGTGCTGTGCAAAATTTCTAATCAACGCATAACTAATCTCCCTTTTCTCATTAACGAATACAAGTACATTCACACAATTAACCTCCACTTTCAGTGACCTTGCTATGAAGTGCAGGCCACTCTGAACCTTTCCTAATTGACCTTGCAGGTTTTCAGGAGGTGGTGTGCGTTTTGTTTTTTTTTGCATGCAGACGAGTTACAGAGCTGACCGCGGAAGACGCCGAGATGGTCAGGGAGGATTCTCATTATCCGTTCAACATAATGCAGATGATGACATGCAGCGCCACCATTAACTGGAATTGGTTTTGGAGGGCGGCGACGGGGTTAAGCGCCATCTCGGTCCGCGGAAGCCGAGCCCGAGCAACGCGATCGTGTCTTTTACAAGTAGAAGAATGTTGATTTGCGGGAGGGGCAACCTCAAAGAACACACCCATAAAGGATCATTTATGGCAGAAATAACATTGGTTGGCATTGGATCCAAATGCAGTTTATACGATGACCAATATTAAAGATCTTTCAAAACAAAGAGACACCGGGGAACACAAGGTCAAATGGACCAATGAAAGTTTGACGATATGCCAGAAGCCAGAGGCCTGAACTGCAATTAGGATCCAGTACAACACTTCCAAAACCCTGCTGATACAACCATTTTGTGTACTACAACGATCTATAACCTTAATATCATTAGACCATAACAACACCCGAACACGTGTGGCAGTTAGTATTAGCACAAAACATTCCATCTTCTCTAGAAAGAACAAACCAACAAAGACAGGAAAAGCTGACAAGGACAGGTGAAATTTTTTGGGCAGGATTCCGCTAAATCCCCTTTAACATAAATTTTAATTTCACATTTTTTAAAACTATTCAGTTAAACAGATTATAGGTCACATTAATGGTGGATAATGATTTGAATTTATTTATCTCGGTCTCATTTTTTTTGTTATCATAAAAACAGCATTTGCACACAGGGGGTGTAGAATTATTATATCCATTGTACTTGAGACCTGGCAACTGACAAAATTGAAGATTACATGCAAGCCAGATGGATCAGTTCACAGCAAACTATCTAACATAGACAGCAACACTTCCCAATATTTTTGTCATCAGTCTACCACAACCTACCAACTCAAAGCCTTTTACCAGAACGTGACTCCACAGATGAAATCCCTACATCGCCGTCGGATCGACAGAACTCTTCGAGCTTTTACCGACTAGGATGCAACCAAGCGCACAGGCCAAAGTGTACCTGGGAGATGAGTCGGCCTTGGGCTGGTTGTTGGCTCTGCCGTAAGGCGAACGACTCTTCCTATCACGCGACACAGCCGTGGGCAGGCGAGAAGAGCGCCAGACCAGGGGGTCAGCTTGTCCGCCCCGGGGCATGTCGGGTTCGAATGCAGTTTTTTGTTTTTTTAAATGTGTATTTCTTCCGTTCCTAACTACAGTGCAAACAAAACAAAATACAAAAAATAAAAAAAGCACTCCTCTTGCGGCTCCCGACTATCACGCTTCGTCTGAATGGGGAGTTCCCCGTTTGGGCACGAGGAAGCCCACACATCCCATCCGTCGCCCCAGAGACAGCAATGAGAGCCAGCAGGTGCCGTCTATAGAAAGCAGCGCCGCGGCCCAAATGTAGCGCGGCATTCCGAACGTCTGAGAACATGTGTGTACGTTTCTAAATGCGCCAGATAAAATTTGATCATTGAAAATCCGTTCACATCTCTGATCTCCCTCATATATATTTCGCGCACGCTAAATGTTCGAGGCCGACTGATTCTCTAAGGGATTCATCATCCTTAAAGGAAATTAATTAGAGCACCATTTAGTGATTAAATGTAATTACATTTTGCCCAATTCAAATTGGATGTGAAACGGAGCCGATGGCATAAGAACTCAAACAGAGAGAACCGTTATCGCTATGTATTCATCATTACTATGCTAGAGGTACACTATTTTCGACTGTGCAGCATGTTAATCCTGAGTCCTATCTATACCCCCGTGACAAATAAAGAGGAAAGTCATTGCTGGAAAAAGCACAACATTAACCGCACATGTGATTGTTGCTCCAGCGGATCATGCTTGAAGATAAAGTTCAACAAAGGCTTGCTGTCCCAAGTCAGTTTTCCAGCAACGTGTGCTCCCAACTCATCTGCATCTGACCTAATTCACCCGATTGTTCAGTATTTGTTTTAAACTTTTCCAAATTGAATGAAATGGTGCTAACTGGAAAAGCTTGAAGCTATTAACAATGTAGTCTAAGTATGATATTCAATAAGAGTTGCAAAGTGACATTTTTCCCATTATTAGTTCTTATTTTTGTCTTGACACACATGAGCTTCTTAGCCCCCCTGTAATGATGACATCGCAGTGTGAAGTGAGCGTTTCTAAATTTGACAAACCGCAGAAAAGGGTGTTGTTAACAACCCCGCCAAATTTGTATGATTTAAAAAGTGGCTGTGTCGGAAGAATGCACTGAAACCTCGCCCCTTCTTAACTGCCAATCAAACATTACTACTACGAACTGGTAAAATGGATGCGACATTGTACTGCATCCTTCCTCGGCTACACATACATAGACGTTTGAGCAGTAAAAGTAGATCCACTTCAAAAAGGACAATTGAAATGGTGAAAAGGAGTTTAAGCCACTACAATATCTCCACAAGGGAGTCCTACGTTGTCCTCAGTCCACTTTAGTTTGAGTTTTTTCCTTCAGCCAAGCCATCCATCCATCCATCCATCCATCCATCCATCCATCCATCCATTATCTACCGCTTTTCCAGGTTGGGTCGCGGGGGAAGTAGCTTCAGCAGGGATACCCAGAATTCCCTTTCCCCAGCCACTTCTTCCCGCTCTTCCGGTGGGATCCCGAGGCGTTCCCAAGCCAGCCGAGAGACATAGTCTCTCCAGCGTGTCCTCGGTCATCCTCGGGGTCACTTTCCGGTGGGACACGCCCGGAACACCTCACCAGGGAGGCGTCCGGGAGGCATCCGAATAAGATGCCCCAGCCACCTCATCTGGCTCCTCTCAATGCGAATGACCGAGCTTCTCACCCGTTCTCTAAGGGAGAGCCCGGACACCCTGCGGAGCCAAGCCCAATTAAATCTAATTCTAGTGCTTTAATTCTTGCACAAGCGCATTCTCCACCTGTTGCGAGGGTGGGCAGCAGAAGGTTGGGAATGTCAAGCAGCTGTGCCCTTCCTAACCTCCGCCGTGACACACATAAAATCCGAAAACACTCAACACTGAAAGCTCCCGTGTTTCGAACGCCCCTTTCGTTCGTCAATTTCACGGCCAAGCGGAGAGGCGACGCGTTCACGGGATCTAATGCATGGGAATGTTGCCTGCGCGAGACATGTCAAGCCTTCGGTTGGCTCCTCTAAAAGAGGTCTATTTACATAGCGGGTCACAGCTCGCGTTTTTTAGACTTCTTAGCTGCCGACTTTAGATTAGGTCACCGTGTTAGTATTGCAAATATCCAGGCTTTGATAACAATACCAAACAAAGTCTGCTGAAATTAAGCTTTAGTGTCACCTTATATCAAACAAACAAATACCAAATATAGCAAGCAGATGCGTTATATCAAATGTTAACTGGTGTAAATAATGATGGCTATTTTCAGGGAAACGAAACTGCTATTTTTCACGAGAGCCTAGGGGATATATTATGGGAAATAGATTTTTTTCATAGTTGGCACAGAGAACAAATGGTTAGCACAATCATCTGCCTCACAATTCTGAGCTTGGTGGGATTTCTTTAGGTACTCCAGCTTCCTCCCAACCCCCCCCCCCCCCCCCCACACACACACACAAAAGCTTCACCATCTTGTGGGAGCGAACGCTTGTCTGTAAAAATGGTTGGCCCGCGATCAAGAAAGAAATTTAACAACCTAATTTCGGAAACAAGTCTGTGAACATGTCATCAATATAAAGTAAGCGTAAAACTGCCCATCAATGCCAATTTTCTCCACCCGTGACTCGGAAGCTTGGATGGGCAAGATTCCAGAGCCACTTTCAAACAATGCTATATGTCTCCTTTAACAGAAGGGTGTCAGATTCCACCAGTATTCCTCCAGCTTTCTGTAAATGCCTTGGATATCGGAGACATTTATTCAATAAAATGCAAAAAGTAGTTGCTAAGTGGTTGTCCAGCTCCAACTCCAATGGATAAATCGCAACAAACCACTGAATTCCCTCGGTGACGCAGCGCTAAACATTCGAAACGATGACGACCGGGGGATGCAAACAAAGTGCAATGAGTTTACAGCGGTGGCTGGTCCCGTTGGAAGCGTACCTGGACTGCATCTCGTGCGACTTGCTGGCAGATGTTGCCGTGCCGCTGCCGGTCTGCTGGCTGAGCTCCACCAGCGACTGGTAGTACTGCTGCTGTTGCTGCTGCTGCTGCTTGTAGCGGGACAGGATGAAGAAGAGGCCCAGGATGCTTTTCAGGTTGCCATTCCTGATCTCTGCAGATCCCCCAACCCCAAAAAAACAACAGCAAAAAATAAGGAAAGACATAAAGTCGGTCACTGCTGTTGGAATGTTGGATCCCTATTATGGAAGACAAACAGAGTCTAACCCTTAAATCACTTTATACGGCTGAAAAGACTCAGAAGAAGCCTTCATCTTGTCTTTCCAAAGCATAAAGTGGCTTCTGTGTGTGTAAGAAGATCAGCAGTTTAAGGGCAGCTCGTACTTACAATTCTCCGCCGCTTAGTCTATAATCAGTAACACAGAGAAGCTCACATGAACAAACCGTGATCTATCGGCCTTATGAAACACGGAAGCTGCGCTTGTAAATATCCCCAAAATGAACTTTGTTGACATCTGCTAAGCGGAGCTGCTGTTATGTTCATGAAAGTGAGACAAACTATGACAAAAAAAATGACAAATACCCACCAAGACAAAAAATAGATAAATAAACTAAAAGAAAAAATTATGCCCAGGGAATCAGAATGAAACAAAAATGCAAAATATCCGCAGCGAGGCTATCAAATCTCTTGAAAATTCCACCCTCCGAATAAAGTTCCAGAGTTAATCGCTGAGAAAAATCAAAGTAATGTATCTCCCGCAGTGGGCTGGAATAGAATTTGGATGAGTCCCGGCAAAGGAAGACTTCATCACTGTGACTAACGCAGCCATTTGTGAAATGGAGCTCTCATATCAAACCCTCGGCGAGAGCCGGCGCAGGCGGAGCGATGGCTGATAACGTTTTTTTTTTTTCAAGTTATTTTCAAGATCTTACAGCCATCTCATGTTTTTTTGAAAGGTGGTGAAGATTAATTTCTGGGGGGGGGGGGGGAGAGAGATCCCATTTCCTCACACCCACAGGAGTCAATTTACTCTCCGTTCGGAAGGAGGCGGTCCATTACTTTTGGCAGACAAAATGATGCAGCCTGGTCGAACTTGGGAACTTTGAAAACGAAAAATGAAATGCGCCAATAAATTGTATTTGTTCTTGTCACGCCATTGACATTTGGTGACGTTGTGTGTTCATAACTGGACTCTTATTTACAGATACAACCTTTGGTACTGAATCATTATCAATCAATAGTTGATAGATTGATCGACTATTTGAGCAATTGTTAGAGAATTGTTACGATCAACCAATAACGATGATGATTTAAAATAGACATTGATTCTTATTCTTTTGGAAATGTGAAGTCGGTCAAAGGGTAAAACTAATGTACAGACACATTTTCGCACATTTTATCGGTGAATGCTTGCTCGTGTACTGCCTTTAACTTTTATTTTGTGTCAGCCATGCAAAAGTACCCCAAAGACAAGACTTCTCTGAGTTTTAGGTAGGATTGGGGGGACTTGTTGACATTGCAAGGTCTACCATTGTGTGGTGAGGGACTGACAGGAGATCGTCAGTAAGACACGGTGTTTTCATTAAGCACGAGTCGGGAATCGGGGGCTCTTTAGCTGTCGCCGGCACTGGCGCGATGAAGAAAATAAAGCGTTTCTGCCTGGCCCATGTTCAATGAAAATGCGTCTTTGCTTCTCAGGGTCTTTTAAGTGGTTTGACGTGCTTCCATTCAGTCGATCTTGTGATTTGGTGAAGCTGTTCCGTGGGTTGCAAAAGACTTTGTTAAAGAGGAGGGTGAGGGATAGATTCAAGCATCGCCGCGAACATAAGGCGGGAGACAAATACTTCTTGAGCGATATAAATTCTACCTTTGCCTACTCATCAAACTCATGGCTTCAATTGGCTTCAGTGCACGCACAATGCATGCCAAGCCAGCGTCTTTTGACCTTGTTCTTGCTACTTCACGAGACAAACAGTGCCCCCCAGGTTACTGGGGGCTATTCGTCTTGGATCTCTGAGCCACCAGTGACCCACTGGAAGGACCACTTCATGTAAGCCGTGGCAGAAAAATGTGAAAAAAAAAAAAAAAGTGTGGTTTGAATGAACTCTTTGGTTCTTGGAAGAGAAGATTCAACAGATTACCACATGAAAAGTTGTTGCTTTTTGGTAAATAATGACAACATGGGGAGAATGTGAGAAAAGACAGCATCAAAACATATTTGCGTGATACTGTCACACGAACTTAGTAGGGTAGTGTAGTAAAAATTTTCCAAGCATCAGGAGTGTTTTAACGCCCAGATTGTTCAAAATTTCACCCATTATAGTGTATCGGGCAGCTGGTAAAGCGTTGGTCTCACAGTTCTGCGGACCCGGGTTCGATCCCGGCCCCGCCTGTGTGGAGTTTGCATGTTCTCCCCGTGCCTGTGTGGCTTTTCTCCGGGCACTCCGGTTTCTTCCCACATCCCAAAAACATGCAACATTGATTGGACACTCTAAATTGATAGGCTCCAGCACTCCCCGCAACCCCCGTGAGTATAAGCGGCAAAGAAAATGGATGGATGGATACAGTAACAGTTAACTGGGATGGACAAACAATTAAATCTTATTTCCATTATTTTTCACGCTAAATACTGTGCTACTGAATTCCTCTTTCGCAATACCGTATGCAGTTTCTCTCAGTAAACTACCGTACTATCATACAATATATCATCTGCAATAATGTAAACTAATCCCTCAGAGAGCAAAAGAAGCATGGGAAATAATAGCAGGCATTGCTGGCTGGTAACCCGATAGCCCATTTATTTACAGACTTTGAAATTCCACGCCTGCGGTGACTCACGTAGCTGTTTTTAGTACGTGACTGCGAGCGGTGGGCTGAAGTAGATTCACAAGTGTCGGTCAGTGTGTCAAACTCTCACTATTTTTTTTTTTTTTTTACTGCCGCTGGCACGATCAACAACTGCTGGGATCACCGGCACAATTGCTGCAGAAGACAATATTACTTCATTGAATGTACAAATGTGAAATGAATTGTTAAAATTAGAAAGAAAGGTGCCCCTTTAGAAGTGATAAGAGACTCGAACTATAGAGCCAATCTCGTCAAGGCTCACTTCACAGCGAGCGACATGGCAGAACGCGGCTCCGGTGGACCTTTGTGGAAAAATTACAGGCGCCGACTGTTCGCCGCACACCAGGCGAGTGAGAACCGTACATCTACCAATGGAATGGTAGGTGTGTAAGTTTTGAGACTCCACAAACTATGCACTGTACTGTATTGTTGTCTTCCTGAACCACAAAAACATGGTGCAATTGTCAAGGAAGAAGTTGATTGCCCAGAAAAGAAGGGAATAAAGGAGAAATGGTGGTTATTTTGAGACTAACTAGACCCACTCAGACACTCTCTGCACTTTGTTTTCTTGTTACATCTACATATGAATTCATAAATAAAGTATTATCATAAAACACAGCATGCAGGATACATTACCGTGTTATGTTTTATGTACCAGCATGATAAACGCTCAGGTTTCCCCCCACCTACGTACATAGCAATAACTACTGACCGACTTAATTCGTTTCTGAGGTCCAGATCTTACCTTCTGCCGAGAGCCCTTGTACATTCACTCCTCTAGCGTCGAGGAAACTGAGGCAGGCGTCCACATTCTCAATCTGGAGGGGAACAAATGAAGGCAAGGCAATCAGACACACAGCCAGTTATCATACTTCACATTCAATGAGCTGAAATGTCTCGGGGAGGGGTCGTGGGGGTGGCAGAGATGATCAGCGTTATTATCTATAAAGCGCATCATTGTGTGGTTACGAGGCCCGTGGCCACATGACCCCCGGGCCTGTCTGCGTGACATAGTGACCGCAGTGTGTCGCCACCTACGCAGCCCGCGGCGCAGCGGAGTTGAGTAAGAATACATTGACAGCGGATGAATAAATGAGTGGGCAGCAGCCGAGACGCAAACACCCACAAACGCTGTCGACAACGCTCACGAAGAACTGTGCGTCCTTCAAACGGGGGATTTTTTTTTTTTTTCCCACATTCCTTCATGAGCATGCTGCTCAAATGCCAGCAGTGCTCCTTTATATGACGAGTTCAAAGTTCACAGTTCCAGTCATTCAGCGCAGCGCGCCGGACGTCCAGCATGCAGCAATGATGATTCACGAGCTGGAAGACCCCCTCAGACCCCAAGTCCTCCTCCTTCTCCTCCTCATATGTGCTTAAGAAACCAGTTTGACTCGTTTATTACGGAGATGTTCAATTATAATTAGGAAGTACGACCATATTTGTCTCACCGAATATGGAATTGCAACCTAAACATGCATTCCAACAACCTAATGTAGTAACTAGTGTAAAATGTTTTGTGTAATTTTGATGCCAGTGGAACAGTGGGTCAGCTGTTAAAGCGTTGGCCTCACAGTTCTGAGGACCCGGGTTTGATCCCGGCCCTGCCTGTGTAGATTTTGCATGGTTTTTTTTTTCCCAATCATAGTTAATGAATGTGAGTTTGTGTAAAATCAGGTAAAATAAATAATAATATATATAAAATATTGGTATTTGTATTGAATACGAGCTGGAAAGATTGATGGATTCCGGCAAAGGTCAACACACTTCCGCATTCACAAGCCGTCTCCCCATTGAGAACAGATCCAGCAACAAAGTATTTGTATGGGTCCAGACTTTTCCGTGTAAATCTCGATGACTCACCAGATCCGTGTGTATATCCAGTTGTCCAAGAAAAGCGGAAGCGAATTAACAGTCCACTTTCTTATCGGTGAAGACATTGACTTCGGCATTAAATACGGGTCTTCTGTGCCGAGTTTATCAAATTTTTCCACATCCGTCGTTTAATTTTGCCTTCTAAATGTCTAACGGTATCGGACAAGAATAAGCTATAAGAACAATGCTTTGCTCGACCGGCAATATGGCGGCGTAAACAAAAGTCACGTGATTTTATGACGTAGGTACTCGAGCTCTCTTACATAGATAGATTTGTGATTTTACAATAAAGATGAAGTTGGGTCAAAGTGTAATTTGGGTGCCGCTTTTTCTGTGGATTTATATATGTGAATTTGGGGCAATCCCTGCAGTAAAGTATCGCAAACGTCAAGGGATTTTTTTGGTGTCATTCCGAGCGCGTTTCCATTTTGTTGCAAGACCACAAGTCACACAAATAATCCCTCCATGTGCGCGACACAACACGCCTCACTTGTGGGCTTCCATATTGCCTCAGCACGTTTTGCACACACGCAGACATACGTGTCCTTTGTGCGCTCGCTTGTTTCACCCCGCCACATTTGCTCAGATGTCTGCATAAAAAAAACAAAAAAAACAAAAGGAGTGTTTTGTGATCAGTTTTTTGTTAAATGACTTCTCGTTTTGAATATTTATGGCTGTTTTGCACTTGTTTGACAAGCCACGTGTGTGACCTGTGGATGAGTCTTTTAATAGTTCATAAACACAAGAAAGGGGAGAAAGCGATCAACACAAGATATGGCATCGATGAAAAATCCATCCTTTGGGACACCAACTGACTGTCCAAAGAGAAATCCTGAGACTTATCCGATGAAACCGGTGTTTGTTTAAAAGTCTCCCTGAACACTAAAATGACGCAAAAAGAACTTGATAATGATGAAGGTGTCGATGACGGCAGGGGCATTAACTTTCCAGAGGTCTCTGGCGTGGTGTAACTGCTAGTTTGGTGAGCACTTTTGGCTTTGCGGTATCCTTCGCCAGCCTCACGAGCAACTGATATCATTTATTTTTTCCAATGCGAGCTGGCACCAAACAGCCTTTATCAGCAAGATGGAAAAGGGCATTTTGATGAGGCTCTCAATAATACGTTCCAACAGGAAAAGGGGGCACATGTGCGACCAGAATTGTGGGAAGGAACTGACCGCGGAATAAAAACGGGGAGATGTTAATATTGGGCGATAACCGGTTTCCACTCTGCAACTGAAAGTATCACGCGGATGCCATGAGTGAACAAAAATGCCGGGTGACACAAAGCCGGCGTCGGAAACCGCGAGACACCACGCTACCTGTCATTGACACTGGTGCAGGCGAAAATATTGAGGGACATAACTCAACAATACGGTCACATTGAGCCTGATAACCCCAAGAAACAGATCTTTAAAAAAGACGAGAGAAGGGCATTTATCGCCAGTTTCGTGGCTGTGAGAAAACATTCCACAGCTAGGTTAGAAAGATTTACTTTGACATTGTTAAAGTTTGTTTGTAAAAGGTTTTGTATTTTCTGATGGGCTTAATTCTCTTGAACAAAGTTTTGTTTACGGTTGTCGTTGTTCACTGTTCACTCTGCTTCACCTTCATAGGGTGACGGTTTTTTGTGAAAAAGCGATGTCAATATTTTCCCAAACATCATCACTGGATAAGCAAGAAAACACATTTTCTGTGAAATTTTTGATGAATTTCATAATACAGAACTCTTAAAATTTAATTTGATTTTCAAATGCGAGGAAACAGGTTTAAATTTTCTGTCTGAAATAGGACGTCGCAGAGACAACAAATGAACAATGCGTTTAGCATGAATTTTCCCATTGCGAGTCCTTATTTCCAAAAATATATCTTAACTGATTGACTTAAAATGTAATGTTTTTATGACAAAAAATGCTTAGATATTTTGCTATGTTATGATGATAGTGCTCCACAGCGTATTTTGGGAAAAGTTAACTTCATGGAAATCGGGCCATAGGTAATACGCAAGGTTTCTTGGTAGTCACGATGTTATATGTCTTTCCTTTGCACTAAGCCTTTTTTAGGTTACCAAGTCAAATTAATAATACTTCATGTTACCAGAACTGAAAACATGTCAAGCTCACACAACCAGCTTTAACTCTACATGCCAAACTTGGAGGAATAACCCCACCATAATCCAACCTGTAAACCATGTGCTCCACTCGTTTTGGGAGTACCAAGATGGCGGCCTACTGGCTTCAACCAAATCGACATACCGCTCAATGCGTATGCGCTATCCAATCTTTTTTTTTTTTTTTTTTTTTTAGATCAGTGGTTTCTACCCATTTGCTATGTGACGGAGAAGTAGAGTGTGGATAGGAGGCAGTGACGCAGGTGAGTTCCTGGTTTCAGCAACAATACAAGGTCCAACAGAAAAAAAAAAAAAAAACAGGTGCTACACGTATATCTCCTTAAAAAATGATCATCCGACTTCAGTATAGCCTCCGATTCGTCCCCCAACAGATCTTAATATAGTCATTTGTAAAAGTCACATTGGCCATCAAGTGACTGGCACGGGCTAGAATTGGAAAGCTTTCCGCCGAAGATGAAATTGTCATGTAAAATGAGCCTGCACATCAATTGCCAGAAAACAAGCCCTGTTAGGAAAACTGAGCATAAGCATTTTACAGCGCGAGCGCATATCTTCATAAATGACAGGTTCTATTTCACCAAAATGTCCTACACCGAGTGGAAAATCCTTAAAAGTCGTTAGTCAGTGTGTGAATAAGGAAGACGATTGCCAAACAAATCAAGTGGGTAAATAAACCATTCTTGCGTCACCGTACCAAAACTCGCCTGATGAATGGGTGCCTCTTGTTCCTATTAATTCTTCTTGACACTTGCAAGCCAATTAGTCGGCCCATCATTCTCACTGAAGTGACGCATTACCGGGCTGCTTTTCACAGCCACGTATATTTAATTAATCAGCGCCGTCGAGCTGGGCTGATTTGAAATAGAGAATATTTGCATGCTGATGAAGCCATATTTCACTGCTTTTCTGTCGCTAAGATGTCGGCGCGAGGTTTTTTTTGGAAAACGCCGGCTTCTTTTCACCTTGGAGTTTTGTCTCATCGTGTGCTCATACATCAAACAATAACATCATTTGAGTTGTCAACAAGTGGCACCGCCGGTTGTGTAAAGAAACGCTCAAGTTCTGTCAGCTTATCAAGGACGCATGGCGGACTATCAGAAGGATGTGGACGGCCAATGGATGTCTTGATTATATAGTTTTCCAACGTCATAAAAACTTGAATGCCGTCCGTGTGGCTTTGTAAGCATCTGCCTCGCAGGCACACTTTGCGGCCACATGTGCACGGCAGTCAAACTTCTATTCATCTTTTTTTTTTTTTTTAAATCCCGCAACTGATGTGGTCTGAAACACTTTAACGCCCTGTGATGGGGTTTGTTATTTCGGCCCCTTTTTTACAGTCACGGCAGTAACATTACTGTGCAGTAGATACTGTAAGTACAATAGAATGCAACTAGCTGGTACTACTTAGAACAACATGCCGACATGAAGTGAATAGACTACCAAATATTTACACATTTCACAGGGCAAAAGCTATTCCCACGTGGTAATCCATTCCACCTCAGTGGGAACATAGAAGCCAGCATTTATGTCTTGCGCTACAGTTGCAGTTAACGGAGAATGACACCTGCCGCTATTTTATGAGCACTACGCCCTCTGAAACGTGCACATCTGTTGCCAGGATGGTGCTTCGAATGGTGCACAGGGTGAGCGGAGTGTGCCTGATTACCTCGTCGTCATGATGGGGGCTTTGGTTTTATAACATGGGGCATGACAATAAAATCTTATCTTGACTTTTGTGTCAGTGATTGCGTTTGTACAGTTACATACTATCTGGAAGAAGACATCGGGTGTACCCTGATGGCTTCTAAAAGCTCACCCAGGCCCACTGGGGGGACTGAATAGCTCCTTCCTCATGCGCACACGCTCTCTCGGGGGGTCGTTCCGCGTAGGTAAACATGACGGACGGCATTACTGTCGACAGGCAACAGATTTTAGCTGTCAGTGCTGTCTGGGGCCCCCCCTCGCTCCCAAAAGGCTCTCGCGGGGTTGCGCTGCTGACTCCTAAGACAACTGTTTGCACAACCCAGTGACTGAGAAATGATGCAAGTGTGGAAATACAGAGGGCGAGTATTGAATGCCACCTTGTGATGCACTGGAACAACTGACAATTGTGGCAGTAGAAGGATGTTGAAGCAATATTAGAAACTCGAACTCTTGCAGTAAATACTATACTGATTGTTTAGTACAATAACCAATTTTTTCCCCCCTAAGATCTCAACGTAAATGATTGGATGTCGGAAACATTGTGGAAATGGAAACAGTGAATCGACAGAAACAAACTGCACTCTTTTATCCCTCTGGCTACAACTGAAATGATAAAAAAAGACCGTTGTGTGGTCACTGACTGATGGGTCGACGTGCGTCAATTCAGCCGACCCGCCGGCCTCGACTGCATTTTTGGGAGGGAGTGTGAAAAGCGAACCCCGGCCACACTCGTAAGCGCTGGCTCTCGGAATACACGGCGCACGTTTGCGGCCGACAAGCATCTTTTTGTTGAAGCGGTGGGTAATGAATGCCAGCGAGAGACCCAGGCAGACGAAGGAAAACAGCAACCGGGTGGAATTGACTAAAGGCACCGAGGTGGAGAAGCAAACATCGGGTTGGCTCGGCTCTGAGAGCTCGCTGGTGTAGGCCAAGAGAGACGATGGATGAAAACAGACAAGAGGACCAGAAAGAAAAACGACAGGAATGTTCCGCAACTCTTCACCTTTGGGCTTGCATGACAATTTTCAACATTGCGGATGCATCACTACTTCTCTTAAAGCACGCCAAGCGTGTCAGCTACTGAATTGGATTCGATGGCTTCCTTTCAGATTCTGTTTCAGGACCATTAGCGACTAAGGAAGTGCTGTGAGCGCTATAGAATTACTCCCAAGTTTGTACTGTATCCGTGGCGAGGGAGACTGCAGCTGTTGCGGTCAAACTGCATCAGATCAGAAGGGTGGACCCGTTTTTCACTGCGTCCGTCTTAAACAGTTGCTCCAAATGAGTGAATTAAAAACTCGAGATTGAGCAACAAGTTCACCCAAAAGAAGCCTGCGCACGCTTGCTCAACTGAACAGTCAAATAATCGTTCAGTCTCAATGTCCAGATAGTAATCAGTTCGCAAAATACAGGTACAGCACCAAATTATGCTATTGAAACTGAAAATCATAATTGTAGGGGAATTCTCTCATTGTCCAAAACATGACCTGTAAAATGAAAATTCTTTGCAGTGAATTGACAATTGATATTATGTTCTGTAAAGTCATGGAATATTCCAAAATTAACAGCTCTCCTACTTGCACTTCTGTATTTTATAGCTCCTGATTTACGTATGCTTGCCTCCTTAAAACATTCCGAATGCAGAAATGGAATGGGAGACACGAGCTGCCAACTTCTGGGGAGTAGGAAAAAACTCATTTTAAAGCCTGAAGGTGGTGAGCGATTACAGGATTACTGTATATCGAGTCTAAAGTTCGAACGGGTTGGAGTTATTTTTGGGCCGCTTAAAGACAGCGTCAACACGCTCCTGAAATTGTATGGCTTATTCGCAACTTCTGCAACTTTGCAGGTTGTTTCCTTGAGGTGCAGGAGCGTATGAGAAAGCCCAGTTCTCAGTTACGGTGCCCGCGGTGCCGTGTACCGTATCATTTTCAGGGCTTCTTGCTGAACCAGCTGTTGCATATGGAAACAAACTAGATGAGTGGTGAAAGCCAACTAACCAGCGGATCAGAGGACTTTATTTTTCCCTTCAAACCAAGTCTATCCGCCACCTCAACATTTGGCAGAGGTGAACCCGCTTAATACGTTTTCACCCCCCTTGACAGCTCGATATTGACTTATGGATTTCTGGCTACGAGGCGATCCCTGCGCTGTGGAAAACGGAGCGCTTTAACTCCCCGAACTGCGATATTTTCAGCAGTTGAGAACTGGGCATCTGCCGTGTCCCTGCCTATCACCAAGCTTTCAAAAGGCCATTGGGAATGCTTCTGCAGCCCAGAGTTCCCATCATCCGTTTGTTGCCATTTTTTCCATTTCCAGAACTTGCCCCGCTGTTGTAAACAACCTGAGGACTCGGTGCCAGTTGCTTGTTAAAACTCCAGCCCGGAGTGGGAGTCAAATTAGGAACATGATCAATTGGTCGTGGAGGTTATTAATGAGCAGCGGTGGTGATGAAGCATCTGGCCGACGAAGAATAAGCCAGTGCCATTTGTGCTCATGTCAGCGGTGAGGTGCAGGCAAGCACACAGATGGGGTCCAGATGAGTCTCAAAGAAACACTAGACTCAATTAGACCACAAAGGCAGCCCGGCAAATGTGCTGCCGAGGCCAAATAGTTAGTGGGGTTGCCTCGCTGATGTCAAGGGGTTCAATTTAAAAATGTCTTTGGTCGATGGCAACTGTGTTAAACCCGTTGATATGATATGTCCACAGTTTTGTTGCCGATGCAGAATTTGAGGTTCCACTTAGTGCTCGACCACAGAAACCGCAGAACAAGGAATGCTCGGGGAGGACCAATATGTATTTGGCCCACAGAAAGCATTGTTTAACCTTTGGAATTAGGGTTAACACATTTGATGGGACCCTACTTGTTCCAAGAACTGTTGGCCTGTGAATAATTTCATTCATGCAGGACCACCATCCAGTCAGTCTTCACGATGTCCAATGCGGACAAGAACTCTATTGGAAGGGTATGAACCCGATTGGTAGCGCAAGAACTCTGTTCATCATGAATGAACGGTTAATAAATGTGTGGCAGGTTAAACTGTCAATGCTAAAACCCTGCAAATTTTTTGTTTTGGACGCAAGTTGGCCAAATTTCTAAGGTTGCGATATTTCACACAACAACCAGGCATCCTATCTGAGCATCACGGGTTCTTTTTCTATATACCTGAAAGTTTTTGAGGGTGCAGCTGCGGGCCGTTGCACACACAACTTTACAAATCATTAAATCACAAGTGCAGAAATGTTTCATGCGCTCGCTGTCATTAAATAGTTTACAGCCCTAGTATCTTGTCTCTTTTAAGAGCATGAAGGGTTTGCCACTTTTAATACGATCCGCAACACTAAAAATCTGGCAGACTTGAAAATAATGCGGTGAGGTTTTTTTTTTTTTTTTTTTTAAATCTAATCTCTCCTAAAACGATCTGCGGTTCCTGCGGGCAGATGCCGTGACACTTCATTTACGGAGTGGTATTCATCATTTACGAGGTGATGTGTTGTTTTTTTTTTCGGTTTTTTTTTTTGTTCTTGCACAGGACTCTTTGCTGAGGCGGCTCGAAACAAAAGGCGCACGCATAAACCCGAGAAAACGAAAGTGCGCACTCATCTGTATTCCAGGGGAACTGCTGCGTGGTTTGCTAACGATGTCTGTCTACAATGAGGAGGATTAGTGTTGCGAGGCCTAATATTTTCTGCCCATCGCTGAATAAGGCGCTTTTGCTATCCGCTACAATGAGCTGGGAAGTTCATAGAATTGATGCAAAGTTTTCCTCCCGACGAAAACAAGGCGCATGTGAGATCCAGTCATCGGTTTAGCATCAAATCATAAGCAATCAAGCAGAATATTTAGCTATCCGGTGCTGCACGGTGCATTGGTATTTTTGTGAAATTACAAAACCGTTTTTTCCTAAAAAAATCACCTTTAACGTCACAGTACTGAACACTTTGGATTTAGCTCATAGATTCACAGTGAATGTCACTTTTGCTTGTTGTTCAAGTCATTAGGTAGTAAGTTTTTTTTTTTTTTTTTTTTTTTTTTTTTAAGGCTAGGCTCTAGTTTAAAACAAGAACAAAAAGAAGTCCATTGACCAAACGTTTGTCGCAAACATTTTCTTCAATCAGTGTTTGCTCCAAGCAGGAATCCCAATGCAGTCAGAGATTAGTTGAAGACTCTACCCTGACACCGACGTGGCAGACGCTGCTCCTGCAGCTGCTTGGTTGGCCGTGATCCATTCCGCACACCTGAAGAGACTTCTCACGCGGACAAGAATTTGGAAGTTCATTTCTCGTCCGACAAAAAAAGATGAATTAAACTCGTCTACTCTCGAGCGGCTTCCGTGCAGTCTCCGAAAACGACTCCTGCGTTGGTAGCTCAGTGGAAACAAGTACTGGGATCCACTTTTTCCATCAGGACAAACGTATGCTTCCGATTTTGTGGTATCAGCTTGGTCCTTGACGGGATGGTTGGATGAGTTTGGTGTGGATGAAGTCCAACCTCAACCCCATCAAACAACTTTGCTACCGCATAGATCCTCTTCAGGATCAATGGATGCAATCAGGAGAAGACTGCGGCGCCGTATTTTAGTATATTGAGTAACAGTTTCGCGCCATTTTAGCTTTTCGGCGTGTACCGAATGTGTTCAAGTGTGCATTAGTTGTTTCCTTCCTTGTGCCCACAGTGGAAGCAACCGTACTTCCTTAGTTAAGTTATGATTCCCAAGCCGACTGGACCGACTGTTCCCCCGGAGCAGGTGGGGGGGATCAGGGGGCTTAGTAAGTGGCTGCAGACAAAGAGTAAAACTCCATACGCGCGCACACACATGTATTACAACTAGGACATGCCATTGATATGGTCGATAACGATTTGATACTGAACCTCAACTATAAACCACATTCCGTTTTAATGCAGGGCCTTAACCCCAATAAAAGTGGTTCTCACAATTTTTTGACCAACTACAACCTAAAAAAATACCACCCAAACGGCATAAAGTGCATATTTTGTTACCGCACGACCTTCGGCCCCGAAATCACACAGCGCTCATTCTTTAGAAGTCATAACCTTAAGTAAATAAGGCAGTATAAAGCCAGAAGGACGTTTCCTTGTGGTGGTTTGCGCCACAGGTCCTTACCAGTTAGGCCCACAATACGTTTTGGAGTTTATCTCCAGGAAACTCGGTTTGACACCTCTAACGCTCAGGTTTCACCTTCCCGCTTCCTTCCTGGTCCTTTAGAGCTATTTCCGAACGGAGCGCGGCTGACTTCCACCGCAGCTGGACTCGCCGCGGACGCGTGAGTCAAAGCAGCTGAAAAATGACACAAAACGTGTGAAACCAATTGTACGAACACATTCCTTTTGGAGAGAAGCCCGGATTTTTCCTCTCAGATGCTCCGAGACTTTAAATCAAATCCATCAATTTGTCCCGTCTGCGCGTTTACGCCCTACATAATAGCACTGTGGAAATATACGGACACATACCGGGACAATGGCTATAGCAGAGCAAAGATGCAGTATTTTGTCGGGCTCTGACTCAGACCTCACCCGCCGCTGTCTCGTTAAAAGAGCAACAGATTGACTTTTTCATTTCAGCGGCAGGCGCACGGATGCCGCGCTCGAACCAATATCCCGTAAGCACGTAGTCGACTCTAGTTAAAGCGGGGATAATGATCTTACTGTGATGAAAATGAGCGGTTACGCGAGCATGAGGTATCATTAAGTCGACGGCGTGCTGAATGGCAGCCAGAAGTGCACAATAGTCAAAATAAATAGGCTTGAACTTCTACGATGGGGAGGGGGGGGAATTTCTATTTAGAAATATCAACCTTCTGAGAATGCATGGCAGGGTCAAACCATTTGAGCTAAATGAAAGTCGACAGTTTTGCGTCCAAATGATGGATGATAAAGTACAGTATGAGATCAGGTGGATTATAAAAGCAATTGTTATAAGTTTGTAAGGTTGTAGAAGAGCCAACGCGTCGTGATGCAAAGATTGTGTTTTTGTCATCTTTTGTATTCTGGATGTCGGAATGACAGAATGGAAGATGAGACTCACCATTTGGGTCTGACTCCGGGGGCTGCCATTGATATCCTCCACCTTCTCATTGGCTGCAGGAGAGAGGACCAGAAGAGATGTTTACTATCCTTGCACAGCATCCAGTCCAGTACGCTCAGGTGCAGGCCGGCACAGAAGCGCCGGGTTAGGTGCACACGCAGCGTAGGAGGGTGTGTGTGCGAGTGTGCGCACAGGGCGTCTGGGAAGCAAAGCTGCCTAATTCGTCAGCTGCTGCCAGAGAATTACTGACAGGCCAGAGCGTGGCCTCATTGTCTGTTTCGGGGCAAGCGGGGAGGGTAAAGTTTCATTCCGACAGAGAGCGAGAGAAAGAGAGAGAGCGAGAGAAAAAGAGTGTGCGAGTTCAAGGAAGTACAAATGACAGGTTTGGGAGGATGGGCAGCATTAGTGAGAAGTAAAAGGAGAAGAAAAAGTCTGTACCGTGACACAAATAGAAGAGGTCGTGATGGAAGTTTTAACGTTCATTTGGAACTCGAATACAGGGGAAAAAAAAAAAAAAAAGTTGTATACATGCCTGGATGCCATAAGTAACGTTGTGCTCATGGCCTGCAGTTCATTTTGAAAACGATACGAGGGCCAGGAAATTGGTAGAAAAAAATTATGAAAGAAGTAAATGTGCATGTAAAGTATTATATATATTTTGCCAGTTATTTGAGCTGAAGGAATTTTAAAAAAAGGATGAATAAAACCAATTGTAGGGTACAACAAAATATACAACTGAGTTAGGTCATTTGTAAATGAGGCTTACAAAAAAAAAAATTAAAAAGTGTCTTAAATTTGTAGATTTGTTCATTTTAATAATCAATTAGTCATTAATTCCCATTATTTTGTTTTATGTATAATTAAATACATTTAATGACACAATTATTAAATAAATCAATTTCATTAAAATGTATAAAATAATTTTAATTTAAAATCAAAATTTTCAATTGTATTTATCCATCATACACAATGCACCGATTATTTAATAAACTGATTTGAATAAGTTAAATGTACAGTACGTAAAATGGATTTCCTATTTTATTACTATCACAATAAATTCTTTATAAATTACTTAATGGGATGAATGAATAAGAAAATAATGAATCAACCATGTGTGAGGAGAAAACATCAAAATGAGTGCAATAAAAGAAAAATCATGAAAAAAAAACCACCACGCTTGATCTTGTAAATGCTCAGTGGGCGGGAATAAAGAATGCAGTGGGACATAGAAAGTTTACAACAGAGGAATGAATCACTTTCGATCTTCACTGGCATCACTTATTAAAATAATGAGTCGACGCACCGGTCGTTATGAAAACTGCCGGCAGATGCTCCGAAACGCTGTTGCCCGAGCCCATTGAAGAGCCAGCTGATCGACTTCAAAGCGTACAAACGTCCCGCTTCATTGCGCGTCGCACAATTTTAACGAGTGTCACTTAGCGCATAATTCCCTGTCAACACAAGTTACACACTCGATACAAGCAAGACCCGCTCTTTGATATTTGATGGCTCTTCAGGTCTTCATAAATCGTTACGTTGCAAAGACCGAGAGAGTAAATGTCTTGGAAAGATGAGCAGCAATTTTGTCGCGATTTGCAAGACGAAAAATAGCACTATTTTATAAAAACATAGAATAATAACAATTAACTATAAAGTAAACAATTTAACAGTCTGTCCATCCTAATAATTCAATAGGCATTGTGCTGCTTCTTTTGCTCTGTGTGTCTTGGCCACTGGGGGGCACTATATGTATATATACACATACAGACATTACTCCATGTCGAATGATGATGGAACAGAGGACAATGTCTGCACATTTTGCAAAAATTTGCGTTCAAATATAAGTTTAAAGGTTAAAAATTTGCACAACGTCGATGCTAGTATGTGAGCTCGTCTATGGCCTTTATCATTAAAATAGTCTTAAGATACCATTTCAAGCAGAACAGCGGTGAGATGTGCCGTAGGTGTGACAGAATTTAAGGTGGAGGTGGGACTGCATCAGGGATTCACTCTGACCCCCTTCCTGTTTGCTGTAGTAATGGATAGGCTGAGCAGTGAAAGCAGGGAGCAGGCGGAGGAACAATTAGAAAGATGGAGGCACGTACTGGAAAGGAGAGGAATGAAGATTAGCCAAAGTAAAACAGAATATATGTGCATAAATAAGAGCTGCGGAGGGGGATGAGTGAAGTTCCAGGGAGAACAGATGGCGAGGGTGGACGACTTCAAATACTTGGGGTCAAAAATACAGAGCAATGGTTAGTGTGGTAAGGAAGTAAAGAAACGGGTGCAAGCAGGATGGAACAGTTGGCGGAAGGTGTCTGGTGTTCTTCTACAGAAGGGTCTCCGCTAGAATGACGGCCAAAGTTTAAGAAACAGTGGTGAGGCCGGCCATGATGTACGGATTAGAGACGGTGGCACTGAAGAAACGACAGGAAGCAGAACTTGGAGGTGGCAGAAATGAAGATGTTGAGGTTCTCGCTCGGAGTGAGCAGGTTGGATAGGATTAGAAATGAGCTCATTAGAGGGACAGCCAAAGTTGGATGTTCGTTCATGTTCAGAGGCGAGAGAGTGAATATATTGGGAGAAGGGTTAAAGAGTGAGAGGAAGACCAAAGAGAAGGTTCATGGATGTTGTGAGAGAGGACATGAGGACAGTGGGTGTCAGAGAGGAAGATGCACGAGATGGGATGGAAAAACATGACACGCTGTGGCGACCCCTAACAGGACAAGCCGAAAGGAAACGAAGAAGAACAAGAAGATTCCAATACAGCTAGCGCTCGTGATGCCAATTTTTGCTTGCAACTCTGCCAAGTGATGACTCACGTCTCTAAAACCTTGTAAGTTGTATCCCTCATAAATTGAGGTACCGGTGTTTCTGGTTGTGAAGATGGTAGAACGGTGTGTGTGTACCTATGATCTGGATGATCTGTGCGAGCAGGACTCCGTCGGTGACGTCCTGGCTCAGGTCCCTGATGAGCCGCGGACAGCCCGACTTGGCCAGGTAGTGATTGGCCCAGTCTGTGTAAATCTGTAACGAGAACATTGCAAGAGCGTTTAGCGAGGTAGATTCACCAATTTGGTAAATGACTCGTTGGATCAACTCAAATAAATTTTGGGCAGGTTTTCCATCCATTTTATTTCCTCCCATGTGATGTGATATAATCCAGTAGGCCTAACTCAAACATATTACTTCCATACTATGTGATATAATTGAGTTGGTCCAATTTAAACTTTGTAATTCTATATCATACAATATAATCGAGTTGGTAAAAAAGCACATTTTTAAAATGCAATTCAAGTCAAAGTTATTTAATAGGCCTCAATCAATTCATATCAGCCCAATTGAAATGACTATATTTAGCAAAATTTCAAATATTTAATTTAACACCGCATTTTCATTCATGACACAAATCTGTTTCTTTTTTTTAATTCAAAAATGAATATAAAAGTAATGTATACATTCAGATTTTTTTACATTGGGACAAAGATTGAATTTTTAAACTTTTAAACAGTCCAATCACATGTTCCGGTTCCACCTCTCAGTTCCTTTATCTGCATCCTCAGCTAGAGAAGGCTGAATAAAGACGACAACAGCACACGATAAATGAATGGTAATGAAACATAAAACCATACACAAAACTAGGTACATAGCAATTGAACGCTAAATCATAAGCACGCACGACGGGAGTGCCGTGATGCGTTGATGAAAGTGGCGCGCATATTAGATACAATAAAGCCGTTTTTACATATTTTACAGCCCCAAAGTGAGTCGTCACGAGCCGACCCCAATGACTCAACTGTTGCTCTTTTCATCTCAATTACCGATTTAGTCATTTGCAATTAATGTTTTACACTGTGGCACAACTTCCACTTTCATTTTCCCGTCCAACTAGTAAAGTGTCGAAGGTGCTGCGTTTAAACTGGCTTCCATTCACGCACTGGAAGACCTTAAAAACACACGGAATAGCTATTATTACTTCGTGAGCGCGAGATGAGAAATCCAATTGACGTGATTCATAATTGGCTGCAAATTTGTATCGAGTGCCATGGATTTATACATCGCTTTATGAGAATCATTCATTGAAATACGGGTTATAAAAGGAGGTTTAAGGAGCATTGGATTGGAAAAGCCATTGTATCAGCAGTCAGACCTCTTAGCAGTCTCTTAGTCTTTCACTGTAGCCCAAAAAGTGACTGATAAGAGACACTTTGTCGGCCCGGCAGCAGACTGAAGCCGACAGCTGCTGCCATTGCGCTGGGCTTGCGGGAGACACAAGACCCGGACCCGTTTCGGCCTCCGGGTGCCCCGCAAACGACCATGCAAGAAGCTGAATGGCGCACTCGTCACACTTTCCACTGCTGCAACACCTGAGCTTCCCTGACACTAATTTGCACCCTAAAATCCCCCATTTTCAGTCATTAAAAATCCCCATCACATAGTTCTATATCTCCATTTCTGTATGGAATGGGTCTGATGGCACCACTCAAGTATGTTTGCCAAAGAAGGAGATGCAAAACGGGGCTGGAAAAAATATATGGCGGCAACTTTCCCTCTAATTTTTGACATACTGTGGTCAGATCGGTGTTATCCGTTGAAGTTTACATGTCTCATTAAAAGATTCAGATTACAGCATTTACATTACCATCAGAAAATTTTAATAACTTTATTTGTGTTTTTTGCAAACTTGCAATGATAATGTCAACAAACAAAAAAATAGATTGCTAACCAAACCAAGCCAACTATGAACGGTAAATTTGCAAGGTCGCCACCAAATTTGTTTCATTTATTTATTTTTTAACCCACAATGATATCCCCGTCTGTTTTTATTGGTGTAAAATTAAACGTTTGCTTGCAGAATAGCTTTAGCAATGCTTGTTGAAGGCTGAATGATGCTCCCAAACAGTTTTAAGGTTAATGTTATGATGTCTCCTATTTTCAAAATACAGAATTAGCTTTTTGTGCACGGTATTGTCTACGCTTTCATCCTCTAACAGGCTGCGCCAAGGTGGAATTTTAACATTATACACCATCTCATCCTGTACTTTCTACTTTGGCTTCAGACCAGACCTTTTTTCCTCAAAAAAAGAGAAAATCTCGTCCAGTTTCACTACTTTTTCTTCATTATTCTTATTCTTATTATTCACACACGCCGACATTCATTAATGCAACAGCATTTCTTTTTTTTTTTTTTTTTTTTTTTTTTTTACACTTTTCCCAATATTATCAAGAGTAAACATTAGCAGCATGTCTAACTCGTCTTTGCTCTACGTTGCCCAGACTGTATTTCTAACTTAAGCACCGGACGGTGTTTGTAGTTATGGGTGTACCCCTTTAAGAGCAGGAGGTGGGCAGTGTCAGGTAAACAAGGAAGTAGAGCGTGTGGGATGGTGTGGTCGAGCAGCAGATTGTTACGCCGTGGTTCACTGCGCTGGATCGGTTTTCATGTGTGCTGAGTGTGCGCTACAAGTGCGCAATTGCGCAGGTGCGCAGCTTAGAGGGAACATTGTATGGCGGTGATATGAGCAAGTCCTCCAAGGTCACTCAATTTCTGATGCACTATGGCGCATATTGCATTCAGAGGGTAAAAAGAACTGCAAATATTGTATCCAATCAGGAGTCAAGTAAACAAACGGATGGAGTTGGAGTCACTCTTGGAACTGGACAACCACAGCACAGTAAAAAAAAAACCAAAAGTTAGAAACAAAGTTACTCCACACCAACACACACATTATAGTGGCAACTCCATTTATCACACTTTTACAGACATCATTTTTTTAAAAAAAAGGACTTATTTGCAATATCTTGATCTTGTCGAGACTGCGGGGGGAGAAAATAGCCAGCTGCCACTGCATCTGCTGTGGCTTTAGAGGAGACTTGGTTAAAAAAAAAAAAAAAGACGGCAAATCTAAAGGTTTACACACTGCGCAAATCCAACCTGGAGGGGTTTGTTTGTTTTCTGCTGCTTAGCGGCTGCATTTGACACGCCGCTTTGTGCCAGCAAAGGCGAATGCTGCAAAAACGGAAGACTCAGCTTACTGGATGGGAATAAAGTTTCACTTGGACAAATAAAACAACTTTGTTGTACCGTAAAAGTTTAGCTGGGTGAGGTAAGGGGTTTGTCTATTTTTTTTTTTTTTTCGGTTCGACAGTGATAGCTTGTATATTGCATTGTCAGTTTGATGAGTTTTTTTTTCCAACCTTGAAATTTCTAGTATTGAATACTATGAGGCAGTGCAACATCTATCTATCTATCTATATCTATCTATCTATCTATCTATCTATCTATATCTATCTATCTATCTATCTATCTATCTATCTATCTATCTATCTATCTATCTATCTATCTATCTATCAGAGCACAGTGCATGATTTGAAAGTGCAGAAGTGGTGCGTCAAGTCGGGACCTTTGCGAGTGGTCGGTGTCGCCTCTCATCCTCATCCCTCCCAGCTGCGTGGCGAGCATCAGACGCCTCGCCAATGCGCTTGATTCATGATTCCTTGGCGACACTGTAGAAGAGTTAAGCCCGCTTGGCTCCTCTCTGCCTCTCCTTTATTTTTTTTTTATCAACCGGTCAAACGACATCAACGACGCAAACAGTGCACACGCGACCGTTAAACACAAACGTTCGTGAAGCAAAGTCCTCCTCCTCCTCCTGCCTCGTTTACCTTCTCCGTAGTCGAGTCCCCCTTCGGCGTGAGACATCTGGAGCGGCTCTCCCATCAGAGAAGATAACCTGCCTTCAGCAGTCTTAATCACAATGCAGCGAATGCATCGGCGCAGGTATTATAGACAGGAGCTGCAGTGTCGCCCTGTAACCTCTAGGGGGAACTGGCAAAGAGCCGGATTGGAGGACCGCATCCCGTTCTGTTCAAGTATGCATCAATGCAGCATCGATGAACGGGTGGGCTCTTTAATCGTGGCAGTGGTCCAGACTTGTCAAATAGATTAAGTTTAACAACGGTCGATGGAGGTGGGGGGGGGGGGGGGGTAACTGAGCATGTACTGTATGTACAATCACTCAGAGTCCGTTTACTAGCGTAAGGCAGTCCGAAACGGGCTAAGTGCCCCCCACCCGTGGCTGCGGCGGGTCGAAAAATTGGCACGGCATCCGCTCTCATGTCAGTCCACAAGGTGATTAAATGCAACATAAAGCTGCTTTTACGGAACCAGCGATGAGCGCACACGGCTGAATGACGTTGGACACATGTGACGTGATGGATGGAGCGCTGAAAAGTTGTTAAATGGGGGGGGGGGGAACGCTCATCTTTGCGAATGAGAAAACACTTCCTGATTCCTTCCATTTTCACTTTGTTGTCCTTCTACCTATCAAAAAAATATCAAATGATGAGCACAGTAGCTGCTAACAACGGAGAAACATTAGGCAGGAAAACCATTTAGCCATTAAACAAGGCTGTGCACTGATGAAATGAAGCTCCAAGTCTCACTTCAACATAGTTCCTTGGCACCTTGACGCAACAAGAATTTGACACAGCAATAATTTTATATTAGACATGGCTCTGGGCTGACTGACGGCGACGAGGTAAGTTTTTCAGTCAAAAAATGGAGTTTTCTCCCCAAAGCATCTCCAAATATACTGGCGTTCACTGTACGTGCAATAAAGGAGTCACAAACTCCAGAACTCCATGTTGGGATAATTAGTTTGTAAATTAAGCAAAGTAAAACCCCACAGGGAGATTTTTCAGAAAAACGTAGACAACCAGATATTTACTTGGCTGTTTAATTTCACACTTTATAGGCCTGGCTGTTCAAAATTACAATACGACGATATTAAGACGGAGGAAGGAAGTGACGTCACTTCTGAAAGCAAAGCATGGCAGCTGTGTCTTCTGGAGGAAACGCGAGCGTGAATCCATTTCCTGGGGTCGTTTGAAAAGACGGACCGCCAGATCCCCGTGATGGCTTCCAGTAAGCATCCAGTACGCCGCTGAAAACCGATTTCCGACAGGATCACCGCGGCGCAGATGGCTTTTGTCTTGTGTTGCGTTGCGGAGCACCTGGAAGCCATTTTGGCCGCACCGGACCTCTTTGAGCGGCGAGTCTGATGCATCTTGATTCCTTCCAAAACTGTCATTACCTTGTCCCGAAAGCGGAATCGGGAGAAGGCCCTTTCCTACGGGAACGCCGGGGCTCCTAATTTCCTTCCAAGTGCTGCAACCCCTCCAAGTGGCGAGTCTCAAAGTTTCCCCCTCGTGGGCTCACCCTCGGCTTGAGGAAATAACAGTGACGGTTAAAGCAAACTTAAATCAGGAGGACGAAGTTGTTGTGACTGTGCCAGCTGTCAATCACGGCAAAAAGCGGGGGTGTATTCAGGAGGGCCGGCGGGGAACGTCCAGCTGTATTTACAAAGCCGATAAGTCAGTTCAGCACACAGCGATAAAACACAAATTTCACGCACCGGCGGATAGAATAAATATGGTTGATCGGGCTGATGCATGAGGGAGCGTAAATGGGGGAAACATGTCAATTGCGCCTTTATTTTTTCACTTCCCTGAAGAAAAAAGCCTTTGAGCGCGCCGCCAAAACTTTACACACAATCCCTCAAAGAGCCGATGAGGAGCATTTATTTCATTTTCAAGACAGAAAACGCAGTACACTGACATGGCGCTAACCGTACTCATAGAGGAGATGGGAAACTGTTTAAAAATCTTCAAGTAAATATGCATTTTTTTCTTTTATGGGGGGGGGGGGGGTGATGCACACAATATTTCGTTATGAAGTGTCCTGGCTGGTGCACCAAAATCTTAAACCAAGGATTCTTAGTGTGATCTGAGTACTACAAGTAGTACAAAGTAACAAGAATTAAAGGGGAAGTCCACTCTTTGAAAATAATTTATCAGATAGGTCACATCATTGGTACAGTAACTTTAAGTTATTGACAGTTATTGTCAGCGCCAATTTCTCACATTTATCCTTATCTGATGAAGAAAGAGAGGTCGGGAAGATGGAGAAATACGTCCATACAGATTTGAACCTGTGGCTGTAAATAATGTAGAATATTCGGATGGTTATTCGGACAGGAATGACGCAGAATCTGACGAGTGAGCTCCGCCGTCGAAGCTCGGCTAACGGCCTCCGCCGGTGCCGAACCTCGGCTAATGGAGAACCATCTGAATATTCAACAATATTGACAGCCACAGGTTCAAATCTGTATGGGAGGCCGCGAGCCGAGCTCCGGCGGCGGTGGAGACGGTTAGCCGAGCTTTGGCAGCGGAGTTCGCACGTCACACTCTGCGTCATTCCCATCCGAAGAACCGTCCGAATATTCAACATTCTTTACAGCCACAGGTTCAAATCTGTATGGACGTATTCCTCCGTCTTCCCGATCAACCAATACTTCTATCTCTTCATCAGAGGAGGATAAATCGGAGAAATCAGCGCTGACAATAACTCTGTGGGAACGTAACCGAGCACAGGACACGTCACATCCGCTCATGTGACTCCCAAATTATCAGCGACCCGGAACATTTAAAATTGACGATATAGGCAACCTTAAATGATATCTGATGAAAATCTTTATTTTAAAGTTACAGTACCAATGACATGACCTATCTGATACATGGTTATTTTCAATGAGTGGCCTTCCCCTTTAAATACAAATAAAATTTGCAACATTTTGGCCACGAAATTCAAACACCTAAAAATGAAGCATATAGCTATGTAAAGGCTTATTATCCCTTTTTTAAAGTTTCCATTTACAGTACATTTTAACTTCTCAAGTACGTACAATATATTTTGTTCAAGTACAATTCAATTGTATTTAATTTAATTCCAGTAAGTACCTTGGCCTCTGGATTTTCGTTCCTGCATTTGAATGGTGGCCCTTTTGGTGGGGAGGTAACTATTACTAACTATTTTTTTTTTTTTTAGGTGGTACTTGTAAAAACTTTGAGAACAGTGCCTTGACCTGGATTCTGTATTGGTACACAGTACTTCCAAAAGTCCAGCATGTGATTATTTCTGATGCCAACATGTGTGCGTATCGTTGCGTTCAAGCTAATCCCCCGGTGTGACATCACTCCACAAAGCGGAAAGCGGACCAAAACGACTCCGCCAAGACGTTCAGTCATCATTTTGTCAGCTGCCAAGCCACTTTGTCGCTTTCGCAGAAGTGCTGAGTCGAAAATGACATAATTGCATGCGGCCGTGAGATGTTTTTGGACGCAGGACGCACGTTGGATTTACTCAGCGTCAACGTCGGCCGCTCGTTGCGCGGCGGGCCGGGAAGAAGCCGAGTCACAGGAGGATGTGGTGTAAAGAAAATGCATTTGAGAGCGAGAATTAGGATCTGCTGTCCTAAACACTATCACAAGCACTGACCTACATTTACAACCTAAATTCCAATATTTCTGTGTATGCGGATGTTAGCTTCATTTGTCCAATCAGAATCTTTCTACTGCCATGTTCATCCAATCCGACCAGAGCCTTCAGAATCAATAGTGCTGTGTGAAATAATTCAAACTACATGAGGAAAAAATGGGAATGTTTACTGTCATGTGACAAATTCAACCCTCAAAATGCCAGACGGCTGCCCCTTGATGATGTCAGCATTTTTCTGTCTGCTGATTGGTCGGTCGGAGCGAAAACCTGTTCCAGGCAATTTGGACTTCACGCGGACAATCATGCACTGCAAGTGGATCCTCACTCCAATTTGATTGACAAATTTGATTCCAAGTGGCAACAAAAGCGCCAATCAATGCATTCAGGACACATAATCCACAACGTGATGAAGTTCAGAAAACCGATCGATACTGTTGGACTTCAAATCCGGATTTCCAAATCGCCTTCACATGAGCAGATTATCACCGAGGCGAGGGCACGACAACAAACGTGATCCCAGATATTATGTCGCTTGGCTGCAAAGTGAACGGAGAAGGAGCGCTTTTAGATTTCCGGGATCGAATTCATATACGTTAACAGAAAGCAGACCCCGGAATTATGAGGTTAGTCTTTAGAGAGCTTCCTGTGACTGATGGATGGCTGCTACTTCACAGAGCCGCTTTGCTCACGAGGCCAACAGTTGTTTGCTGGCCCGATTAAATATCAGTCAGGGAGTGATGGTGATGTAAAGTTCAGCAATGATGAATTGGCCCGGATTGAATTTGATTGGTTTGCACGTCGGTCGCCAAGGAAGCGTCCATGACGTCGCCGTGTAATCGTTGCACGTCAGCATTTGCTTTTGATTAGGATTATGAATAGAACGCTATGCCCTCATATTGCAGTTCATCGTCGGCGCCCCCCCGCCATATGGGTTGTTTTCACTGACGTCACGTTTTTTGTTGAATTACCCATACACCACTGCGTGCACAGTTGCTAGTTGGCGCACTCTTCAAAGACAAACTTAATCGATACACTTTTCAGAAGGCCAACATTACAGTTAAGATCCTTTTTTGTTAGCCACTTGAAAGATTCCAGAATTTTGCAAAATACTGGATTTGTTTATTGTTGTCTTTCTGCCATTGCATCAAATTTTAAACATAATAAACATTTCGCTTTGCTTGTGGTGAACTAATATACAGGTTTTACTTTTTGGAAAAAAATGGAATAAATGGAGTTTGTCTCGATATTAAAGAAAAATATTATTCGACCGCCTTTCGTTTTCTGTGTTAGCATACAGGTAAGTGCCCAAATGTATTTTTTTTAATCTATATTTTATATTTTTTATAGTTAGGTTGTTGTAGCTCACGAAAATTGCTGCAGTGTGTGCTGAGCTCTGTAACGTCCGTGCACCATTCCTCGTTGATATAAAAGCATATTCCACCGCCTTTCGTTTTCCGTGTTAGCATACAGGTAAGTGATCATACCTTCGTGATTTCTGTCACATAGAGTAAAAAAAAAAAAAAAAAAAAAAATCAAGGGCACAATAATGCACCAGGTAGCCCAGTAGTCAGTCTGGGCTTGATGCGCTGTCGGTCGCGTCTTCAATAAATGCAGTTAGAAACATAATGTCGTCCACCTTTCCTATGTATGTGTAGCGGATCTCAGGGATTAAAAAAAAAAAAAAAAAATGGCCGCCGTTGAAGGCAGCACAACGGGTGACGTCACGTGAAAACAACCCATTGCAGATTTTTCAGCGGTGGCATTAATGGGAATTTAAAGTTGCATGCCTTCAATGGTCATCAACTATTTAAACTATTTCGAACAAATGAGTGTGGGCGTGTGTGGAATTTATCCCCCAACCCCGCCGACAAATGGAGATTCCCAGTTCACCCATTGGTCACATCATTTAGTTCATCTGTATAGTTTACAGGAGCTGCATAGGAGAATAGTGTTTTCTCTTGCTTCTTAGCCTCAAGATCCTCCAAATGTGTGTCGCACAAATTTCTCGGGGCTTTATCTATTCTCGGATGTCTCGCAAGTCTTTGTAATCACTCATTCTTCAGCCCCCACCACCGAAAAAACACAAATAAATCGGGGGGGGGGGGGGGGCTACCGTGTCATCAGCGCCCCGCCGCGGCGAGAAATGCACGGCGAACAGATGCGCGCGCACACTTAAAATGTTATCATCAAAAACCAAACCACGGCGTTACATCATCGAGGCGAAGAAAATGCAAATCGGGAGGATGCGAGGATGAGCTTTTGATTTGGTGCCACGAAGCAAACCAGGGACTCAAGTGCAAGAGTTTTGCCAGACTGCAGCCACGCTTGCATTACAATTTAAAGTGGTTTATTTTCAAATTGTGTGTGCACGCTTGCATGTTCATGACAATGAAGACGATTGTTCTTCCTCGTCACCAGGTAAATAAATCACTCTTGATGCAATCAACTTGCTCTACCAGTTAGATAAATGGATACATAAAAATACATTAAATAACAATCCACTTCTGTATTGTAATATTATTGGGGCTTAATGGAAATTACATTAATTGTAGCAAATAAACACCGTTAAGGGGCTCCAATTCATATCTTGCACCAAGGATGACTGCAGTGGTGCGTGTACTATGCTGAGGTACCAGCAGGGGGCTCTGCTGCACCGATCTTGCCGGGGAATCACAGACTTGAAATCATGCACAATATTTTATAAGCCGGTGTGGTTCATTCAAGGACCGTTGAACTACCTATTAAATCACATGGATTTTATTCATTTGTCTCCATGAGCCGTATTTCAGGCTCCTTTAAATTCTGGAAGGCGTCAGCATATATCAGCCTGGTGCCACTCTTTCTCACTTTTGTTTAGCAAAAAAAAAAAAACAATTTTATGGTTACAGTGATGTCATTATCATCGTTGCAAACTGCAACACAGCCATGAATTCATTGGACGAGCGGTGTGTATGTTGCTGAGTGTGAGCAAATCAGGGGGAAATTAGGGTCATGACCCTCAGGGGGAGAGGGTGCCGGGGGGACTAATAGTACCGTTGTCCTGTTTGAGCGTGTCAGCAGACCTTTCGTGGTCTGCAGGGCTTCAATCTGTTGCGCAAACAGAACTTCTGACGGATTTAATTGGGAAGCATCGATTCGACAAGATGTGGTCGGAAGTCCCTGATGGTATGGTAAATCCATGCATGAAGCATTTCTTAATAATAATAATAATAATAATAAAATAATCAGCACCCTACGGCAATATACTTACAAAAATAACAAATAGAATGTGAATAATTGCTTTTTGGTGGATTATTTCTGCTGCTCTTTCTGGTGAGTACACGTTCACTTTAAGCAATTGGCAACACAACACAAACAGTGCAGCAATACATGCAGACAGACAATACAGTATAACAATACTCGCAGGCATCTAATCTTTTTTTTCAGCTACAAAAAACAACAGCAGCTTACTGAATGGTTGTGACCCTTGTGACATTGATGCTAGTTTTGTCAGGCTGTCTGAAGCGTAAAGCATGGGTCAGGAAAACTATGGCTCTTTTGATGATTGCGTATGGCTCGCAGAGCCCTCATAACGACATACTGTAAACAGCAGGATTCCTCAATGTATAATCGCGAGGATGTTTTGGTTGATCGCGTGACAATGTGCCCAAAAATAAATAAATAAATAAATAAACAAACAGACACCAGCCTGATCTTTTTTTCCTAATTTACCTTGCACCGCCCCCCCTCCGCTCTTAAAGGGGTACACTCATAATTACAAATGTTACAGTGCTTATCAATGTGCAGCCTATCAATGTGGTTTATAATGACAGCGTGCTTATGCGCCACCCACACCTGGAAATTTTTTTTACATAAAGACACGCCTCTGTCGGCAAGGAATGTTGGCGAGCGCACATAAGTGGGGAGAAATGGAAAAAAAAAATTAAACCTGCAGACCAGCTGATTGTGAAAACTCGGAACGCACTTCCCGTGTGAGTATTGCTATACTGACAATGTTTGGTTCTACCTATGCATATGAAAAGTCGTCACATTTAAAAAAACATTAAGACCAACTTACGTTCATAAATAACGGAAGGAAGTCTCAAAGGCTACATGAACTGTCATTTAATGACGGATGAAAAACAGCCGACAAAGCCATCAGCAAAGAAGTCGCATTCATGGTAAGAAGTACTTTTGTCATCATTGGTTGGCAACAGCATAATGTTACTTCAATGAATTTAGAAAGTTATTGTACTCTTAAAGTTTTGGTCTTACATGGAATGCACGAATACGCTTGTGTTTAGTTTTAAAAATATTGTGTGGCTCTTTTGGAATTACATTTTAAAATATTTGCCGTCTATGGCTCCCTCCCCTTAAAAGGTTCCCGACCCCTGGCGTTTTGCAAAATGAGAAACTGGGCCGGGAACGCCAGGCTAGCGCAGCTTGAAGCAAGTACTTAGCCTCTTTTTTTGAAGAATCGTTAACAATATCTGCTCATTTTGAAGTTCTCCGCCACCATCTAGCGCTCATATCTCAAATTTTGGCTCGAAACTCAAGACCAACAAATTAGCAATAGCGATAAATGGCAAAAGGTAAATATGTTGGGGCTGCCCTCCTCCATTCTTCTTTTATTCCCTGGCATAGTCCTTTATAAAGGACCTGTTACACAAGTTGCGTCCAGCACATGGATGACAGACACCCACGCAGACCAGCAAGGTGAAAAACAATACCTGGCGTCCTCTGGAACCCCCCAAACACACGATGCCCCAGACTTAACTTCCAGTAAGAGTCCACCTTATGCAACCATTAATGACTCCCAGAAACAGGTTAAATAACAGAGCAGTTTGAGCAGGCCGCCCGCCACCTTCCAAACCTTCATATTTACTGTAAAGGGGTCCGTGCGGATGTGCTAAACATCTGACTCGACGCTGAATCACGTGTGACTACTGCTGAGTCACAGAGAGTCCAGGGAATGCGGTTTTCCCTCGCAGGCCCGCTTGGATGTCTTCCCCCACTTTCGCTCGCCAGCAGACTGTGAGTCACACATATTTGCCGCGCGTGTCAGTGTTGCCTTTGATGGATCTTTACCTCCACATGTGCTCCTAAAACCAATTCCCCATTAAGATTGTTATTGTGGACTTTCGGAAACCTTGGCCCGAAGATCCAGCTGTCAAAAGCAGAAGTTGAAGCGCACCTCGTCCCGGCTCTAGGTCAGGATTTCCTCTGGTTGCCTTTTCTATAAGACATGACTAGAGGGGCTTCCTCGGCCGAGTGGGAAAGGGTCTCCTCGCCTTGACAGATGTGCGCGGGTCGGAAACGGGAAGTACACTAACGCTGTCACTTCCAGGTCGCCCGAGCTGGTGACACAAGCAGTCATAGTGGGGATAGGGGGGTGATGGGGGGGGTCTCGCTCCACGTGAGCACCTTCGCTCCCAATGCAGCAGCTATGAAAACAAATCCAATGGAAAATGGAGTGTGTGTATGTGTGTGTGCACACGTGCGTGTGTGATTTCAAGGGCAAAAAAAAAAAAAAAATGAGGCAAGAGGTAACCGGAGAGCAGCAAGGAAAGTCGAAGCATTGGATGGCAATGAAAAATAATAATAATGAAAAAAAAAAATCACAAAAAAAGCCACGTTGTGATATCCATCTTCCATTGTGTTGTCATAGCCCTGTGATCAACGCATTGATATATGGTGGAATAGCACTAATGTGCCTCTTTGATGTGCAGTGTGCAATCAATCAAGCTTTTAAAAACATTTCTGTGACTCAAAGAGGACCAAAGGGAAACAGACATTTTTTTTTTTTTTTTTTTTTTTTTAATCAGGATTTCCAGTCAGAGAAAAAGCAAAAACAAGGGTCAGTTATATTTTACGTACTGACAAATAGCCCGGCTTTTCCAGCGCGTTATGAATTTTGCCTCTTTATCTTTTTGACTTCTACTCTCCACATATCTTCCATAAGCCGTTACAGCTTCAGGACACTCGGGAGCGGCGGTCCACGCGAGGTCCAGTCGAGCTTTAATGACTGAAAAACAAGTGCAAAAAGGGGAAGTTGATGTGCGGTGGGGGGGGGGGGGGGGGGGGGCCCTGCTGAGCTCTTCGGAGGGTGCATCATTATTTCCCCTCGTTGTGCCCGACAGTCTTGTGTTTTGAGAACTCGAGACGCTTGAAAGAAGGACTTAAGCCCTGTCCTTGTTCTCTTAAAGAGTACATTTTATGGAAAACGGACTTTTTAATTGCTTGTGCACAAATTATTGCGTCTTTGGAGGGCCTGCCGACCCATCAAGTGTGAAATTAAAGTAAAAGTGTGAGGCTGTTGGACGCAATATTGTTGTTTTATCACAGTGTCTTGTTATCAACTCCAGCTCCAAGGGCTAAATTTTGTGTGTTGGAAAGGCGATATCCAGCCCTCTGTTGCGTATTACTTATCCTCATTGTTGGTATAAAGCTCGTGTACGTGACGTCACCATTTTCACGGCACCACCAAACAGAGCTGCTCGACATTGAACCGGAGGAGAACATTTGCAATAGCCGAGACCTGTTGTGCTGTTGGTTGTTACAGCAGATGAGAAAGATATTCAAAGAGATCATTCGATGGATTGCCATCTGAAAAGACCAGAAAATATCGATGGATTTCAGCAATTAAACATGATGGATGCTACCCAGCCAAAATACACACACGCCTGTGTTGCGATCGCTTCATTTCAGGTAGGAATTATTCTTCTCAATCTCAAATTACCAAAAAGTATTTATAATGCCACATTGGCTCTTTTGAGAACAATGCGTGTTCAGAAAAAAAAACTGTCGCAAAGGTTTATGGAGTTTGAGTGTGACCACAATCGCTTCCGTGTATGTTACATGGAGGCGACCTTTTTTTTTTTTTTTTTTTTTTTTTTTTAAATCCCAGCTAATGAATGCGAGTTTGTGTAAAACCAGGGGTCATTTATTTAAATATTGCCATTTGTACTGAATACTAGCTGAAAATATCGATGTCATGTCGCCGAACACACTTCCGCGTTCACAAGCCGTCAAAACCGTCACTATGTGGGATTTAAAAGATCCAGTAACGAAGTATTTGTAAGCGTCCAGACTTTTATACGCTTTCAAACTTTTCTGTGTAAATCTCGATAATTTACTCACCAGATCAATGTGTAGATCCGTTTCTCCAAGACAAGCGGAAGCATATTGACAGTCCAATTTCTTATCGGCGAAAACATTGACTTTTGCATTAATCACAGGTCCTCTATGCCGAGTTTATCTAATTTTTCCACGTACCGTCGTTTATTTTCACCTTCTAAATGTCTGACGGTATCGGACAAGACTCTGGGCGTCGTGCTACAAGACGTGTCATTTCCAACCTACTCAGCATTGAACAATGCTTAGCTTGACCGGCAATATGGCGACGTAAACAAAAGTCACGTGATTTTATGACATAGGTGTACGAGCTCTATACACTTGCAAGCAAGATGACGAAAGCAAACCCACCAAGGGAGAGGGATGAGGACACAGTATAAAAAACGGCAACCGGATTGTTCACACTTAATGGTGAGATCCAGCTGACTCTTACGCACGCGCTCGCTGGTGAGATGCAACCCACCGTTGTGCGTACGCTTCCCGTGGAGCTGAATCGTAAATCTCTGACTTCGTCGTTGGTAGTCGTGGTCAAGTGATCGGAACTTCCCAGTAGTCGTAGTAGTAGTATTTGAGCGTTTTTACAAAAGCATATCTCTGACTTCTCATCAAACACCTGGGAAAGTATTTTAAATGGTGAAAAATGCATAATATGTCTCATTTAATCGTATTGTTAACAGCGCCTTTCCGTCTGCGTTTGCCCTGTTCATAGGCTCCATTAGCGTGCCTAATTACACAAGTGTAGCTTTTACACCCGGGAGCACAGCGTGAGCAATAAGTCATATCAGGTTCTGAGAACCCACGGGCTGACAGCATTATTAATGAACCGTTCCTAACGGACCGAGGTCCGGGCCACTGCGGGAGTCGAAGCCAGGGCTAATGCCTGCGAAGGTCAGTGAAAGAGTTTGGAAGTGACCTCCCCGAAGGAGCCCGTGAAGGTGGACGGGTCAAGGAAAGCAGCGGAAGGAAACTTTTTGTTCCCTCGCAGGAGCGAGAGTGACAAAGAGAGACGTCTGGGACTTGACAGCCTGTGTGTGTGTGTGTGTGTTTTCTTTTTTTCCACTGTGTTTGCCCTATGTCTGGACCTTGAGTTAAACGGGACAGGACCAATAAAAAAAAAAAAAAAAAAAGGCTGGAAGTGGATGTGTATAGACTGGGCGAGTCCAAAAATTTTGATGAAAGGCCGTACTGTGGAGAAGTTGAGGATACTGAACTTTAGCGGTAAGGGGAAAAAAAGTCACCACTCCGCAAAGTACCTTCCAATGACTTTTTACTATTCTGCTAAATTGGGCCTTCAAGTATGGGAACTTTGGAAGTGTGCTTGGAATATGTTGACCGCCAACGTGTTCTCAGCCAATAATAATGCTCCAAAATCAGCAATTAGGAGCTCGCGAGGGACATCTGTAGATGAGTGACTGACCTCAATGTAAATCCATCCATCTCTCATGCTAATAAAGTGTCCGAGAAGATGGGGGAGGAGGCTGCGTCGTGACATTTACAATTCAGAGCCCATCAACTGAAAGTTGCATCGGGAATATTTCCACCCCGACACGTACTTAGAAACTCATATATGTCAAAACGGCGTTTTAACGTCACTATGCGGTGTGTTGCTTCAATAAACAGAAGACCTCAGAGGGGGAATCAAGTTCCATCCCAGAAAAAGAGAAGACCTTGGTCATCTAACATGGGGCCTGCTTGTGCCGTGGATAGACACGTTAGTTCTTCTACGATAGCGACGATGCTGTAGGTGAGTTTAGCGTTTGCAAATATGGATCTCAAATGGATGTAGAGAAGAATGTCAGGAGTAGAAATTGAATAAAGTGTAAAATATTTTTTTCTTCTAGCCTGCGCTGTCAGTGTAAATTAGTTTTAAGTGACGTGTAGTGACGCCGAAGCCTTGTGGCACCTGACAAATTTCAGCGGAGATCTTTGCAAAAACACCAATTAATTGAACAGCCCGACAAAAGCGGCTGCGAGCATAAACTCAAATTCGACTGTGACAAAAAGCTCAAAGGGGAACACTGAAAACTTATGCCTGCTGGAGAAAGTGCTAAAACCTGCCCCATATGCGTGCATACAGGGAGAAAATTAATACACAGAGCATAAGGACAAGATATGAACGACACAGAGCAGAGAAACGTGCCCTTCATCAACACTCATCTTCCTGGCCGAGAAGAGAGCAGCGATGTTTGATAGCAAGATGGTGTTAAGTATCTAGTCAAGTGCAGCGACCTGCCGAGAATACTAAGCAGCCTGCACATATGCAACCGATTGTCGGGAGAGGGAACGTTCCTGTTCTTTGGTAATAACATAGCTCTTAACATTGCCTGCGGTTTAGCGGGTAAAGATATTACAGAGGAGAAAGAATATCATTATCTAAAGTTTATGATTTGCCAAAGCAAAGCCACCGATGTGTTACAAGTGAACGGCTGCCTCTGATGATACCGGGGCGAGCACCACACCACGCCGTCAGTTACACACTGCAGGTCAGGAGCCATTGGACATGCATGGGGAGCGTAATTCGATTAGTGGCGCACCAGAAGCACATTGCCAAGTGGCTTGTGAAAGATGAGCCTGTCGTTGGTCTTGTTTGAAATGTTCAAATTTACTGGAAAGGAATGCGGCCTCGTGGATGTGTTGGTTACTTGGATTAAAAAAAAAAAAAAAACAATTACAATATGCTGATGAAAGAGTCCTGAAGCAACATGTTTCCATTCACAAAAAAAAAAAGACAGGAATGACAGGAAAAGGGACAGACTTGGAATGTGACTGAATACACTTTTTGTCCAAATCAGTTGCTGGACAATAATCCATCCGTCCATTTTATCGAGCAATTGTTCTAATTCGAGTTGCAGGCGTCTCGCTGCAAGAGTAAACCCTGGACTTGTCGCTAGCTAATCAAATGGAACATATAAACAAACAACCATTCACAGTCTCTTTCATACTGATTTAGTCTTCATTGACCCAAGCATCTTCTTCTTCATTTCCTTTCGGCTCGTCCCGTTAGGGGTCGCCACAGCGTGTCATCTTTTTCCATCTAAGCCTATCTCGTGCATCTTCCTCTCCAACACCCACTGTCCTCATGTCCTCCCTCACCACGTCCATCAACCCTTTCTTTGGTCTTCCTCTCGCTCTTTCGCCTGGCAGCTCCATCCTTAGCACCCTTCTACCAATATACTCACTCTCTTGCCTCTGGACGTGTCCAAACCATCGAAGTCTGCTCTCTCTAACCTTGTCTCCAAAACATCCAACTTTGGCTGTCCCTCTAATGAGCTCATTTCTAATCCTATCCAAACTGCTCACTCAGAGCGAGAACCTCAACATCTTCATTTCTGCTACCTCCAGTTCTGCTTCCTGTTGTTTCTTCAGTGCCACCGTCTCTAATTTGTACTACATTGACCCTCGCATTTATCCATGAAATATGTGCGAAAGCCACAATAGCCAGAGATAAGCCATACGAGCAAGGGGAAAAAGTGTAAATTCCAGTCTTAAATTGAGATTCTGACCTAGTTCCTCTCCACTGTGAGGTAGACGTACTAAAGACTAGCTCACCTCGTTGCTTGCAGAGGCCAATCAGATCAATAAGACTGATGGAGTATGTTCATTCAGTCCATGCAAGTCACCTGCCATAGTTGACTCGAGGCAGTATTTTCACAGACATCTCATGACACTCTGCACTGGTCGTTAGTCAGTCACATAGAATTTGGGGGAATGACAATTGTAAGAGTGTCTTAAAAAAAAAAAAAACGGCAAAAGCGTTTTAAAACTGAGCAATTTGGTACTAACCAAGTACATTAGTGTCATCTTGAATCTGAAACCAAAGTTGATTAGTGAGATTACATTTGCAAGTGCCTCAGTCGATTAGCCAAGCAAAGAAGCAAGATTTTATGCGAACTTATAGGGCTTAAAAAGAAAAAAAAATTATATATATATATATATATATATATATAAATCCACAATTTATGTAAAGTGCTCTAGCAGAATCACATCAGAAAATCAATGTTTTCCAAAGATGTGAGAAGAGAAAAACAAGCACTCCGACTGTTAGGACTACAAGGATGTCCTTCCGGGGCCTGGTGTCACGCTGCGTGAAGCCAGATGACGAGCAGAGTTTTGGTGAAATCTCTTGTAGCTTCGCAGGCAGTTGCAAAAAGCTGCAAATCCCTCCGCTTTGATTGTGCGCCAGAACTGGCCCGTCCCTCCCTCACGACCACTTCTCATCACATCCACTGCGGGCTGTTAATGCTCGACCCATCCCACTCATTCTTGACTCCCGTTCCTCCTCTAATCCTCATATCTCCTTGCCCATTCGTCTGCCTGTTACGGTTATATCTTCTTCCATCCTCTTTTCATCCCCCTTTTCTTCCTTTTGCTCATCTGCCCCCTTCCCCCTTCCAGACCAGAACCCTGGTGGGATGCAGAGGGAAGAAGAGAAGTCCTGTCTGGCTTTTTTGATGGGAGCACTTAATGAGAGTTTCAGGTGCTTTGTCTCAATGACATCGGGTTTTATTGTTGGGTTGTGTATTGAAATCTTATCATCTAGCGTTTGTTTCCGACCCCTTTCGCCTGACTTTCCCAGCGAATAAGAACTTAACACCTGGGCAGATGCCGGGGTGTGTTTCGGATTTACCATCCCAATATTACGCGGGGCGCCAAGCCTCTTGGAAGAGATAGCAAATCCTATAATTCATGCACAGATCCAGAACGGGGACCCCCAGAGCGCCCCCTCACAGCAGCTGCAGATCCAACGTATAAATACACAGCGAACCATATGCCGCTGCGCCGAGGCCTAGCGCGATCGTAAGTGCATTTCAGTATGGTGGGTGGGGTTGGACGTAATCAAACCGCCCCTACCTAGTAAATCAACAGGCAGCTTAGATTTCTCCAAATGAAAATCTGTTTTTCCCACTGAAGCTACACTCAAGAGCAAATTAGTTCTCATCACGACAGATTTGAAACAAAACACCCACCCAAAAAAGTCGTAAAGTCTGGACTACTTTGGTCTGATCAGAATCTAGGACGAGTGTGGCTGTTTTGCGAATGGCACCGAGCGGTTGATGCAATTGAACATTTGTGATTAGTCGCCTAATTTTGTATGCAAACTAAGTTTCAGGATGCACAGCGGTAATAGCAATTGGCTAAATGGAAGTCCCCGTTAACAAAACACAATATGAAGCTAACTGATCTCAAACGATGAACTGTAGCGACTCGGATCTGGAACTTCATTCCATTTCACAACTAGCTCAGGAGCACAAATCCTTTAATAACTATCTGACGAGTGACGGCTACATTCCAGTAGTAGTGTCAACTTTTCTTCACGTGTACAATTTTCCTTGTACATCTGCTTCTTTCTTTGACTTTTCCATTCTATCCATCATCTGTCTGACAACTTCACAGAAATAGCGGTGGCATCATTGGTCAGGATAAAATAAATGACTGCGCTTGGGGAAAATACAACTTTTTTTTTTTTTGTTCCTGTCTTAGGGCAACCCCCTAATTATTTCTAAAGCCCAGTTTGCTCCTCATGGTTTGAGGATGAATTTCTCCTGCAAATGAGATGCAATAACCCAAACACTCTGAGTCACTTTCACCAAAAGAACCCATGACGATCCCATTGAGGGCTGTCTCACAAACTGATTTTTTTTTTTTTTTTTTTGCCATGTGGGATATTGAAACCTCAGCGCGCATACATTTTTGTTTTTGCAGGTTGTATCAGTGAGTCTTACCCCCAAAAGAGATAATAGGAGAACTGCCCCCCTCACCGCAAAACAAATTTGACTCTGCTTAAACCTGGGGACTTTCCAGGAGAGTGAAATTGGAATCAAATGAAGTCAAAAACCGCACGTGGAGAGGATTATTTGTAAGAACACGCACACACAACTACACACCGCTGGGGAGTCTTCTAATTTCACCTTTCATGTTTTTTGGGAGTTTTTAAAAAATTTGGGGGTCAATGACTCCGACTGAAGTGGAACTTGAGCAGCGTTGCTCTAGAATGTGAAGACTGTGCCAAGAATGTTGGTCACCTTAAGGTGCTTTCAAGTCATAAAGGTCCACTGCAAAGTATATCAAAATACATTTTGCAATTTTCTTCCTTTTCAATCAGGCATAAAGCAGAGGAGAGTTTCTAATCTACAGCTAAATAAATGACTGTGATCCAGTGGAACAGCTGCCCTAATGTAAGAAGATGGCATTTCAAATGTGAACAGACAAGAACAGGAATTTCTTGTCGCAAAACCTGCCTCAGTGCAAACATTGTGGAGTGAATAATTGTTGAAAATGTGCATTGAGATGCGTTCCACTTGGCTGAAGTCATGCAGTCGGGATGTAACAGTGCAGGATTTAGATTTTTGGTACAGTACAGGAGCAATCTGAACGTAAGCCAGGGACAGAAACTGGAACTACCTCATCCTTTTGTCACGTCGACTGTGTGAACAAATACAGTGCAGTTCAACCTCTGGTGATTGGACTTCATGACTATCATCCATGCTTCCATTTTCTACAGTGCCTGTCCTCATGACTGTCCTGGGTGAGCTGGAGCCTATCCCAGTAGACTTTTGGAAAGAAGCAGGGTGGGCCCTGGACTTGTCGCCTGCCACAAGACTCTTTTCGACCACCAAGCTTTTGCGGTCACATTTACACTTATGGACAATTTAGTCTTGAAGGAATGTTCAGTGTTTTACATTTTGAATCCTTGCAGCTAAACCAATGTGAACCAAAGCGTGGCTTTCTAAACCAAAGTTCCTAGCAAATTGCGATTTCTTTTTATCAGCCAGTTTGAAATACAGTACAGAACGTATCGTTTTGCATGTTTAAATCATCCTCCACACATCTCAGCCTAGCCGAGTGAATTTCAGGGCTCTCGAGACATGGCGTGGAATGCATGTCACCAATATCTAACTAGCGGCGGACGTGGTTTCTCACGGATGCGGCGACCTGAGGGCCGGTCAGGTAAATACACTCGCTGACCTTCAGTAAACACAGGCCGGGCTGTACCACTCCTTATCTGGACAGACCCCGGAGGTGTTCTTTGTCAGAACGAACACACCCTATATTGAACCTTCGAGCTAAGATTTAGAAAAAAATACCAATTAGAGATAACTATAACTGCGAGTAAAGTTTCCTTCCACAAATTTTGTGACAATTTGATGCATTTTGGAAAATGGAAAAGGTGCCTCACCTAACCTTACCCAGAGCAACCCCCCCTCCACCCGCCACCCCTCACCCTCCACCACCCAGCAGGAATGTAACAGAATGTTGGAAAAAGTTGTGCAACAGCGAAGGACTTCAAAAGACGACACGGACTATTAGGCCTGCAAAGCCCCCGGGACGTCTGAGGGGGAGGGAGCGCGCCGATTGTTGTGAAGGAAGATTTTTAGAGGCTAACGTGAGACCCTGTGCGCTGAGGAAAAAAGACGATCGATAATCGGCATGTGAAATGCGGATGAAGAAGAGAGCAGGTAAAGAGATCAGCGGCCATAAATCGATCAATATTTTACTGCTTTAGGTGATAGTAGTTTCTCTTGCAGTGTTTTCATGTGGTTCCGTCACACAATAAATATCTGCTCCGAGGTAATCAATAGTACTGATTAAAGCATTACAAAGCAAAGGAGAGAGATCAACACGGAAACCTCTTAATCAATCGATTATTCAATCAATGGTAGGACTGTTTTTCTGATATATCAAGTTTTTTTTAAATCTGCCGTCAATTTTATAGTGGCAGATTATTTTAAGTGTTCAAATGGAAAAGCCCATACTGTACCTCATGAATACATTTTTTTTTAGTTTTTTTAATTCCAGTTTCCAGGTTAAAGTTGCAAATGTCCATTTATGGTATTGCATGTCGAGACAAATTTACCAACTAGGAAGCTAGCTTACTAACCCAAAAATGAGCCTGACAAAAGAATAACTTCAAAAGCAGACAAGTCCAAAATCTTTACACAATTGAGTAGTAGTACGAGGAAAACTAGTATCGGTATCAGGTATCTTCTTCATTGCTCCTACTTCACAGTTAGCCAAAGGCAATTCATATTTCATGTGCACTTTTGAGCAAACCTCTATTAGCAGTGAGCTAACGAGAAATCACGGGCACAGGCATGTTTGCTGACATACATGTTGAGCGCATGACGACATGAATACATATGGGCTTATTCAACGAGGTTCTAACGGCAGCGCGAGATGAGTCAGTGCGCGAATTGCGTCTGTCTGTAAACGCAATGAGCATGTAAAAGATTGTCAAAAGGAATTAAAACGCGGGGGAACAAGCCACCAGCGCGTGACAAACTGGCACCCTGCTGCCGTTGCTGTCAGGTAGAATGAGGTTTAACTGTATTGATTCCCATTTTTCTCTCCATTCTTTGCATATTTAACAAAGCAGTAGCGAGGGTAAGCGCATTTGCTGCGCTTCATTAAGCGCTGTATCATGTTACATTTCCCCTAATGCTCTGAGACTAATCTCCTTTCCTCCAATGTCACTGATAAACTCACGCCCTTATCTTGTATCGTGACTCCTAAACAGAATCAAACATATCCCCTCTCATTAGGATATCGGAGTTATACGAAAGGCCAATTATCTCCTCTCAACCAGACCCGGCTAATTGAATCCAGAGTCCGATAGCGATCTAGTAGCGAGCGTGTCACTGGATTAGTATGGCTTGTCACCAAGGTAACCCCGGAGAGGTCTGAAGTTGCTTCCGAAGGATTCGGCAGCGCGTCGCATGCTCGATAGCCAACCGGTAGCGCTTGCTTCCTTTCCAAAGGCGGAGCGACCGCTCATCTCTTTCAATCTGTGTTGAGCATGAAATGAGAGCAGGTGGGCGAGATACCGACCGGGCCATCGGCTCCTCTTAATCTGACCAAAAAGTCTGGAAACTATTAATCTAAGAAAAATGAAGAAAATGACAAATATCTTTCTGTATCTTACATCCTTTGTCATTTGAGCATGTAATGGAGAAATCGATTCTATTCTTACTGCAGTGGAAGATTCAAACCATACGATGAGGAAAAAAATCCATTTTTCAAATGTGGTTTGATACGTCAGGCGCAGCGCCAACTGGCAAAAGGACTGAAAGGATGGTTAATGGTCTGATCTTTGCCCATCCTCTCCCCAACTGGCTTTTCCGTTCTCATGAACTCCAACACATGTCAACTGCTTCTTTTCCCTGGAGCGCCATCTTCCTTCTCATTCTCGCTTTTTTTTTTCCCATGTTGAGCAGAACAATTGCAACAGGCCTAATGCTGACCAGAGACGAGTAGAAGCAGATCTTGAGAATGGAGCTGGAGGCCGTGAGGGGGTGAAGATGATAAAGAGGTCCTCGGGGTGATTTGTGGTCCAAAGGCATATTTAAATCTTACAACATGGATGCCTGATTATAACATACTGTATTTTATATTTAGGTTCAGAATGGGGAACCAATCTAAACGGCCAGGGGTCGAGTTTGAAAAGCAGCCTGCTAACCGACAGGCAACTGACTGGAGCTAAGAGGATGTCAGCATCTGTTCAGTGGGTGTTTTATGGCTTTTGTCTTATCTTCTTTAAACCAGTCCCACGATCATGATCTGCTTCCCGCTTTTTAGCTGCAGGAGATGGGACAGAGCTGCCGAGATAAATTGCAGCGCCGGATGAATGCGTGTCCGTGTGTGTGCACGCGCAGAGAGATAGGAGGTGTGTTTACATTCAATAGTTGCAGAGGCTGCTAATGGATTGCAGATATTTTGGCGAGGCGGATCACGGTCCCGAGCGGGTTTCCAGACACTACCTTTTTGACAAAATGCCTCACTCCAGAGGTATAATTTAAGAAGACCAAGACAAGGGTTAGGTTAGGTCTATAGATCCGCCTTTCCTTGAAATTTTAAACCACATCCCTGCACAGTTGGCACACCACATGTCCTAGGTACAGACACTCAAAAAAATGAAAAAAAAACAAGCTGTTTATAGCCAATAAATGCATTGTGTTTACTCGATCAGAATAAACCATAACCCCACATCAATTCATGCAGCGAGGACATCTTGGATCTAACTCAGACCTCTACTTTGGGTGGATGTCATTCCACATCATCAGAGTTCCATAAGGTCTCAAATGAAACCTCCACAGATGCGGCGAACCAAAGCCACATCCTGGACCCGAGATGGGGAAATGGAACTTTAATTGCATTCAACCCTGACAAAGGCAGCCTACTTTTTGTTTGTTTACTTTGGGTTGCCGTGCGGAGCGGAGGCACCGTTACGGCTGAATGTCAAGGTCCGTGATGATGTGGTCAACGAGGGTCATATCAAAGCAAAGGAGGCTGGGCTCGAGGCAGCCTGACAGCGACTGAAGGGTTGGTTACGATGACAAGGCTTTGTCATGACAGCGCAGGTGGGACGGTGAGCAACCCAAGCCGTCCACTGGAGAGAACATCAGAGGAGGAGGCTAAGAGGAAAATGTCAACATTGTCAGTTTCTCAGACACACACATACGGGATAACCTTGCCTTAGAGCTCCAACGCAATTCTTTGGCATCCATGCCGACAATGACTCCAAGTGGCAGCCTCGTCTTTGAGGTGTATCTTATTTTGTCTTCGCACACCGCACGGTGTATCCAAGCGACATCGTGGGACATCATATTTCACATCTATCATAACGGCGATGTTTTTTGCCCTGGTGGCGTATCTCCTTTCGTGCACCGTGATGTCCTGGATGTGTACGTGAGTCGCGCACATTCCGCAGCTGTCTTTGAAATACACCTCCAGACTTCTTCTCGGAAACACACTGAATGTCTTCTGAGAGTTTTGGATGGAGAAACGAAGCCCATAAACTCCAGTTGCATCCCAGTCTTTTTTTTTTTTTTTTTAATTTTTTTTTTAAGCAGACAGCTCCAGGAGACACACTATGACACGACACACACATATACACACACAGTTGAGGACTACAAATCACACAGCAGCTTTTAAAATTGTTCTCTTTTCTAGCCGCAGCCACACTGCTTTCCATTACTGACTAATGCAAAACGTAGAATTAATATGTGACTATGGGGGAAAATCAAATAACATAAAGTTATGATTAATTCAGCCAGGCCTTTTTTTTTCTTTTTTTTTGCAAGCGTTTAGCAGTCCGTCAGCAATAACGCAATGGCAGCTATCTCGGTGCGCTCACAATTTGCAGAGCATGCTATCTTTCGGTCAAATCTGCCTTTACAACCTAGTACAAAATGAACAGACCGGTGTTAGTTGCCTGTCGAGATGTCCAAACCAGCCCCCGTGACCTCGAAGCAGAGCCAAAGTCACTAAACGTGTCATGCGAGCTTCCAGATGTGAAATAAAAGCAAGACACAGCAACAAGTATCACTTCGACTCGGGTTTTGCCAACACAGTATATCTTAATTGTTCTGTGGTGTCGAGGCTTCTTTAAACGGAAGCAAAAGAAAACATTTCCCTGCAGTCTGACTGAATCGAATAACAGTTTCCACTGCTCAATTTCACTCAGGAAACTGTGGCTACACTTGCCAGTTTTCCCTTCCTGTTTGGTGTTTACCGATCAGGAATCGACACCGTCGATTTCTATTTTGGACAAACAGCAGGAGAAGCATCGACTTTATCCAAATGCATACCGTCAATCAAATAGCACGGCTTTTATTTACACCAATCAACAAGTATTGGAGTTTATGAAGATATTTTTATTTCGCTTACTTACAGTTAAACCCTCGTTGGAGTTGAACCGCTGGCCACTGAGACCAATATGGTCAAAGCTAAACCGAAACCTCTGCACTTATAAAAAGAAAAACAAACATCCCACAAATAGAATGAGTAGAGCTGTGGACCGTATTGACTCCTGATTAATGAGATGGCAGAATTGTACGCTGATATTGTTCTGATGGAAAGTTATCTTGATAAATGCCTTTAATTAGGTGTCTCTGGCATGACTTGTTTTGGAGTAAACAGGATTCAGATCACTTTTTGAGGAGCCCTGTCGCAACGCTGCATGCAAGGCATCAAACATTTATCTGTCACTCATGGACTGCTGCTCTCCGGGCTGGTCCTGATGCAGGGTTGCTATGGCCATGACGCAAAGTACAATTTCTGACAAGAAAAAGCGCTGCTCTTCATTATTCTGTAGTGAAACTTCTTCCAAGTAGGCGTGAAATGCGCCCCGGGGCTCTTGGAATCTACAGTGCATATTATACTTAGCAATAATAAAGATGCAACGAACACCAATAAGCAGTCTTGAAAAAAGACACCCACTCAGATTTCGGGATAGCTCCATAGACAACTTTGCTATGCATGAGAAAACGGTGAACTCCTGATGGTTTTCCTCCCAACTGGGAATGTTAAAACACAACCTGCACACAGATATCAGTCAGTATTTCTTTGGCTTGCACATACAGGCGATGTTTTGACTTTGTTTTTTATGATACAAACGTTGGAGCGGCATCTGTTTTAATGTATACAAAAGATGATCTAGCAACATCTGCAGCGCATACATTGGGAACGTTACACAGTGTACAGAGTGTGACTGGAGCCAAATCTCCAATTTTGCATCTGGTCATGCTCTGTCGCTCATTCTTTCAGCAATGCGGTACACTGCGGCCGGCCCTCGGTGTATAGATTTCATTGAATACTCCTAATATTTCAAAAAATAAAACCCATGCATACCTTCTCCAAGTGACTTTATTTTTGTATGCATCATTAAGACGAGAATCTTGGACGTTCTGACCGCCCACCATGAAAAGTACAACGGAATGACCCACTAAAAGTCGAGTCCATGTGGGGGAAATTAAAATCCTGGCCTGTCGTTTTATGAGGTCCCAATTCAAACACGTGTGGGGCAGATTTAGCTGAGTGTTTATCCTCTAAATAATAACTTTACTGCACACTTGGAAGATATGTTGCTTAACTGTATATTCCCCAAATATGGTGTTGGAGATCATTGTCCTTAAGCCTGAAACCGGACAGCCAGAAAGGCAGAGCGGTGGCGTTTCTCGTAAACTGAGTGGAGTGTTGATCACTGACAGACGACGTGCGCAGTGTTTGCGTGGCTGAACATCAGTCCATGTCTCCAAGCAGCTGACTGATGTAAACAGCAAGCAGTGAGCAAAGCGTCAACGTCGAAGATTAATACAAGAATGCTTGCAGCTGCAATTGCTTACAAAAAAATGAAGAACGGATGGAAGCTCAATTTAATTCACCAGCGCCGACGAAAGAGGGCCGTAATTCCACACGCCACTCAGCGTCAATAAATATGGGCAAATATTTAGAAAGATTTCTCCATAATTACAGCCCTGCTGACCTCTGGATTGGATGCAGCCTCCGGGACCCGCTACTTAAAGCAACCGCACGTGTCAAGCCACACCTCAGCCGTCCAACTATTACAAAGTTAGCGCACCGCTTGACACGTGTGCCAGCGCTCGTCGGACCTGTTGCCACTTCCAAGGAAAATATCGAGCGGGTAATGCCGCCGGCCAAAGTGTCCGGTGGTGAGGACAGACGAAGCGTGGCAAATGAGCCAGAACTGCTACCTCAGCTGGGAACAATTAAGGATGGCGACGGAAAATGTATCCACTATTGTGTCACCTTTTATCCACAAGTGAATCATGGAGCCGAAAATGTTCCTCGTTACGCTAAGCGTTGACCTATCGAACCGTTGTTTAACGCTAAATAACACTGGTAGTTAAACGCTGCCCTTAAAACCTTGAAATGCAGTCAGAGCAGATGACAAACTTAATCAGGTGAAGAAATATTAGACGCAAATGATTCTTCAGTCGGCGTGCATTCTCCCACCGCACTGAGCCTTGGACTTCTGTCTACATCCTGCCTTTCTGCCCGGTGACTGCACACAATCATTGACATCCATCTATTTCAGAACAAGAACAGAACCAGTATTTGACCTTGTTTGGAGCAAGAACCTTTGTTTGTATTCTGAAAAATGTTCCTTTTGAGCAAGTAAAAGAAAGTCTTTGTGGTAGATGTTTATGGCGCTGCCAGCGTTCTCCCAATATCCGTCCAAGAGTGAAGCCTTGTGGGCGGTGGGAACGGACCTTTCGACCCTCGCTTCCTCTCTCTCTCAAGGGTGTGCCTTGGAAATGATTTATGCAATTGACCAGGAGAAAGTCTGTGAATACCACGGGCAGCAGTGCAAGTGGTTGCCAGTTAAGGTCTGATGCCTCGATGAAGGACAGGGACTGTGCGGACTTAGGTACAATGCATAGACAACGGGCAGGGAGTGGAATGATTGGAAGCAGGTCAGTTTCTTCCTTTTTGCATCTGTCAGTATTCAAGCAAACTGTCCAGTTGAGGCATTCCATCTTTCACACACTTGTAATACTCACAGACCAGTGGTATCTTCCTCTTTCCTGCTCCTCCTCTTCGTGGTCTGGCCTAGTTTAGAACACTAACGCTAAATTGCTGCCCGTGCCAAAGGATTCTTACCCCCTAGACACTGTAATTCAAAGCCTCGCACCAAAGACTAATGGACCCTGTCAAGCTCACGGAAACGAATATCGGCCAGCCTCAAACTCGGGACAAGGAGGGGAAGAGAGGCAAGCTTTCGCTGTGTGGTTTTCATATTTCTATAAATCTACTCGCACATCTCCAGTTATGAAGAGATGGTTGAGGCAATGGGATGGAGAGATTTTAATCAAATGTTGGTAAAAAAAAAAAAAAAAAGCGGAAAAAAATGTGCTGGGTGAACGGGGTGCTTGAGGAAGTTTATAGAGCGTCAAATCGTGAGGAGGCAATTTCAATTCTCGGGGCTCCGCTGCGTTACCTTAGGAGCTTCGATGTGGAAGCCATTAAGAAACGTTTTATTGAAAAGGGGGCTGCCCTTGCAGTCCAGGAGGATTTTGAAAAAAAAAAAAAGAAAAAGGGAAAAAGTTAGAAAATCTGATTCTGATTCTGATCAACATTAACCATAGCGCAGCAACAAAAGGCTGTAAGGAGCTGCTGTTAAAATTTTTTTTCAAAAAGGGTTTATATCTGATTTCAAAGTTGGGAGGAATTGGTACAAAGTTGGTAGGAATTCCCCAATTAATCACCTGGTCCAAACTCCACCTAACGGACAATCCCAAAGGACTATCTTGGAATGATTTTAGAACCCCACCCTCAGTTCACTTCCTTTCTTTCTGCTCTCATGCACTTAATGCTTTGACTCCAATTGTAACCTGCAAAGAAATATTTGGCTACTTAATGCCACTGACACCACTATTATAATTTCTCCACTCCCACGAGACTCACACTTTTCCTTCCCGGCCCTCCTGATTTCCTTCCCCCGCTAGCCTCGGTCCCAAGCTTTTACATTCAGCAGTTCTTGCCACGAGGCGAAAAGGAGGCAGCCAGATGCTGAGGGCGATTACAGTTTTAAACCTGAATGAGGTGCCTGCATCTGCTTCCAATCCGGCAGCAAGTTAACTCCTACCAACGCAGAAGGACTAAATGATTAAAGAAACAGCTTCCTTGCTACTACTTTCACTAGCCTATCTTGTTTTGAGAGTCCTCCAGACTTTCCTGGAACAACCTGTTGTCTTCAGTGAGGACAGGAGCACAAACGTGAGGCTATAACAGCAAGGTATCTTCCCTCAACTCTGAAAGCCAGGTGCATGACTCCAGAAGACTAGTCAAGAAGATCCATTGGTACCGTAATGGCTCAGATAGTCTTGCTGAGGCTGTAGACAGAATAGTAGAAATGTCTTGAAAATCTAACTTCAAATACAGTATTTTGACGCACTATCAAACAAAACCAAAAACAGATGTCCAACGTACTCTGGCAGATTCAAGGGCTTCAGGTTTCAGCGTACTTCTTGAAAATGTCCGCAATGGGAAGTTGCACTAAGTGATACAAAGGCCTCTTTGGTTTCATCTATGGGCAGCTGACTTGAGTTGGACAAGGTATTGGTGAGGGGCCAATCAGCATGTGAATCCTGGAAGATACAAGGAAACCCTTGTCGTCAAGTTCTGAGTGTCTTTGCTTTAGTCTGTTCCCATTAACCTATTAGGTGGGGAAAAGTTTCCGGACCACCACAAATGTCAACGATGAATCCATCACGGAGGCACTGACCTCCCAACAGAGAGTCAATCCATCTCTCCTTCAGCATTGATATTCTGTTAACAATGCCAGAAATATTTTATAAGACACGAGGAGAGATTTGTAGCCCGAATGGTATAAATGATTTGCAGACTTGTGCGAGCCATGAACGTGGGTGGAAGTATGGAATGGTACAAAGCCCTCAACGACAAGGCCAACAGGTTGAAAGAGAAAAGAAGAGACTCCAGAATACCTCACAGGATGCGTTGAAAAAATATGTGGCTATCAAAAGCAAATATGTGCGTTTATGCTACGATAACAACAATATCAGCCAGTAAATAAGGCCAAATTCCACGTGTGTGGATGTGTTTGTGTGTCAGGAGACGGATCCTGTGAGAAAAAACCCGCTGGCCAAACCAGCAGAGCTTTGTTGGCCATGTGGGGAGGCCAAGGAAGGAGGGCGGAACCATCTAAGCTCCAGAGAGACTGTCGAGGGCTGGCAGTCCACCCGATAATGTTAACACACTTTATGGGCAAGGTTAATGCACTGGAAGAGGACGGGAAGCAATACAGCCAGATTGGAATTTTTTTTTTTTTCGCCGATGGAAAGCATTTTTTTGACTAGCGAAGATGTGAACACAATGAGAAATGATGAAATATTTGATTGTGCAACAAAATACAGAATATGCACAAAGTTATTCACTATATTTATGGTTGGAAACTGTCATGTGGTTCCACTTTCCCAATCGAAATTAAGTCCACACAGGCGGGTCCGGAACAGAATCCAGGACCTCAGAACTGTGAGGCCAACGCTTTCCAGCTGACCCACTGTGCCACCTATATCAAAACATATAAACAGAATATAATCTATATGGGAATGAGAGCTGAATTCCAATTCCTTTATCAATACTTCTTATCAATCCCATTTCTTCACGATTCTCATTGATTGTGTGAGGCAATGAAATAATTCAAAGGAGTTTTTTGGTTTTTTTTTTTTTTTTTTTTTTTGCTTTAAGGGTTGAATAACGTCAACACTGGAGATACAATGTACAGCAATATTGATACTACGATGTTTCTAAATGTCATTGTCGAAAAAGAAAGGAAAGGTACAGTTTTAAGCTGCGCGTAAAAGGAGGGTGCGGAAACAAAACCGCTGCCCATCATGCCGCCGCAGCCAGCTTTACATTCATCTGCATGCTCGTATTCGGTGTTCTATTTATTGGTCAGAAACTCGCCACAGTTAAACCTTTACTAGTAAGCAGAGGACCGACGGCAGCAACAATGTCGTTGCACAGACACCTGGGAGCTGCCCTCGTAAATCAAAAACGGAGATTCTCTCAAATGTAACTAGGAAATTTCCACGTTTTACCATATCAGTTGAAAATCGCAAACGTGTGCGCAGTCCATGCCTGGTGGGGAAACTCTGAAAAATGAGGTCTGTGGATGAGAACGCTGGCTGAGAATCAACATTTCATTCATTTGGGAAGGAAATTCTTTTAAAACAACCACTTAGTCACTTTTGCTGTTGTTTTTCTTGACTGCTCTGCGGTGACCGTTATTCTGCCGTTTCATTTTCCCTTCGGTTTTTACGAGCAGAAGCATATTTAGTGCATTCATGGGAGGGACCGGTCGACTCTAAATGAATGAAGCCCGTTCTAAAGTGCGAAAGGAACGCAGTAATTGTGTCGATGGCGAATGACCTACTACAGCTGCGGTGCGTAAAGCAGTGAGTCAATACCACAGCCGCGGCCCTGGCCGATTCAAAACATTAGTGACCGTTCTCCGTGCATACCTACAAACCACACGAACACATACACACACACACCAACGTGCACACACACACACACAAGCTCTGTAAGCATGTGTTATGGCACGCTTCACAGCTCTGCACAATGCACCAATAGATTAGGAACAGGATAAACCGGAGAGGGCAATGACAGAGAAAAGGTGAGTGGTTCATTCAGCAGGAAAAAAAAAAAAAAAAAACAGTTGACAGCTGGGCTGACAGAACTGGGCCAGGTGTGTGTTTAACCCTTTCTGTGCCATCCGCATCGGACCTGGTTCACAAAGGAAACGGGGATTGACAGCGGAAGGAGATCGGAATGGGACGAGGTAGAAGGAGTGTGGGAAAAATATGACATGCAGGTAAAGGTCAAAAGGAAAATGTAAAAACAAACCAAAAAAAAAAAAAGTGAGGCTGCTGTTTGCCGAGGACAAAAGGGAAAAACACGGAGAGGAATGCTGGCAATCGGAAAAAGTAAAAAGACAGTGACAGGAGACAGATTGGGAAAAAAAGTGGTGGCGGGACACTGTGAAAAGGAGGGATTGAGAAAGGAATGAAGATAATGCTAAGAAAACAGAGAAGACAGACAGTGTTGACGGACACGAGGAAGTCTCTTAACTCCTGTTTGCTTTTTGCTTTACAGATACAGCACCGGTACCTACCGACCAATCGGCTTCCCTTCTTCCCTGGCCACAAGCATCAGAGCGAAACCTTAAAATGTGACGAGACAACAACAGGCCAGCGGGAGCTCCCCCCTCGCTTTATTCCGGTTATTTATTGAATTATGTCGCCTCCGGCCACGGGAACGCGCGGCAAGGTGGGTGCAACTCAGCTCGCTTTATTGTCCTTAATGAAGGTGCTTTTAACCACATCAGTCGCTCTGATAAACACAAGCGCACCGTCAGGAATTTACCTCTTTTTCAAACAAACGTGTTCGACGCTGTGTTTTATATCTCATTCTGTCTCAATTTGTCCTCACGGAGAGTATTTTTAACCGGCGTAGTAGCCCGACTGTAAACAACTGTGTGTGTGTTCTCGCTCCAAGAATTAAACACTGAGGTCTCCGCGCACGGCGGGGAAACCAAACACCGTCTTTCACCTGGGAAGTAAAAGCACTGTAGAGGATAACATTTTGTCCGATATTTTCCACCTCTTAACCCGAGGGTGAGGAAAAATGGTCATTTGTGGGTGGGGGTGGACTCCCCTGTGAACACAGAAGCGTTTGAAAGTGCCATTTGAGAGTCTTCTCTAATCTCGCCGGCTCGACGTACGGACGCTGACTACTTCTCCTTGATTTGTGTTCCAGATCCAGCTTCCAGCACAGACCACCCATGACATATTAAGTTCCTATCCTGCCCACCCCTCCTTCTGCTGGAGCGAGCTGGCCCCCTCTGGCTGCCTCTGTTATTTCAGCAGTGTCAGAGCCACTAAAAGAGAAAGGGAAGGGGGCTGCGGGTAGACCCGACTGAGCCAGAAGAGAGTATGCTTTGAATGTTGGCATGGTGGACTCAATAAATCTATCAATGATGTTTTTTTTAAACATTAATATGCCATCTGTTGCTTCAACTACACAGACACTATACGTCAACGCTACCCATATGCATTCATTAAATACTTCTCGAATACACTCGATGGCATCTGTGCATACTCAAAACCCTCCACTGGGGGTAATGGATACACGTTGGATGGGTGAAATCCGAGTGTGTGATTTATGATTTGGTCTATATGAACATCTAATTGCCTGTCTGGAGAGAGTAAATGTGACAAAATCATTGACTCGCTGCAGAATACAGACAGTTGCGGGTCTGGTTTATAGTTTACTATACATGTAAGTCATATTTTATGAGGATCACAGAGCGTGCAAAAAGCCCGAGACTTTCAGAGGGTACCCAAGAAGGAGAAGAAAGGCCTTGGGGGGATATTTATACGTTACCCGCTCAGTCAAATTTACAATATTGCTTGTCCTCTAACTTCAAATCCAGAGGAGTCGCTACGCACAATAATCAAAAATGATACGGCAGACTTGGAATATGCTTGTCGCCCTTGGGAGCAAAAGAGATAATGAACAGGAAGTTTTCAAGTGAGTGGGTGAGCGCATCTGGCACTTGCGCTTCCGAACATACTTTTTGCACTTCATGCTTACAAGCGACGTTCCAGGGATAACATTCAATGCCAAATGGCAATCGCGACCTTTGGCTCATGAGCTGCCGTTCACAGTTAAGGACGCACTCGACGGGAAAGATTATAGACTGTTGAACAGACGCTGCAAAATTTTTAAAAAGTACGTATTGATTGAATTCTGCAGCTATAAACCCTTAATGCACAAGCTCGTCGCTTATCACGGGCGGTGGCACTGACACTCCATTAAAGCCCAGTCGACTCGGCTACGCTCTTCATTCCACCTCGTCATTGCGCAGCGCCAGAGGCTAAAGACTCATTTGAGCTGTCGGAGAAGAGAATACAACAGGATGAGCCAGCGTCGGCCCTTGTTCGCGTCTTCATCGCACAGGAGCCTCTGACAGGGAAATACGAGGATTAAAGAAAGGATGCTGCCAAAGAATGGAGGTGGTGTACGAAAACAACAAACGCTAAAAAAATGTAAACACTACTTTGAAGTCATTCAAGCCCATCTGGTTTACTGCCTAAATGGGCTGTAGAAGTCATCAAAACAGAAAGTCAAAGCACATGTTCTTCTGCTCTTCTGTGGCCAGCATTTCATACATTTCCACCCGAAGACGTTCATCGAATCGCACGGATTGACACACGAGGATTGCACAAGTTGGAGCGGTGCAAAAAATTCGCCTCATTTGACAGTTTAATTGCATCTCTATTAGACGACCCGACAGTTGATTCAGGTGCACTTCCTCTCCGGCAAACGTTGCAGCACAACATTCCGGCAAGCTTTTTTACAGTATCTGCGAAATACATGAATCCAAACGCAGATTCCGGAGGATGAGTCGGAGATAGTGATTTGATTCCAACTACGGACTCTTGATAAACGGTATCGCACTTGCAACAGACTTCTGCGAACGTCATGGCATCAATGAGAAAAAAAAAAAAAAAAATCCACCACTACCACACCATTGGACCATTTGGAAACGTGTTTACACTTATGTCAGCGGGGATCAAGTTGTTAAAGGATGACATACGATTAGGCCGACTAATTATTGCTTTGATTCAGTCCTTTCCTCACCCACGCTGACAGGCACGGACAGGCAAGACTTTTTTTTTTCTTTCAGTTTCCAAGTTTGAATGGACTAATTTACTGTATGGTGGTTAAAACAACCCATAAGTCTGATAAATCCCGTAATCAGAAATCTGTGGAAATACATTCTGGTGCTCTCAGATCAAAAACAAGAGATATAAGGTGCTATGCGAACAAGCTGCAAGGGAACTTGCTTCTCAGCAGCAGGTTAATGATAAAACACCGCCCCCCTCTTGTCAGCCCCCCCTTTACACAGCCTCAGACTCAGTCACAGCCCATGCTGAGGATTTAGAGGCAGGCCAGGGAGCGCTGACCCACGCTTTGATGTTTCTGGCCCACGTTTCCTCCCGGTCACGAGAAATCTCTGCTGCTTTGTTCGCTACCGGGCTTCTTGAAGTGTGAAAAAGAAGAGGAGGACAGACGGAGCGGCCGGATTGCCAAAGTTTCAGTTTGGACTCTAACAGCGTGTGACGAGGTGCTGTTGAAACTACTTGGCGGGGATTTTTGAAAAGTGGCCACGCCTCTTCAGTCGGAGCCGAAGAGCGCAAACCGAGGATCTGTGCAGCAGGGAAAACTCTCTGTGGGACTATTGCACCACTTTTAGGTAACATGAGAGCACGTTTTTAACTATGCGCTATGTTTTAGGAGAGGAAAGTGTTTTCAGATAAACAGCTCATTTCCTTGGTTGTTATCCTCGTGATCATGACTACACGCATCACCTATTTGCCACAAATGACACAGATACCAAAAGGGCAGCGGGATGAGGTAATCCCTTCTTCAAACAGCATCACTCTGGTGAGTCATGCCCGTGCCTGTGCTACACATGCACCTGCTCAAACCCGACATAGAAAACTCAAATCTTCTTCACCATAAAGATATACTAAAAACACAAAATAGACGCTTAGTGTCAACCGACCTTGCAGATCCTGCTCTCCTCAGTTTCCGCCTTGGACTTTCCCTCGGGCGTCCTCGCAGATTGGTACTCAGACTTGACTGACAGTTGGCAAGAAAGCGCCGGGACGCCCTCGCTCGCCTTGAGCTCCTGCTGCCTTGCCATGTAGCCGTGAGAGGCGGCGGCCGCCCGGACGGCGCTCGGGATGGGGAGCGCGGTGTGCACCGGCTTCACCGTAGAGGGTTGCCTGAGCTTGGACGCGACGCCAACTACCGGCATGGTACACTTGCCTCCGTTTCCAAAACAATAACGAAAGAGTGGGACACACGGGTCCCAGTGACAGCAAATCAAAGAACCAGGATGGATGGCTTGGATGGGGGTGTGGGTGGTGGTGGTGGTGGTGGGGGGGGATTTTCTAAAAAAGAAAAAGAAAATAAAAAAGTAAAAAAAAAAAAAAAAAAAAAAAAAAAAAGGAGCAGTTGCCTCTCAGAGGGAGAGGAAACCGACTGCGCTCACTCTGTAGCCCAGAGCAAGCAGGACATCCAGAAACTAAGAAGGCTACTCCTTCTTCCTCCAATTCACTCCCTCCTCCTTCTCCTCCCACAAGCAACACTCCTCCCTCCCCTTCTTCTCTCCCTTTCTCCCTCACTCACAGACACACTTGCACCGTCAGCAGCGCACCACAAAGTCGTCCGGAGCAGTACGAGGGGACACGAACTCCTCGAGGGGAGACTCAGCACTCGGGCAAAACTGTGACTAAGGAGACCTCACAGCGTGCGCTTGCGAGCGTGTCCATTTGCACGTGTGTTTTCCTGAACACAAGTGGACATCACTCGGTCTCGCTCACGCTTGGAAGTGGCTGCACTTTCTGCTCAGCTATATCTGGAGCTGCCCCTTTTGTGTGTAGGGATCTAAATAAAGACTGGAAACAGGAAAACAATAGAAATCGCTTCTCTTTGTGCTTGTGGAATGCCGTTTTCTCATTTCTGCTAACTGCTTTGGTTGCTCATGTATCATCTACAGTATTTAATGTGGCGAGCTAGTGTTTGGCATGTCTGTTTTACAGTTCTGAGGGTCAGGGTTAGAATTTCATCTCCGGCCTTCCTGAGGCAAGCAGGCGTGTTCTACTCTAGCTTCCTCTAAAAATATGTTTGTTTGGTTGATTAGAGAATCTAAATTTCTTATAAGGAGTCACTGATGGTGTAGTTGTACACACGTCTGTCTTTAGCGCAGGCAGTGCGGGATCGATTCCCGCTCAGTGATGGTGTCGCTATCTGCCCGGCGACTGACTGGCGACCAGTTCAGGGCGTGGTCCGCCTTTCGCCCGAAGCTAGCTGGGATAGGCTCCAGCTTTCTCGCAACCCTTGTGAGGATATGTGGCTTGGATAATGACATGACATGACAATTTCTGCATGAATGTGAGCGTGAACAATTGTTTGTTGTTTCTGCCCCGCAATTGGCAAGTGAAGAGTCGAGAGAAATCCCCACTTCTCGCCCAAAGTCGGCCGTGACAAGCATTAAAGCCAATGAAAGAATATTTGCAGAACTCACTGATACATACAAAAATGTAAGTAGCATATCGAACAAAAGATAAGCCACTAACTAGAGTAAAACTTTAAAAGCACACTAAGATAAGCCACAATAAATCACAAATATTTCTGAGCACTTGGGTTAACCAGGTAAGTACCGGTACTTTGAAACTAAGCTCATTCTTACAAAAAAATTCCGATGTATTGAAGCGACAACAGGATACAAAAATGCTGTATGTTTTCTATGAACTAACCTAGCCATTGTGGCCAAACATACAGTAGGCAGACCGTAACTTTTATCCATTGCGGTGATCACAATGACGATACGGTCACTGAAACAGGTTTGGACTGGGTAGGATACTCTGTTTAGACTTTCGAAAGCCAAGCCCCGTCATATCAAGCGGCCAAAAGCACCATCTTAAACTGACAGAGGGAAAGCATCAAGGGGGGGAATGCCCAAAACTAAAGTGTCAAAGAGTTCCTGCTAACACAGCAAAGTAAACCTTTCAACACTGCACTGCAGTGACAGTAAAAGAGCAGGAGGCACGAGAAAATGCAAACACATCATTAGTTGCGTGACCTTACCGCATATGGACTCGCAAAACTCACTCTGCGAGGCAGACTTTCACATTACTTACAACTCAACACAGTGAGGAATAACGACTTTACACCCTGCTGCATCCTATTCATGCTGCCAACAAGAATCTTTGAGGAGTGCGTGGCCCTAATATGGACCCGGAGTAGCACCGGCTCCAACGTGTTTCCAATCATGCGCCGGGGGCTATCGTGACAGGACTAAAACAACAGGACAGCACGTAAATGAGTGGCAGGCCTCCAACTCTGGCTCTGTGCGCCGTTGCCTGCAGTGCTCCGGGGATCGGGGCTGACTTGGCCGACGTCCAAAGTCTCGGGACTGTCTGGAAAACCGCCTTTGACGAGCTCCCATCTCGGTGGGTCGCTGAGACAGGTTTCCGCCGAAGATGAGAAGAAAAGGACCCGTATGCTCGCCCGATGGATGTCGGTCGCTGAAAGGGGGCCAGATACTCGCACGATCAAGCAGCCGGCTCGGTAACATAGCGCCGATTGTCCTTATTTAATACCGGAGAAGAGCTCCAAAGTCAACACGAGCAGAGCAGATCTCGGGTTTTCTTCTATCTACACAAACCGTGAAGGGCGAGTCAGCACCTTTGTGCTTGGCCGCTACGGTCGGCTACATTTTCTACAAAATGTCACAGCCAACTGTGCCATAGTTGAAATGTCAAGATGAGGGGGGTGAATACATTTCATTATCGCACTTCAGTAATAACACGCGTATTAAAAATATGGGTTGTGAAATCAGCAACAACTGCGACAACACAGGATTTTATGTGATCATATAAAATACATTCTATGGCAGTCTGGCACAATGAGTCAAAGTCCTGGCCTATAAACCCCAAAATTACTTTATCAATTCCATATGATAGATACTTATAAAGTACATATATATTTTCTGTTTCAGGCTCATCTTGATGAAAAGCAGAATTATGGTCATTGATCATTTTAGACAAAAAATGTCCAGGGTGGTGTTTAGAAACTTGTCAATCATTGCTAGGGTTAGGGTTTAACCGACATACACCAAATTCTTGCTATTTGACAGCTGCGGGAACAAGCTTTGGCGTTATCGGCCAAAAATTTGCAAGTGATGGACAAACCTGTCTATAACAATGTATTTATAGTTTAAAAAAAAAAAAAAAAAATATATATATATATATATATATATATATATATACTCCCCCAAATTATAATCCTAAAACACTTCAGGCCTTTTCGCGCTGTACTTGCTCAGTGTGAATGGTCCGCACGGCAACACTCAAGGACGATGTAGACCGTAACGCGACAATATGAATTTGTCAGGGTTCCCCCCCCACCCACCCAAAAGCCTTGGCTTTGCTTGTTTTAAGGAGGAAGAGGTGTTGCAGCAGAAGCAAAATAATAATTATAATAATAATAAGGGAATTGGATCCATTCTATACTAACTTTAGTGCAAAATCTCTGTGCTTCTTCATGAGCTATGTATAGTTCCACGAAGAGGGCTGTGACGTGTACTTCAGCCTGAGCAGGTAGAAGGAACGGGAAAGTCGACGGAGTTCCGCACTATGGCAAGTACAGCGTGAAAAAGCCCGATTATCAGAATCAGAATCTGAATTATCATTTCAAACACATCTTCAAACAGTGCACCGCAGGTGCAAAGACGTTGGCTTTGTAACTGATAAAAAATCTAATTTCTAACTTTCCCATCAGCTATTTTATTAAATTTTATTAAACTGACTCACAGATGCATACAGGAGGCTTATATACTATTTTTTTTAAATATACTCTTCTTCTGCTTTTCCTTTCGGCATGTCCCGATAGGGGTCGCCACAGCGTGTCATGTTTTTTTCCATCGAAGCCTATCTCGTGCATCCTCCTCTCTATCACCCGCAGTCTTCATGTCCTCCCTCACCACATCCATCAACCCTTTCTTTGGTCTTCCTCTCGCTCTTTTGTCTGGCAGCTCCGTCCTCAGCACCCTTCTACCAACATAGTCACTCTCTCGCCTCTGGACATGTCCAAACCATCAAAGTCTGCTTTCTCTAACCTTGTCTCTAAAACATCCAACTTTGCCTGTCCCCTTAATGAGCTCATTTCTAATCCTATCCAACCTGTTTACACCAAGCGAGAACCTCAACATCTTCATTTCTGCTTCCTCAAGTTCTGCTTCCTGTTGTTTCTTCAGTGCCGCCGTCTCACCACTGTTTTGTAAACTTTGCCCTTCATCCTCATCCTGGCGGATACTCTTCTGTCACATAGAACACCAGACACCTTCCACCAACTGTTCCACCCTGCTTGGACCAGGTTCTTCACTTCCTTACCACACTCTCCATTGCTCTGTATTGTTATTGCAAACAACTATCTTTACTTGGGCATGTACTATACTTTGCTTGGGTTGTTGACCTCCTCCACTAGTGGCCCTTTCTCTGGACGATCTGAAGAGGTTTACCGCTTTGCCTTTTCTGCTGTCAACCCCGCAAGTAGCCTCTCCTGCCAGTCTGCAAGAAATGAATACACTTTTGAGTTGTATTCAGTGCTCTGAAAATCCAAACGCGTCCATTTTTTTTTCCAGTCAGCGAGAACACCTCCTGGAATCAATAATATCGGGTTTATTATTTGTTCCACATGCTGGGGTGCGATACTGCACGGGTTGATGTGTGCCTAAGTGGAGGGGTGTCCGTATGAAAGATACCGCCCAGGGTCACGTGACTTCAGCACTGTGACTGTAAAAACAAACACTCCGGGGTGCTGGAGATAAGAGAGGAGGGGGTCAGGGGGGGTGAAACACCTTCTGCCCTCCCAGCATGCACAGACACACAAAGCGCTTAAACACAACCCCTATGGGAGAGGAGATAGATAGACATCCACCTGGTCCTGTCAACACACTGAATGCTATCAGTCAACCACACGACAGACAACATGGAAACCAAAATAAACAGATGTCAAAATGGTGGCCGCCAGGGTGAGGCTCATTCGCTTTCAGTGACTCGCGCTTCTCGCTGTTTCGGATTTGGCTCACATGCACACACACACACACACACACACACACACACAGTGATACGCGCTGACTATTGTGATCGCTCGCGCGCCCACAAACTCCAAAACTCACACGCAGTCTCTCTCGCATTCACACGCTCATGTACATGCCCTCACACACATCCAAACAAGACAAAACGAACATTACGAGAATCAAAACCTCCTTGAGATCAGCTGTATAGCAAGGACATTTGCGTTCTCAAGAAACAATGTTCATTGGAAAGAATCATTAAACACAAGGGGAGCCTGTTTGAACTTCACAAGAGGTTGCCAAACAAGCGTGCCACATCCCTCGAGTCAGTACATAGCTTAAGCCTCATTAATTTCCAATGCGCGGCAAGGCACACATGGCTTTTAACCTCCAACTCGCGGGCCGTAAATAGGGACAAGCTTGTTTGTTTGCCGAACTGATAAACACATATTGCGCTCATCTGGGGTTCCTCGGACTCGCCCTCATTAGCGCGGAGCCTCGTTTCGAATGTCAGCTTTTTAACGCCGCCGTCTGATTAAAGGGGACACGCTCGGGGAAATGAAAAAAAAAAAAAAAAGGGGTGGGGGTGGGGGGCTTCAGCCTTGTAAGCTGGCAGAGTGTCAACGGGCCCAGGAGCGAGGGCGATGCCACGCCACTCTGCGGACGCAGACTCATACGTACAGCTGCCTGCATCCACCGTGTAACATCTCATTATCTTTAACGTCTGCTTGCTTGTAAAGAATCCCTGTAAACATGCAGCAAGAAGCTATACCGCTCTTTTAAACTACAGCACATATAAGAGAAAACAGCTGGAGGGGATCTGTGCTATGTTTGGATTTATGTGACATTGAGGAGGAGGAGAAAGGCACGCAAAAGGGGGTGGGGCGGGGGGACAGTCATCTAATTGTACATTCTGACCCGTGCAGCAACTACTGAGAGGCTTTCTGAAAGGGTCCAAGGATGTGGAGGAAAGACGTACGATTGTATGTGCGTGACAAGACAGTGCCGACCGGTGGGAGTTCCTGTCCTCTGACACAATCTGTGGCGGCTGTGCATCCTGTTGACTGGCGGCGCTGCTCCCTCCGAACCCCCACCCCCCGACTTCAGACTGTTGCACCTGTTGACAAAGTGAAGGCAAACTCGCAGCAGATGAGGCCGCGATTCAAATTGAAGATGTCTCACAGATGTCAACCACCTCTGCATGAAGAGGGTGTTGCGTAATCCATTTTCCTGGCTCAGTCTCTTGCCTTCCATTAATCAGCAAGCGAATGTGCGTTTGATTGCAATCTGTTTTGATCGGATTGTTCTCTAATGAATCGTAAGGAACTCGATGTGGAGGAGCAGTGGCTTTACTCCGAGAGCCTCCTGGATGGACGGGAGAAAGCTCACTTCGGCCGCTTGCATGAGTGTAACAAATTGTCGGCAACGCAGACAAAACTCTGACAATAGTCCTACAGGGACTAAACAGTAACTACCCCCGGAAGACCCCCAACGGATTCCTCAAGGGACACACTTGATCCACCTCCAATTGTACAAATGACAAAACATTATTTTGAGAAAACTCACATGCACCCAGTCTCGGATCCCACTGAGACATAAACCATTGCACATTAAAAGTAAATCAAATGAAGGGAGAATCCCCCGTCAATAACGGGCCACATCTCGACAAAGATTCAGTTACATTTGCACCCATGAACAATCTAGAATCTTCAATAAATGTAGCTGCGGTATCTGCAGATAACCCCACAAGAGCAGGGAACGTAGATTCGAACACAGACCCTCACAATTGTGAGGCAAAAATGTCAACCACTAGCATGTGGTATGATGTATAGCGATATTCATGCCATGCCATGATCCAAGCTGCTTATCCTCACAAGGGTGTCGGGAAAGCTGGAGCCTATCCCAGTTAGCTTCGGGCGAAAGGCGGACTACGCTCTGAACAGGTCGCCAGTCAGTCGCAGGGAAGATATCAACAACACCACTGAGCGGGAATTGATCCCACGCTGCCTGCACCAAAGGTCGGGGTGTGTACCACAACACTATCAGCGACTCTCTAGCGATTTTCAGTTCAACTCAATTCATAATCGTCATGAGCGGCTAAAACCTCTCCTTTTGCCAAGTAAATTGAATTACTGTGTCTACAGTTATCAGGACACATTCCATCTTTGCCATCAATGGAACTTTCGGTAGTGTCATGACCCCCCGCCCCCCTCACCACCACCACCACCACAAAAAAAAAAGCCAAAGAAAAAGCAAAACACTGTTCAAACGAGACTGAAATCCTAATATTACAAGCACATTGGATCGTATGGGCTTAGAAACCCAAACTTGCAGGATGTTTTTCCATACGTGTTGTTTTTTCATTTCCTCTTCTACCTTTCTAACAACCGCAGCACTTTTTTTTTTAAGTACTTAGTGCATTCCTGCATTTATGCCACCATAAAAAATGTGAAAAAAAAAGCTTGGGGAGCTGTACTAAAGGTTGTCCAAGTGCCTGACGCAGACCAGCATGTGAAGACACCCATGAGACGACAATGCCTGACAGCATTCTCGACGCAAATCAGCCGTTCACTTGCCTTGACTTCGCAGTGACAACGAGGGATCTGGAATTAGACAAAAGAGCGTTGTGACACTGTGCTCTGAACTTAGTGGACTCGCTGGAGCACTTCCAGTGATTTATGTCGCTAAACCTCAATAGTCTGGATAAGTACAGGCAGGAGCAGGCGTATGGACAGTTTTCCTCAACACAGACACAGCAGACACTTGTATTTGCATGATTGTAACACGGTACCGCAATGTCATTAAAGGGTTACAATGACTTTAAAAGCCGTACCCCAGAGTGACGGGGGCTTTATTTTGCTCTTGTACTGAAGGAAGTGAATCAAAATGGGGAGGAAAGGGCAAATTCCGAAGCTGCCAAAAATCATCTAATCCCTTCCTACTTCCTATTTGGCTCGCTGCCCCCCGGACAAATGGCCACACGAGGACAGAGTTGTTTGATTAGATATTTTTTTTTTTCCCTTTTCTGTAAGTGGATCACATCCAATCTCAGGATGGAAGCACCTTAGATAAAATAAATGAGAGCAAACGGTAAAATATATTGAGCATCAGTTTGAGCTTTACTGGCGGGATTGTGTCTTTATCAAGAGCAGAGAGCTTAGAGCATGAAGCATCTAACTGCTGCTCGCGTCACTCCGATGAAAACTAAACAGGGCTAAGGGCGGGCGACTGCCGCCAACCCCCCCAGCACCGCCGCTCGCGCGTTGTCCAATTAAGGTCTTCTGCTCGTGCGCCGTGCCCAGGCAGGCTGCCACGAGCCTGCCAAGTCCCAAACAGTCGGGTCAGGGGAGTTAATCTGGCTTTTAAGGGCCTGACGGGGCCATTGTTTGGGATGCTGCCTGCTGACACTTCATTGACAGTGGGTGGGCACTGGCGCGTGGGCACAGGGCTATAAAAGGCCACAAGAAATCAGTTACACGCACACCCCACCGTTTCCCCGTCACGGCTCACACGATTGCGTCTGGACCGACTGCCGTCGTGCCGAGTGTGAGTGCGACCGAGGTGGACACACTTTGCACTCGCCGCAGCCACGTGAGCGCTACTGCGCTGCAGAGTACGACTCATAATAATGTCGCCGTAAATGACGCGTAGCTCTGCAATGAAAATTGCTGCGCTACGGCTCACGGGCCAGTTGTGGCAGCGTAAAGGAAGTGGGACACGACTCTGTATGTAAGTATGAGGCCCCCCTGACTTTTAATGACAAGTAAGAGCGCGCCAGTAGCAGCATAGTCTCCCTGATGTAGTCGACAGTGGTTGATTGAAGCTTTCTACACAGTAGAAACTCCCAAGATCGATCATTTTCAATTAATTTGTGAATTAGTTTGTTCCAAGTTCAAACCATTGCGATGAAACCTGCCAATGATTAATTTCTTAACTTCAGAGTAAGTGTAAATAGATGTATACAACTGTATAATTCATCTAGAACGAGGTAAAGCAAAGTAAACAATTCGTCGATGATCACTGACAGACGAGTCACAGTGTTTGAGAATCACTGCTCTAATGCTCACTGGGCTGAATTCTTCCAAAATCTGCAAGTGGCTATTGAATCTTCAGATTTTGTACGATTTTTTTTCCTGGAAACATTGCTTCATCTCCATATAATATGACCAAGTATATAAAAGGACAGGTATTTACTGGTTGGCGGGTAATCACAAATAGCTCATAGTCAAGAAGTCTCAAGTTTCAATCTGTCAGGGTTTGTGCGGGTTTTCTCGTCGACTGTCAAGGCACTGAATCACCAAATTTTTCAAGGTTGCCACACCTCAATGTTCAAGATTTTGTCTGTCTGACATTTTGGTGTATACGAGTTCCTCCATTTGGATAAAAATAAAAATAAAATATGAAGGAGAAACAGGTGACAAGCTGCCAAAGCTGTCCTGCAAAAGAACTCCAGCATGAAAGTGAGCCATGTGAACATTTTTTTGGGTCTCTGAGTGAGATTTTCATATTCATCACGGGAATTGGAAGATTCACAAGAAGCAAAGACGTTCCCAGAGGTGACACTGGTTGCCAGTCAATAAAAATTAGGTGCTGTAGTGACCACGATGAATAAAACAGAACACAAACATTCATTTATCACTTTATCAATGGGCATAGTCTTCTCTGATGGAATGTTTTGTTTGTACTTGAGACTTGGAACAAGGGTTTCATACCAGATCGTAACCTTTAATGGCTCTCTAATGGCAACACGCGTTGTCATGGAAAGGAACCAGGAATTGCAGAGCGTCAACAAAGGAGAAGGAGTCAGCTCTTCCCATAACTCTGGAAGAAAAATTTGTCGGATTACGTGTTTTGAGGGAGACATAAACAAAAGCCAGGCCTTTGTTGGAGCGAATGCTCACTGACTCCTTAAAAAGCAGAGTTTGGAGTCGCAAAAGTTGAGTGGAACCCCGGTGTAGTAGAAGCGTTGTCAGAAGAAAAGGACAAAAGTCCCATCCAAAAAAAAAAAAAAAAAAAAACGAAAAAAGTAGAAGCAAAGGCCGTAAACAGCCAGTCCAACCAGCTGGCGAGAGCTCCGCTTCACCGGTGGACTGTGAAATTACCACAAACACGATGATAGCGAAAGCAAAAAAAAAAAAAAATGTGTGCCTCTATAGCGTGGGCCAGGAATGTTAATTTCATAAACAAACTCCCCACCCGATTCTCCAGAGGGGAGAACGAGGCCCTAGTTCAACTCTGCTACTGCAAAACACAACACATTGACGGAGCAAAAAAAAAAAAAATGTGTGCCTCTATAGCGTGGGCCAGGAATGTTAATTTCATAAACAAACTCCCCACCCGATTCTCCAGAGGGGAGAACGAGGCCCTAGTTCAACTCTGCTACTGCAAAACACAACACATTGACGGAGCAAAAAAAAAAAAAATGCAAGGAATTATAAAATGCGTTGAAAAGTGGAGATGAGACAGGGGCTGTCATTCAGTACAAATAAACATATGCACATTTATACGCATTTGGGAGTGTTTTTAAGAAGATAAAGGATGTCAGGATACTGTGTGACACTACGCTGCTATTCTTGAGCAATAGCGTTGATGAGGTTGGAAAAGTAAAACTGGCCTGAAGTAATTGGCTACCGAACGTGTGGCTCATTCGGTCTGGACCTTCACCCACCCACTCATTACGGTAATAGCAAAGTAATAGAGGCTGACGTAGGGACACATAACTGTGGGGAAATGGTAGCAGGATGGACGATGGCCACTAAGCACATCAGCAGCAAGCGGAACGGCAATCACGTGCCAATGATCTCATGGCGTGGCCTCGCACATGGAGTGTCCCATCACATGCTATCCAGAGACCGCTCGTAGTCCATAGAGGGCATTTTTGCACGACTGCCACGATATGAGGAAACAGTAACCGTGTTATATTCTGCCTGACAAATAGAAGGATGGGCACAACAACAGCCGCTGCCGTTCCACAAATGAAAACAAACAACAGTTCGCTCACATTCGAACTCGCATTGGGCAATTTCAAGCCTTCAATAGACAGAATTTTTTTTGTAAACCAGACTACTGAGAAAACGGACGTGGAGAACAAGGAAACTCCACACAGAAGAGTCGGAGCCAAGACTCAAATCCAGAATCTCTCTCCTGTGCCTAGGTCAACAATTCGTGGAAAAATATACCTAATAATTCACTGAAAACGTGGCAGTGGAACTAAGACTATCATCTCAATGAGTAACTCGAGTAATATTTACTTTTTCTTCTGCTTTCTGGTGATGGGTACCGGTCGTGGAACTGGGGGGTGTAGTGCAAAATGTTACAGTATATTAAAAATTGATGGTAACTTATTGTAGCCCGTCCCTGTACCTTTAATGTTGAATCACAAGACTTGGAACTGTTTCAATTATTCAAGATTGACTCGTTTGTCTGATCAAGAACAATCGTGAAACTTTCTAATGGAATTCCAATTGCTAGTTCCGACGAAGGTTCTCCAGAAATCATTGGCACCTTCGGATCATCACATACATGAGGATAACATTTCTACAACTTATATTTTCCATGAAACATTTCATCGCAAAATTTAAGCTTGACCTGGTACATTTTTTAGATGTTGGAAGTGGACACCGACGTCGACACGCGGTCGCTCCGGACTCGGCGATGTCAGCACACTTGAAATAGCTGTCAGAGCTCAAACGGCGCCCACATGAACAAACCCGAATCTCACGGGTCCGTGTTAGAGGGTCTCTGCACTCTCTGTCCAGGTGTTACGGGAATGTGAGAACTGCTGCTCTGTGGGAGGGGGGGGGGGGGGGGGGGTTTCCTCAACGCCAGGCGCCGACCACTTGGACTACCGCAAGCCACCCTCTTCTTGGCAGCCGTGAAGGGACAGGGGGGCATTACAGTTCTTTGTTTAAGTGAATTCAAGGAAATTCTCTGGCTGTCAACACCACCGAATCAGAGGACATCGTTTTCACTTCTGTACGACGGCTTACGTTATGATAACATTTAACAGTCACGCGATACGCTCGGTCCTCAATTTGACTACGCCTGTGGTCAAGTAACTCCACACCGGCTGCGCACCACATCTGATGGAGGCTGAGCATGCACCATCTGACTCGTAATGTAGCGCAGTTTCTTGGCTGTGGAGACGACTCCAATACATTCCAAAGACCTTTTGCAGTCCAAACGTGCTGAAGCAGTGGAACTAAAAGCCACGAAAAGTCCAAATCCGCAGAAAACGGGGCTTTTGTTTGCGAACGACCCTGTTTTTTTTGCGTTTTGAGGTTCGACAAAGCTCACAGCTGAGTGACGGCGTGTCTTGAACGTGTACAGTATTTGCTGCGAGTCATAGCTATACGGCCAATTTTATTTTGTGACATTGGTAGTCCAAACATGCTACGACTTCTACAAAAGTGTGCGCAAGTGGGTTTAATTCAACTCAAGCACACCTTGCCACATTTGAACAAATGTTTATTATTACAGCCATCCATTTTCTCCCCTTTTATCCCGTGTTTATTGTTCAATATTATGAGCAATTAGGGGGTTAAACGTTGTGTTTCTAACTGCATGCCAAGCCGGGTCAAATGCCGTATACGGGCCACGCACCAGAACTGCTCTACGGAAAAGACCTACATAGGCGCTCATCGAGTTTTATTTACAAAGTTGTCAGAAAATGTTTCTTATATGGTGGAATATTGGTATTAATTGATGATAAAATGAGCCTTGATCTTTAGTTAAATCACAAAACTGGACAAACAGTCTGCATCAGGTTTTCAAGCCTTCTTCGAGAACTAACATGGATGTGAAGAGACTGGAGGTGTTGCTTCAAGTTGCCCTGCCAATAAAAATATTTCTACCCTTTTTAGGACTTGTGAAAATATGGTAGATCAATTATATCCCATATTACATAATTATATCAATTATTCATTTTTTTAAAGTGGTCTTCAGCTATTTTGAAGAGAGTGTTGCATAACAAGTGAAATAAAACAGCAACATTAGTGATTTTCTCTTCACTCCAGATGGGGGCAGTTTGGTGATGATCCGGCGGTAAATGTGATTAGCCTCGACGGTCTGGGTTTCGGAGTCCTTAATGTGGGCACATTGCGCTGATGAAAAGCTGTCACAGCGTACGTCATTCATCCCGCGGCGTGTCAAGCAGCGATTATTCCCTTCATTCATCGCGGCTAAAGGGGCTAAACAATTTATTTCTAAACTGGTCGCGAGGACTGCGGGTCGGGGCGGATGTGGGCTAATGAGCCCAAAAAACAAATTAGGCAGTCGTTCTAATGCCCTGCCGCATTTGCTCCATCCATTCGCCTTCATTTGCATTTTCGGCACATCCAAACGCAAATATGCACTATGTATGTTCTCTGGCTCACAGCGACGTAATTGCTGCTGACTGAGCGGGAATGAGGCAAGTGACCTTTATCGCCGGAGTGATGCCGTCGCCGTCTGTCCGTTTGGGATGATGAGGCGCGTTTCTGTTATTTCATTTGATGGACATAAATCCAGCAGAGGCAGAAAGCTCATTATACGCGGGAGGGGTGCGGCCCAGAGATTTGCAGGAGTCCGCGTTGTGGCGCCCGCGAGGTCCCTGACCCCGAATTCCTGGCTCGGAATTCATACTTTGGTGGGAAGAACGCAACAAAACCTGATAGCATCAGTTCAGAACCACAAAAAAAAAAAAAAAAGTCTTTCGGGGGCGGGGGTCAAACGATCTATCAGTGACCAACCTCCCTGAGGGATCAATAGCAGTTTTCAAAACTAATAGGGTTTTTCCCGTCACATGTAACCAGAGGAGGACTAACGTTAGAAAGAAAAAGCAGCTTTAAAAAAAAAGGCAAACTAAGGGATTACTTTAAGTCGAATGTGACTCCTTCGGCTAGTAGGAGTGACACAGGGTTCCAAACTCTAACCACACTTTTTTCCAAAATAGACTAGTTGACACGTTGCCTGATCTATGGTGCCTAAAATACTTGAGTTGTGCAAAAACTCAAGATATTGGCAGGTCAGAATGCGGCTTAAAACTATTCATCAACCAAAACCATGGAATTGAAGCATTTTTTTAAAAATCGTTAAATATTTTCATTTGATCCAATGAGATGAATTTATATTGCAATACCTGTAATGAATCGCATTAGTAATTTAAGAATCTGGCGGTGTTCAAAACAAGGGTTCATTGACATACAAGTTGTACTCAACTCGTGTCCATGTCCGAAACTCAAAACATTCATATTGCAAATCAAAATGCCATTAATCTGTAATAATAGCACTCTGTAAGATTGCATTTCGTAAAACGTACTGATAAAGTAAACAGAATGTAAAAAATTAAACCGCTTCTACCATATTTTTGCTTCAACTCAGTGGACATTGTGCTGCTTCTGGTTCACAACACAGACATACAAATGAGAGTGGTCCTAACTTTAATAGCTGCTAAGTAAGTTACAGTAATATTCATTGTTAGCTTCTTTCAGCTTGTCCCGTTAGAGGTCCCCACATCGGGACATCTCAGATGAACGCTCATATTTGTTTGGCACAGTTTTGACGCCGGATGCCCTTCCTGATGCAACCCCTCTCGGGGAGGGGAGGCCCCATTATGGTTTGCAAAGGTTAAGGAATAAAAGCATGCCTTTGAGTATTGTTATACTGTCTGTCTACATGTATTGCTCCACTGGTTTTGTTCAACTATCCATTGCTCAAAGGGTTACAACACCGTGACATTGACGCTAGTTCAGTTCGTCCATCTATGGCATTTTGAGAGGTGCTGGCCGGAGTACACAAAAAACTGTACACACAATTTTCTGTTTGTTTTTGTTCTTTTGCATGTTCTGAAGTGAGGCTAATTCACTGTCACCATGCCGCACTCGTATCTCGAGTTTTTGCATCCGGACGAGATCCCGTTTCTCGAAAAATGTGTAAGTTCGAGTCATCGTGTTCAGCAAGATCCGTGACAAAATGTCATGAGAACCAAAATGAGCATTTTGGTCATGATGTTTTCCTCCCAGTACGTCTCACGACTGTTCAGAGGTGCCTCGAAGTCACAGACGGTTGACTTTGCAGCACATCTGTCAGTGCACAAGTCAAACCTTCCCAAAGTGATTTTTCTTGTCCGTTGGCTTCAAGCGGCGCACTCCATTCTAAGTATCTTATAATAAGCAGTTAGCCGACTTGTATATGATTCTGATTACGGTGCCGGGGAGCTGCTCTGTGTTTTGCTGTTTATCCTGGCCAGCCTCGAGCGTGCCCAGTTGAAATAATTGTGAGCTGGTTAAGTAACGCAGCATGAGAAAGTCGAGCATTCCAAGGCCGCCTATGACTGATGCAGTCCTCTTCCCACCCTCCCCTTCAGCCCGCCTCTTCTTCTTCCTCTTCCTCTTCTGATGTACATTTTTGTATTTCATTTTTTAGCTGACAGCGATAATTACACACCACTACTGTAACTTAAACTTTAATTCTGGTTTCTTGCATCTGGGGATATATTTTTGTGGATTTAGCCTGCGTTTATACAGTAAAAGGCCGAAGTCATCGCTGAAATAAACAACTGCAGTCTAAATAAGCAAACACAAAGAAACACTTAACCACTTTAATTAGAATTTGTTCATTTAAACAAAAAAAAATAATTCCTGCACTGCCAGGATAGCACAATGTCTGCTTGGCTGACTTTGAAACAATCGCAGGTAAAAAAAAAAAAAAAAGTTTTGAGTTTAAAGAGAGGTAAAAAGTTTTTCAAGGCGAGGAGCAAATTAAAGCAAGCACAAGGAGGGAATGTGGAGGAGCGAGATATGATTCAGCATTAAGACGCTCAAAGTGTGGAACTGCAGAAAGTTCTCTCATTTGCACAGCCTCGCCAATGCCGGTCAAGTACGAGTGGAGGAGCTCTCGAACACACAATTTCACAGGAACACAGTGTGGCATTAACACATGACTGAGACGATTTTGTACGCCCCGCCAATTCCAAAAATAACACAATGGGCGTCACTCTTTCTTCTTTTGAGAGAGCACGCAAGATGGGATATCCAGTTTCCCACCTTTTGATGACATTTGGAAGTGCTGCTTCTTTCGCTCTTGGCTAAGCTGGGAAGAACATATTGAGGCCAGAGTGTTTGCTCTAATGAAGACGGGCGGGAATAGAGAAAGTTAGGCCGCAGTCTTATCTGAGCAGAATATGAAACCAGAAATTTCAGAGGGGTGGGGGTGGGGGGGGGGGTTGAATCGACAGTGGTGAACAATCTGATGTAGCTCTAAAGGTTTCCATTTGGACGATCTGGAAAAATAATCATTTCCAAAAGAACCTAAAACAAAAGAACAGGTAGAAGACTTATCTGAGCGGACTCGATTGACTCACTTTAGTTTGGGATGGCCTGTTTTTTGTTGTTTTTCTACTTCAAAATTGTGAAAAACACACCAGAAAAAACTGTTGACTGTGGTAAGGAAACAAATTTTATCTGAGGAGTTTAGGGTTAGAAGTGCACGGTCCTTCCTTCCGAAGATGTGAGACCAAGTGAACCATGTCCCATGCAAACCAAAAAATTAGGTTACAAAGCACACTTTAGTTAGGTTCCTTTCACTTTTTGTAATTCTTTGAATAAAGATGAATTTATGACTCAATCGTTTAATTTCACTTCCCTACACGTAAATTTTGAATATCCAATTATGCGTGCCACCTCCTTCTTTAGTTCCAACCTACCTCCAATTTTAATAATAATATTCCAATCGAAGAAACATCGATACGTTCACGAGTAAGCTCTTGGCGCAACGTTTCGGCATAAACGTGCCTTCCTCGGGTGCAGCTTACTGTCAAATAAGTCGAGTCAAAATGTCGTCAGTAGTGTCACAAAGGACGTGAATGTCAGTTCCCCTCAATGTACAAGTCAAATTTAAACGTCCTCTAATTAACTATTTATATCAACTATGCTTTTGGATAGGGTTAGGTTTAGAGTTAAGGGACAGTCGTGTTATGAGGATTAGGCAGGAACCAGGCTCGTCAAAACTATTGGCACTGAGCTTCACCTAAGTCATTCAAACTTATTAAGATGAGGACCAAATGCACAATTTCAAAGGGTACCATTGAGACACGTGCATTATTTATCATTATTTATCGACAAATTTGGTGGCCACAGGTAGCCGGCCATGTCACAGTGTGCATGTCACTGCACAGACGAAAGCTGCACCGCTAGCACCTGAGAAGGGTCCGGATGAGCAATCAGCAGCTGCGAGGGGGTTGTTCCGAAACTTGGCACGCGCACACATAGTCCTGCAAACGAAGCGGCAATGAAAAGAACCGAGAAGAAAAAGGGCATTGTGGCAACGGCGAGCGAAAGCACAGAAGTCAAGTCAACTCGAGGAAACGAGCGGTGATGAGTCACTCAAGTGGGAGAGAGTCCAGGACTGTATGGAAGATGGAGCCACAGAAACCCTCAGCGTCCGAGTCAACGTGGCACGTTTCAGTCGAAACCTTTTCGTGATGAGGTGACTGTGAGAATGGCGGACAAAACATTCGGTTGATTCCAATCCAACGCTCGGCGCTTTTACAACGGAATTCATGGTGTATTTTACTCCTCTCGGGCCACTCTTTCCCAAAAGTTAGAACCGCCTTACAGCATAAATGAATACCTGTGGCCATGTCATTATCGTCTCCCCAAAGGCGGGTGATTATACATTGACGGGATGACGGCTAAGACTGAAAAAGGCTGACAGTGGCAAGCCAATCGTGGCACATTTTCCCCCTTCTGATAAAACACAAACACCCCCCCCCCCCTTCTATGCAGCGCACAGCTGTCGGGAGAACTTTGCTCCTTATCTGCGAGTGGCCTGATAACAGAAATCAAAGGAGCGACTCAAGGTTGAACTGTTGTTTCCTCACTTCCCCTCGCTCCCTATTGCTTCGGCTAAAGCCATTTTATCCTTCTTCCCATTCAGAGTTTTTTCATTTTTTTTTTTTTTTCGAACAACAACAGAACTTTCATCTGAATGGTTTCAATTAGTTTCCATCTGTTTTATGCGGTTTATTGATATTAGAGACGGAGAGCCTCCAGATACAGGTCTGGGAAGTACAGTTTTGGAGAGAACGCAGGAGAGCGGGCCGCAACCCATTCATCAATCATCAAGTCAGAGACATTCCCGCCGCAAATATTAAGCGACTCAATTTTACAACGGCGCCATTATCCGCTATTAGACTGGGTGGTTAGAACTCACACCGGATTGTAGATGAGGATGGACTAGTTTATGCCTTTCGATCACCCGAAAGCACCGCAGCCATCTCGCACGGGCAAACGCTTCGTTCTCATTAAAAAAAAAAGTGTCAGTTTACGCCTCCTTATTGCCTCTGTTCTTCATTAGACGAGCAGCTTTCCAGAACCAAAAGCGAGTAGATTGCTAAACACATTTATCAGAAGTCGTAATGAGATATGACAGGTTATTTGTTGTACAACACATTGGAGCAATTTCCCTATAGGAATGAATTACACAGTTTCTCAGTATACATTGTACAGTACAGTAGCTTTTTTTTTTTTAATTATGGCAGATACCACGGGGTTGCACTGATCTTGGCGTAATATTTCTCCCAATCCAGGTCGTCCCGAAAATCACCATAACTTCATATTGTAGGTTTTGTTTTTTTCCCTTTCAGGTATTCGCCCACATGGGATGCCATCAGGATTTGACAACCCACGCTTTGCAGTTTTTATAAGCACGCCCGTGGCTTGCTAAGTTTCTCTGTCCCCCGACTGCGATAAAGCTGAACCTGGACTGACTTTGGGTTGTTCAAAGGCTTTAGGTGGGCTTTGAGGCCCCATAACTCAGTGGCTAGAGCATCGGTTTGGTAAACCAGGGGTTGTGAATTCGTATCTCTACTCCCCAAGAGGGGTTGCAGGAAGGGCATCCAGCGTAAAAACTGAGGCGAGCAAATATGAGCGTTCATCTGAGATGTTACGCCGTGGCGACCCCTAACAGGACAAGCCGAAAGAAACTCACTCTCCAGGTGGAATATTATGATGCTCAATGACCTCAAGTCAGTACTGGTAAAGCTCGACATCCGCTAATTCAAGCTTTTAAAGCTGCTGAGTTGCAATACGCACAATGTTGCTGAGCAGACAAAGTCTCGGCCTGTATTCTTTGGTACTCTAATGATGATGATGATGATGACAAGTAGGAGGTCATCTTTCAGGTTGTAAAGGTTTGTTGCCACATTCTGAATGGAGCGGTGCTTAATCATCAATATTCAGAAAACTGATGTTCATTTGTGAGGGTGATAGCTGCAGGCATATTGTGTGTAGCCGGCATTAGAGGTAGTAGTAGTAGTAGTAGTAGTAGTAGTAGTAGTAGCAGCAGGATGAGCTTGTCATGGGATCAGAACAGCACGGGGTCACGTTGCGTGCTTGACGCTCGTGCATGGAGAAGCATTATCCTCCATTTCAACGAGTAGACCTTCAGATTGTATTATTTTTTTTTTCTTTTCTAACTGCGTGTGGACATAGTGCTCAAGTTCTCCCGTTCGTGAGGACAATTAGATCGCTTTTCCACACAATAGTGCGGTGGAGGCAGGCGGGAGGTCCAAACAAAACAAACGCGGGCTTGGGATTTTGCACGGTCTCGCTTAAACAAGCTTCATTTTCATTTAATTACTTTGCGCTCCCTCTTCAGACAGATGGCTGGTAAACAAAAAAAATAATAATAATTAATAAATAGCACAGATCTTTATAATGAGCATTATGTTTTCAAGATTGTTTGGAAAATCGTCTTACAATCGCTTATCTGAGCTTGGTACTGGGTCTACCAAAGAGTAAGAGGAATACAGTAATAACATAGCTACTGAGACCAATGTCAAGAGAGGTAAACATGTATGTATTTAATAACATAGCTGTGGCCAGTTCAGGGTCAGCTCAACCATTGTATCGAGCTCGTGCACATGACGTCCCAATTTTCACGGCGCCATATTGCCGGTCAAAGCTCGCTGCTCTGCACTGCGGGAGCCGTTGAACCACATCAGATTTTTCAAATTGCCCGAGATCTGCTGTGCTGTTGATTGTCAGAACAAGCGAGACAGATATTCAAAGAGATCATTCTATGGAATACCAGATGAAAAGACCAGAAAATATCGACCGATTTTGGCAATTAAACATGATGGATGGTGCCCAACCAAAATACACACATGCCTGTGTAGCGATCGCTTCATTTCAGGTAGGAATTATTCTTCTCAATCTCAAATTAAGAAATATTTATAATGCCAAATTGGCTCATTTAAGAACAATGAATATGAAATGCATATGTCGCAGAGGTTAACGGGGGTTAACTGTGGCTCCAATTGCTTCCGTGTAGGTTCCGTAGAGACGACTCAGTCGTCTTTTCTTTTTCAATCATAGTTAATGAATGCGAGTTTGCGTAAAACCAGGGGTCATTTATTTAAATATTGGTATTTGTATTGCATACTAGCTGAAAAGATTGATCCAGATCCAGAAGTATTTGCATGTGTCCAAACTTTTCTACGCTTTCAGACTTTTCCGTGTAAATCTCGGCGACTTACTCACCAGATCCGTGTGTTGATCCAGTTGTCCAAGACAAGCGGAAGTGAATTAACAGTCCAATTTCTGACCGGCGAAAACATCGACTTCGGCATTAAATACGGGTCCTCTATGCCGTGTTTACCTAATTTTTCCACGTACCTTCGTTTATTTTCACCTTCTAAATGTCTAACGATATCGGACAAAAATTTGGCCGTCGTGCTACAAGACATATTTTCATCTCCAACCAACTTAGCATTGAACAATATGGCGACGTAAACAAAAGTCACATGATTTTATAACGTATGTGCACAAGCTCTACAGGAAATGGATGAATTGATGAATATTTTTGGCCGCTGAAACTACAGAATAACGGAACCCTCCTTGGTATCACGCCACACCTGTGTTTGCATCCTACCTGTTTGGCGTTCAGGTCCTCCTTGGATCGCACGCTCGGGCTGCCGGCCGGTGTGACGGGGGCACTGCGGCTGCCCCCCGCCAACACCGCGCGCACTGATGACAGCCACTTCATGACGGAGTGAATAATTAAATAATTGGTATCCCTGAGAGGTCTGGAGCGTGCCGCCACTGCCGCGCACCGCACCGCTTACATGCTGACACGGATCCAACAAGCAATAACACACCCTCAACTGAAAAAGTCTACACACAGAGCCTAGTGACACACAATCCTTTCCTCCCCCTCCATCACTCTGCTGCCATCTGCCACTTCCCCCCCCCCCCCCCAGTCACTTTCTCTCGTCGCTTTGCCCCGCAATCGCCCGCCATCGCTTTATCTAAGACGTTCATAGTACCGTCCCCGCAGGCACGCATCCCTCCTGCTGTGTCACGTGGCTATCAGACAGACAGACCGGGGGATTGATGCCCGGGCAGTAATCCGAATGTAGCGCTGTCGTGCACATCACTCGGTGATGGGAGGGATGACGGACAAACACCCAGAATGGATTACGGCATTGTTACGCTTGATTGAAGTGTGTCAGTATGCTTGATTGAAATTGGAGGAAGAGGCCACCGTCTTCTTGAGGACTTTATTTTAGTGTATTAAATGAGCGCTTGAACAGGATTATGAGGCAATGTTGTGTTCATGTTAATTTACAATGTCATATAAGCGTAAAATAACGTATAATCCCGTGTTAGCTAACTTCAGCTTCTTTCGTGAGTATCCTGAAAAGTAGATGTGAGGATTCTGCCCGAAAACAACGATTTGCTTGACTCGCAGTGACGTAAAAATCATGATGTCACTCAAGGCTGAATAGAAAATTATAGATGAAAAATAATATCTTTCACTCCACAGAACTGTTAGTTGGCAGTCAAAGCGTGCCAATTTCTACAAAACGCAACATACAAAAGAGTACCAAGTAATGGAAAGAGTGTAGGGAACTGACGATTAACGTATCTAAATATGGCAAAAACACTTAAAGATCGGGTTATTGCTGCCTTTTAGGGGCCTAATATGACTTCATATGCTCTATGAATATAGCAGTAGAATAGAATATCGATAACATCATGGGTTTCAAGAGTTCCTTCTGATCCCTGCACGCAAAATAGCTTCCATGCCAAATGACATGTAGAAGAGAAACAAGAAAAAGAGGTCGAGACAGTAAACAGCCGCACGCAGAATACTCAAATTCAAGCGTATACTTATATCTAAGTCCATACGAGCAAACCACGCTGCCAACCCACAACACAGTGAAATGACAGCCCCGCAGACGACGGTGCCCAGTGGAAACCAATGTCGCGGTGTCGTACCACTCCGAAAGCGGATGATTCCCCGCGGGGCTCGGTGAGAGGTCGGCTGGAATTACGGCCGGCTCGGAAGCCGCCCTCTCCTGGCGGGGGGAAACGTTTCGCCCGGCGCCCTGGCCGCGAGGGGGCACGGACATATGCGATGGCGAAATGCGCTCGCCCCCGCTGGTGTCTGTGTGATACTGGTGGGGACGCGGGCCCGCATTAATCTCTTAATCCCCGGTCTCAGCGGGCCGCACGGATGTAACGCGGCGTGACAGGCTTGCCTTGCCGTTGAGGAAGCAAAAGACGACTGACAAAAGCAAGTTCACAGGAAAAAAAAAATTACATTTTAAATTGTAGCTCGAATGGGAAATTCAAAAAAAAAAAAAAAACAGATCAGATAAAGACAGAACTAGATTTGATGTTGAACGGGGTGTCCTTTACTGCTTGGGACGGACTCGTATTGATGTATATGATCAACGAGTGAATCAAACGGTTTCGCCTGCGGGTTGGCCCAAGGGCAAAGATGTTGGACATGTTGATGGGGAGGGACACAATTCTGGCATGTATCAGTTGCCACTAGGAATTGAAGATTGCACTAAAAAAAAAAAATACACCACAAAGAAAGAAGCAACACATGCTACGTAGGATAGGATAATTAGTAATTAATGAGCTTTAATGGCATGCCAATAAAAACAAAAGTGATTTGAAGTAAATGAGAGAAGGGAAAGAAAGGATTTATGAATTGCTTGGAACTGCACATGTTGGAACTCCTCCACATTCTTTCCTGCTTCCCAAATCCCTCACATTTTGGAACTGCACACTTTTTGATGCCCAGAAGAGTCGGTCGCAGCTCCTCCAAGTGACACTCCAGAAGTGTAAGACAAAAAAAAAAAACATCTTGGTGGGAGGCATTCTAGCAAACCCCCGGAAGGCTGAAAAAGGGGCTTTTCCAATGCGGGGCCCGACACCGGAGCCCCGCTCTGGGACGCCGCAACGCAATTCCGAACAACTACAAAACACTCAAAAGCTCTCACACATGTCAGAGAGCTGAGGCACTTGCGTAGGAATGAGCACGAAAAGCACGGGGGGGGGGGCTTGTTTTGTATGAAGAGTCTTATGGCTGTGAGCAAGATTAACCCAAAAACAAACAAAATAAAACAGAAAACATTGAGAATCAGATGCACTTGGCCAAGGAGCAAGCACTTCGGCGTAGATCTGGCAAGAAGTCTCACGTGAAGGATGTGCAGGGTGTTCCAAAAATTTCAACACGTCCTATGTTACTGAATTAGTGCCTGGAGTATTTTTTTTTTAGGTGTTACTTGGTGTTCAAAGTTACCCAATAATCCTATTTTGAATGAATTTGTATTTTTAGTAACGCTGCATTTTCCCTTTTGGCTGTTCCAGTCGCTCCAGCCGATGTTGAAGCTCATTCGCTGGTTTTGCTGGCAGAGTTCAGATTTCGAAGAGAATTTTAAATATGAGCTGTCGTGAGTTTGACCAGAAGGAAGTGAGATGAGTCACTCCACCCCACCTCAAGTTCCCATCGTCTGTCCATCTTTGTTCGTAGCCGCCGTTGCGATCGTTTAACATTTAAGAGGAAACAGGCAACGAACGATCGGGTGCAATAAATCAGTTTCATCGCCTCTTGACAAATGTAATAACACTAATAATGCTCCGCGTCGCAATCTAAGGATGCCCGTGCCTGCGATGCATCTCACTTTCAGCGTTGACAATATCGACGAGGCAAATGGAGCACCGGGATGGAACGAGAACATTCCAATATAACGTGACCTTGATGATGAAGAGGAGCGAACTGCTGGTGCAGCGGAGCGAAGCTTGGCCGCAGCTCTCGCCGGCCTCTCTCATCCGCTGCCAAAAGATCCAGAGGCCAACGGGACCTTGAAATGTTTTTGTAATATATTTTTGTTGGAATGAGACAGATGTAAACAATTACGGAGCAAAACGCTGGTGATCGTTGAGGGGGAAACCGGAGGGCAATGGGCTCCCCTTGTGAATTCTCTTCAGAGTTTTAGCAATAATTGACACGCACGCACGCAGAGGACGCCGTTTGCGGCGTCTCGTGCAACGCGGGCTTCGGCTCACTGCACCACTTTGAGGTGTGCGTGTGTTTTAAGACCACCACGGCGAAAGCGGTGAAAATGACCCGCCTCTTTTTTTTTTTCTCTTGGGGATTGTGTCAATCAAGAGTGTTCTGAGTTGCAGTTTCGTCAATTCTTCCTGCAGTGGGCTCGCTGAAGACAATAAATTGCCCGTAGCTGTGAATGTGAGTGTGAATGGTGGTTTGGATTGGTAGGCTGGACGGGGGCCTGTCCATGGCCCAATTTCAACTGGGATTCCCTGTCATGAGCAAGGATTGGCCATTGCCAAGAGGGGCGTGGCCAGGCCACTACTCTGGGCGGTCACACCGGTCACTGGTCACAGCTGTTTTACATTCAGACTGTAATAAGATGGGCATTTAAGTTGGAGTTTTTGTCACTGGCAGTTGCCAGTTCTTGGCATTGTGTTCGTGAGTATGCTTCACCGGATCCCGGGTTACTCTGCTACTTTGCCTCATCGTCACTGAACCCTGTTTCTCATTTTTTGGATCCTGCTTTCTTGGACTGTGTATTTGTGCATATTTTTAGTTGAGAATAAACCCCACGGAACATTATGCCTTTGCCTGGGAGTCCTGCATTTGGGTCCGCCTCCACTCTACCGGGATATGACATTCCCCAAATGAGGGCAAGTGGTGTATAAAAAAAAAAAAAGGATGGTCAACAATCACTTCTTGTTCTTTTCCTTTCGGCTTGTCCCGTTAGGGATCGCCACAGCGTTTCATCTCAGATGAACGCATATTTGTTTGGCACAGTTTTATGCCGGATAGCCTTCCTGACGCAAGCCCTCTGCATTTTTAGCCGGGGAGAGAAGCCTACAGCACCTGGTATTCCCTGGAGGTCTCCCATCCAAGTACTAACCAGGGCCAAACCTGATTAGTTTCCGAGATCTGGGCGTTCTTAGGGTCACATGGCCATAAGCCAGATGGTCAACAATCGCTAAATACACAAAAGTTACAAAACTATCGGCGATACCAAAAAAAGACAGGGCTTCCTTTCATCTCCTCAAGTGGTTGCCGAGCACAACACTTTCCCGGAATAGATTTTGAGTAATGACTCCCCCACGCTGCCTGAATAATTCCTCCTCAGTTTTCACCCCCAAATCAAAATAGAATTCTCTCATAAACACGGACTCTTTTATATAGGCTACGCGCACTAAAAAAGGGAATAGGCTCGCATCCAGGCAACCAGACGTTTACGACACGGAAGTACACGGCAGACTTGACTGACACTTGGTGTGTGTTGGCACGGCTTTGAAAAGCAAAACAACGCCAGCCAGCGTGATCGGAATTGCCAAAGACACTCGGCAGGAGGTACGTATATCAACCTGCAAAAGCATGCTAGCTCACAGTTGTCAGCGGTAATGGGGAGAAGTGTCACAACAGAGGACAACAACAATCGTCGCGTTGTTTCCCTGCCAACGTGCTTCCTGACACCGATAACTTTGACGCTAAATCAGATCTGATTGAGAGGGCGGATCATGCCGGCTGACAGGTTTGCGTACTGCGCTGTTGAGAGAATGCATTACCCAAAAAAGAAAAAAAAAAAGGCTATCACTGCATAAACACTAAAGTCCTGTCTGGCTAATATCTTTGGCCCACTAGTTCAAAGTGAATTGTTTAAGGCCTGCTGTACGCCAAGCGAGACAGGCAAACACAGCTGAACTGGACAGTCACAAAAAAATAAAAAACAAGACAAATGACACACACAGGTCACGCAGGTGGATCAGCTGGTAAAGCGTTGGCCTCGCAGTTCTGAGGTCCCGGATTCAATCCCGGACCCGCCTGTGCGGAGTTTGTATGTTCTCCCCCGTGCATGCGTGGGTTTCCTCCGGGCACTCCGGTTTCCTCCCACATCCCAAAAACATGCAACACTAATTGGCCACTCTAAATTGCCCGTAGGTGTGATTGTGAGTGCGGCTGTTTGTCTCCATGTGCCCTGCGATTGGCTGGCAACCAGTTCAGGGTGTGCCCCGGCCTCCTGTCCGTTGACAGCTGGGATAGGCTCCAGTACTCCCCGCGACCCACGTGAGGATAGGCAGCAGATGGATGACACACACCGGTACACAAGTACATTGACCCTCTCACATATCGCCAACTCGTTGCAATGGAAAAACTGTGACCGCTGTGGTTCTGATGGAAAAACCTAATTTACAACTGCTTGTTCAGTTCTATACTTCTACTACTACTATCTTATTTTTCAAAGATAAAAAAAACAACATTGCAACATGCAATTGTCAAGGAAGAGGCACATTGCCTACACCAACATAACCAAATGATTATGATGTAAAGAGAGGAAACGGGCAAGAAATAAAGTCGAGAGTTTGCTTTTTGGTGACGATCTCCATGCTTTGTTTTGTAGCCAGAGGTCATTCGAAATATAGTTAAGTATTACTGTAAAACTCCATGCACAGTAGATAAACTGTATTGGTTCACCTTGGTGGCCAATGGCTGGATGTCGCTTCATTCCCGGAAACATTTTTTATTTTTTTTTGTTATGGAAGCTCACGTGATGCCAAATGAGATTTTAGATGGTTTAATCTTCGCATGCCACTTTGCTTACTGAGCGATAATCCATGAAGTGCAGTGCATGGTAAATAATAACCTTGCAAATTGTCAATTCAATCTGGTACATTTTTTCCCCCCTTTCAAAATGATCAACAGCAGCCTGATGTGCTCTCGTGCACCAACGTGACTACTTATGACATTGCAAGCCTGCGAGCGTTACAGTATTGCAGAAGCAATAGAGAAAATGATTTTATTGCAGTTTTAACAGATTAAATTTATCCCCTATCCCCCAAAAACATCTGAAATTTTGGATCGTTTTACTGCCGGTAGTCTCATTCCGGCAACCAAAATGGCCTGGCAGACTCCAAAACACTGATACATTTTTAAACTCGCGGTTGAGTGTCCTTTGTGGATCTCTGAAAGTTAATGGATTTTTAAGTGACTCTGGTGACTTTTGCGGCCGCTCAAAATCTCAGTCACAGCAAAATCTGCGGCATGAATTTACTGTAGGTGAATCATCATCTTTTTCTGGTTGGGTCATTTATTTCGTTAAAGAGGCAGGGATTCCCCCCTCGCTATTCGTGTCTTTTTGAGCCATTCAGGCATTTCTGCGGCATGCGTGCCCATTGCCAATCGATCAATAAAGAACAAACAGCGTGACATCTGCTGTGGCTTTGGGTGAGAGTGCCAATAGGCCCTCAAAGCTAACGCGGACTCTTTTATCGTTCCCATGAAAGGCTCAGTTTGGTGCTGGGATTGAAAAATAAAAAGGGGGATCAAAAACATCATTAAAAAAAAAAAAAAGGTCCCAATTCACCAACTGGTCACAAACAATCAGATGTCATGCCAGTGGTGCACCGAGGCATCAATTGATACAGCGGGAACAGACAGGACTCATAATTCTCCCAACTGGTAAAAACAGACACCATCATTACATAGCAGCCATAACTGCAATTATGGGAAGCAGAAAGCAGCCCGGAGTTGAAATGCCAACGGTGTCAGCGAACCAATCAGTCAAAATCGGCGCGAGGAGTAGTTTCTCGTAATGGTGTCCGGGCTTGCGCGCTCGGCCCGCGACCAAACGTGTCGCCGCCGTTACTGTAAGAGCTGAATCGAGAGATCACAAAAAAACACTTTCGAAAGTCCAGTAAATTAGAGAGCGAAGGCTTAAGAGCAGCTGTAGTGCGGCTCGACGCGGCCCAACAAAAGCAACGCGCGGCGATGCCAAGACCCAAGATGGTTACTGATGCTGGTCTGAGAGACCGCTGTCATGAGGTCACAGACTAAACAAGGACAAACCGCTTACTGAAACCTGTCCAAGTGTGGTAACTACCGTTGGAAAAACATCTGTTGTTTTGCAACACGGCTTGCTCGGTTTTTCTTTTTGTTTGCTTTGAGGTGGTATTAAATTTGAGATCCTGAACGCGGAGGATCAACAGGGCATTTTGGTGTCGCGGGTGAGAGCAGTTGCAGAAGTTTCCCAGCTGCGGGCTGAAGCTGTCGGCCCCGCACTGTAGTTTGGGGCTTGCGAGTGGAACGCCATTAAAGCGCCATTTGGAGGGTCACGTCTGGGAAGCGTGCAAGCGCCATGCATCATATCCCGATGGAGATGTTTCCCAGGAATCGTGGATCTTTCCTTTCCACTCTCTTCCCACAATGTGCATTTGCCTGCTATTTTCTGCATTTCAGTTGACAGAGCTACTTTTTGACCAGCCCTGAACAGGTTGGACGGGGCTCTGAATCAGCAAAAGGCCGTCATACTCCGAAATGATTGATGTGTAGATATTCAGGCTTTTCTTCTTTCTTTGTATGCAAGAGAAACAAAAACGGTATGATTAATCAAGGGCAATGTGAAGGGTCAACACAGAGGAAACTAATCTGTGATGAGCGTGAGTTGCAAAAATATTTTAGTCCAAGTCGGAACGAGGCAAAGCTAGCTCATGTGTGCAGTTGCCAGTCCGTTGCCTTGTGTTAGTAAGTATGCTTCACCGCTTCCCAGGTTACTCTGCTACTTTGTCTCATAGTCATCGAACCCTGTTTCTCGTTTTTTGGATCCTGCTTTCTTGGACTGTGTATTTGTGCATCGTTTTAGTTGAGAATAAAACCCACAGAACATTATGCCTTTGCCTGGGAGTCCTGCATTTGGGTCCGCCTCCGCTCCGCCGGAACGTGACATTTCCTAAATGAGGGCAAGTGGTGTAAATAAAATGGATGGTCAACAATCGCTGCTTCTTCTTTTCCTTTCGGCTTGTCCCGTTAGGGGTCGTTCACAGCGTTTCATCTGAGTTGAACGCTCATATTTGTTTGGTGCAGTTTTTACGCCGGATGCCCTTCCTGACGCAACATGTCTGGGGGAGCGGAGGCCCCAGTGAGAAACGAACGCACGGCCCCTGGTTTACCAAACCAATGCTCTAACCACTGAGCTATGGACCCCCCCCCCCCCCCATGTGTGCAAGGAACACGGTCACTAATTAGAAATTCACATTTTTATCCTGTTTATGTTCCTGTCTATCCTGTTCAGGGTCACAGAAAACAAAGATCTTTTTTTAAATTCTATAGTGTTTTTGACCTTTTTTTTTATCATAAACCTGGCACTTAGCCCTTTCAGTCACAAATTCTTAAAGTATTTAACAGATGGAAAGGTCAATTCTCCTATGCAAGCTTTTAATAAAAACTTAAAGGAAAAACAAGCCTCCCCGTCTGCTCGGCAAAACTGGGACCAGTCAGCGAAAAGTCGGCATGACGTCTTGTCAAAAGTCAGTCCTGCAAAAGGAACGCATACTAACTCATGGCCGAGAGTCTTGGGACCATGGTGCACCAGGGTTGCACTGGGAGCAGTGTATCGCAGCAGTCACCGGATAAGATTGCCGCGAAGACTATAATGCACTCTCCGTGGATTAGTTGGCAACCGGGGATCAATTAAGTTGATGGAACGGGGAATCTCCGTCAGACGCCGTGGACACTTTGTCATAGTAAAGTGTCATTGCATTACATGTCCCAAGAATGATTACCCGATCCTTGCAACCACTTCAAGTGCAGTATATGGAAGTATGCCCTCTCGATTCAGAGAAGTGGAACGGTTGGAGTCCAGAAGGATTCGGGGAAGTGCGGTGGTCCGTGAGCGAAAAATATTTGATTTAATCATGCCTTGTTGATATCATTCACTTAGCAGACTGGGGAATGGGGAGGGTCGAGGTAAGGGGGAAGGGAGGAAGGACGCTTCCGGGTATTTGTAGACAAAGAAAAAAACAAACTAAAATAAATAAATCAAGCATTTGTACACACTGAATAATTTTCTCAAACAAACTCAGAGCCCCACAAACAAAGATGAAAAAAAAAAAGTAATACTGACAGTTTACAGTTTTCTTTCAACAGAAGCTGGGAAACCGTCGATCGGCGGGGAACGTTTTATGTCGCTCTTTGGCGAGAACAGAGGCCCTCCTCCCAGCTGTTATCCGGCGCCGCGTGACTCGTTCATTTTGCGGCCTGCCCTTCGCCGAACGGCCGCGCGGCGATGTTTGGCTCTGGTCTGAGTGAAGGGCCCGTGAAAATGTCAACAAAGCAACGGACGCGGTTCTTCTTGCGGGCAACAGCTGACGAGAGGAAAAATAATCCTCGGTGGTGCTGTTATTCTTACAAAAAAGTCGCTGTTTTAACTGCCGTGGAAATTAAGCGGCCGCTTTACTTTTAATTTACATCTGTGTGATTGTCCTCTTTTTGCAATATTTCTCCGGGGAGCATGTAACAGATACTATTCCCGTTAATTACGTTCCACGATGCATTTGAACTAATAGGCAAGAAAAAAAAAAAAAAAGAAAAATCCCCCCTCTCCACCTCGCTGTTAACTCACACGCTAAAAGGATTATTAGAAAAACTGATCATTTAGGAGCACGGCCCTGGTGGGCGGGCGAATTAATGAGTAAACGAGTGGAGCATGCGGCAGTCTTTTTCCCGTTAATTCAATATCCTCCACGCAGATAGAAACGCGATGTTCGGTGTCACGGCGGCCCAAGAACGAGATTTGCAAAGACAAATTGAGGAACGCAAAGGTCGAGATGGACAAAAGTGCCCGGCAATACATGTGGACGGATGATCACGTTCAGTTCTTCTGCTCCTTTGTCATTTCAAACCGTTCCACACGGTCGTCTTTTACCACCAATAGACGTGTAATAAACAGAGAATACAATTTTGGATGAGGATTTACAGCTGAGATCCCTTTAATCGAATTTACAAGGGGGTCGTGAGGCTGGATGGGCAGGTTGATGAATAATGCAATGTCGGAGTAAAAATATCTGCTGAGTATTTAACCGTGGCAATTTCGTCACAGGGCGCGCTGACAGATGGCGCTCGGATTTGCGTCGACCCACGGATGGCTTCCCAAGCGCCTAATATATTTGATCTCATCATCTTTGCTCCACTTTAACGATTTCCAAGTCGACGGGGCTGGCCCGCGAGAGGGCACACGCTAAAGTTTCAGCGATTCCGTTTGAAAGAATTGAAAACGTCGCTTCGCCAGTCAAAGCAACTGCGCACCGTCCCGCCTTTCCGAGGACAAGACGGTCTGAAAGGAACAGAGCACGCTCGAGCGGGCCATCCGAGAGACGCACTTGTTAGCCTTCTGACGCGACCGTGCTCACCACTGCTGCCGTCTTGGCTGACGTCCCGCGGCGGGCGCCCGTGACGGTTGAGATGTTGCGCGCTGAATCGAAACGAGCGAGATCAGAGCTTTGGTGTAGCTTGAGCCCTACCAAGTGACAGGACTAACATGGGATTCGGCGCCGACTCTGCGGCCGTCGAGGCTCTTTGTAGTTCTCAGACCAATCAATTGGGGAAGACTTGTGCTTCATCAAAGGAAGAACGAGCTTCATTTTGAATGATATCCGACAGTGAATAGCGGAGATTCCAGGTTGGTTCCTGGCAAACAATAAACTGCCAATCCAGGGCGCCTTACAGACTTTAATGGGCCTATGAGTGGTCTGAGGTCTGCGACATTGTTGTTATCGTGGGCTTTAGAAGTGAACTGGGACTCTTGAGTAGATGATCCCATTCTCAAGAGTGGAAAAAAAAAGCTCCTGCGAGCTGTGTCACCCATTCCCGGTGTTCAGTGGGTTATGAAATTGAACTTGCGGACTCGCCATCTGCAGAAAAGTGAACTCGATAGAAAACTCGGTGTTATTTCATGCTACTTATCCCCAATAATTCTGACTTCAACAGCAAAGAAAAGAGTGACTGCAAATGCATTCCATTAGATAGGGAAGTATTGAAACCAGTGAATGCGGGGAGAGAGCTGCAATCAATGCAGGGATGATTCCCCAAAGATAAATATCTGGGTGGGCCCGTATTGTCTCAGCTTGTCTTCCGGAACCGCGCGACGAAAATCATATCCAGTACAATGGCTGCGTATTTTTAAATGTGTTCAAAGCAGAGGTGGCTAGTGAACAAGATACCTCAGTTGTATCTTTTGGGATGACTTGTACTTGTCAGGGAAGATTTAATGAAACACAAGACTTTTTTTTTACTTTTACTTACTTTTGAGTCAAATTATACGAACGTAATCGTACTCCGGCTCTGGTTCTAAGCACGTCGGATCATGACACGGTCACTTAGCCAGATTGCTAAGTGGCAGTAAGAGAAAGTGATTCATCTAAATGCAGTTTGCACGAAAGGGTATTTTGAAGTTACGGCTCCTTTGCGTGCGCACACCCGCATTGTTCTTTCGTGGAATGAATGGAAAACATAGACACATTGACCTAGATACTACTGTACTCGCCAGCCTCTGATGACCAACAGCAAACCGAAAAACTCCACAGCAAGAAAATGGTGCAGCAGTTTCTTCCTTCATCACATAAATGATCAAGTTTGACTTTACACATTGTGTCTGAACGCTAAAGATTAACCGTAATCCCCACTGTATGCATTTCGCAAGGCATCGTCTACTTTTAGCAAAACCTGAAACTTCAGAGCAGGGGTGTCAAACTCTTTTTTTCCCTCGCGGGCCACATCGTTGCTTTGGTTTCCCTCAGAGGGCCGTCGTGACTGTGGAACAAAAATATTTAATCGTCTCATCATATTTACATCATCAATTTATGAACTAGTTTTGGAATCGGAACTCAAGGGTAATGTGTTTTTCAACTATACATGTTTGGTAACACAAAAATGCTTCTAATATCTCAACTTTATCATTTATGATATATGAGAATTTAAAATTTTGCTACAGATTTTTACAACAATCATGGAAATTGACACTCTCGATTTTGGCTTCGTGGGCCACATAAAATCATGTGGCGGACCAGATCTGGTCCCCGGGCCTTGAGTTTGATACCTGTGCTTTAGAGGGATAGTGTGTCAAAAAATGAACAACATCCGTTCAGAAGACGTTAATAGCAAATATTAATAGCTTTTAGTGTTCGTCTGTGTTGCCTTGTCAGCCACTGACCTAAATATTTATTCCTGCAATCCAGCTGTGACTTTTGTCACATGTGCACCGCATGAAGGTGGCCCGCAACTAATTTATTATCTCGGCCTAATTATTCTGTTGATGAACTGCTTTATTTTCGATTGGATCTGGTGATGATTTGCTCGACCGATTAGGCGTATTAGTTTAGTCCCATGTTTACAATTACTCAAACACACTGACAATCATGTGACGTTATGAAAAGAATTCAGATTCCTGATACGCAACAAGGGGACTGAACAAAAACAAAGTGATAATTTGATGAATTGGAAAGTAACGAATTAACCAATTTGTGCTTCATGATTAATTCATTGGAGCTCGTTCTGTTATGTGCGGCTCTGCCACTGGGGGGCGGTGGGATAAAGTTAAGGAGACACAAGTGAATGAGAATTTCACAACTACAGGGAGTCCTCGGTCTACGACTGAGATCCGTTCCTACGGTCGCGACTTCACTCGAATTTCGACTTAACTCGGATTCCAACACGAAAGTCAGAATTTAGATCAAAATACTTTGTATAAGAAACAAATACATTGAAATAAAAAGGATGATGTACTTAGCATTACTGCTGAGAGGTGGATGGAGAAGAAGGGGAGGCTGTGCTTAGCGATTGCGAAGGAACCTGGTCCTCAATCGTCTCCATCTCGACAAGTATCAAAGAACCTTGTTTTGCTATCACTGGATGCGACATGGGAACGGAACCCTTCACACAAAAATACGGGCTTTGTCTTTAATAATTGTCACCACGGTCAACCGACTGAAGCCTTGGGCTCCAGCTTTGTTTGTTAATCGATTTTCTTTTGGCTCCAGAAGCATTGCTAAAAGACACAGCTTTCTTCTTTGGAGCGATAATGTCTAAAAAGGAGGATGGAAAATGCAAAGATACAAACACGGAGAAGCGTTAGTCAGACAAAATGGCGGACGGGGGACGGCCTTTTAAAGTCGAAAGATCTTGGGTTGATGTTGTCTTAACCTGAGGACGCTCTGTATTGTAATTGATATTAACTACCTCGATAATATTGGTCTTTCTTTCCAGAGGATAAAGACTATTTGTCTCAGAGTATTGTCTGTCTGTATGTGTTCACCACCAATAAATACTATTTGTTACCTCTTCTGTGTTGTTTTCCATCGTGAGTTAGCAATAACCTAACTGACTGACAGGAAAGCTACGTGGGTGTTTTTAAATGTGTAATTCTTTTTGTTTTGTTTTTAATATGGCAATAATCTTCGACCGTGAATGGCATTAAAGACCTTGGAGCCTTTTCTGTGAAGAAGTGCTGCTTGTTGTGAAGTGACTGAGTTCACTGCCAACCTGCTCAAAAGCAAAGAAATAGACCGAACGACGACGACAATCTCGACAAACATAAGTTGGGCTACTGGTACCTTAAGGCGCCACCGTATTGTGGTCCTGAAGCTAACCGAGCGACTTGCGTCACAATCCCCGCAAACGTGTGCTCCACTAAGTCATTTGTCATATTCCGCGTAATCCGTCTCTGCTGAGCATTCACTTCAATCTTGTTTTTTTTTTTTTCTCATTTTAGCCGCTAACACATTGCATGGAAAAAAAAAAACATTCGATAACGTATATCTCAAAATGTGTGTAATCAGGAAGTGCTACAACGGAGGGAATAATAAACAGTACAATCGCAAGATTATTTATATATTTACAGGTTTTAGAGAGAAAAATTGCTTGGTGGCTGCTGAGCCTTTTGTGGTCAGAATGCAAAGATGGAAAAGGTTGCTGGCATAATTCCCAAGGGAGTGTGTTTGCTCACTGGAGGGAAACGCTCGAGGAAATTACCTGCGTGCAGGTGAAGAGGAAGGTGTCAAAACGGGATTTGTGTTTCACTCCCAAAGCTCCCAGAATTCAAAGCTGCTGGGCAAAAGATTTGACTTTTCCTTGTGGTTCTTCATTAACGGCTATGCAGATTTCCTTGTTGGGATCTCTTGCATGTCTCCACATTCCCATTCCACAACATCGGTGTGCATGTACTGTACGTGAAAGTTGTGTGAGGAGCTAATCCATCACGCTGAGCGCACCGATGCATCGGACGCATGGATCGCTGATCATTGAGCGATATGCATGTGGTGAGAGAAAGAGCGAGGGGGGTGGGGGATCAGATTATGGGTAGGGTTTTGAGACCTGTGCCAACTCTCCACAAACATAAACACACACCCATGCCTCATGTGCTCTGTGTGTAAATAGAGTTTTATCTCCCTGCAAATTCATTCCGGCACACCTGACTGCATTAGTAGGCGATTCAAGGCTCATTCCCTCCCACCGGAGATAATGAAGCCCTATTTCCAATTTAATTTCCGACGTATCTTTGCTTTTTTCTTTTTTCCCCCCACCGCGGAACGCAAGTCCTTTTTTTTTTGTCCAGCATCCAATTAACTAAGCGTACGTCCAAGCAAAAGGTGCAGAATAATGGTGCTCAACGGATAATTTGATTTTAATCAGAAAACACAAACACGGGGCTTGACGGGACGTCGTTTTTCATGCCGTTCAAGCCGAGCGGATCAGATTGTGATCGCAGTTCAGCAAAGCACGACGGTCCCTTGGCTCATTTAAAAGTAAGAATGATAATCGACTGGCGGATGGCACGGCAACCCGACATGGATTTGATGGGACTGATTTTGAAAAGTACATACAGTGTGCAACCTGAGCGAGAAAAAAAAAATGAGTCGACGTCAGAAAAACAACTTGCAAAAAGCGCCATCAATTTTCTGTTATTTACCCGAACGCTTATTAAAGTGTCAGCCTAAGGGTCGGCTTGCCTTCATAATGCTATGTTTTGCCCGTCTAATATGCGTTTTTAGCATTGACCTCGGCTCACAGTTGACAATTACACACAGCAATCACAGGTGCTCTTGTACCGTGGAGATTGATTGACGAATTCAGGACGGCAATTCCTAACCCTAACTAACCTGTGCTTTTCTTAAACAAAGAGATCAGTTCAACAGAGGACAATAATTCCATAGAAAGTCAACAAAGACTTCAATGTGCAAGCTGGAATTGGCTCGTAAGTGAGGATTGAAAGTCAAGTGGAATAAGGCAAGTGAAAGAGTGACGGAAGAACGGGGCGGGGGGGCTGTGTTTGATTTGAGGCCTTGCCGACGCCATCCGACATCAACAGCTGGCAGGATACCTTTTGTGAGCAGGGAAAAACCTTGAGGCCTGCTACGCTTGTTTTCCTACAGCCGGCACTTGAGCCGCAAACACAAATGGAACATATCCTGAGGAATGAATGACAAGTGCCCGAGGTCGTCAAATGTATTTGGATTACGTGATTACCTCACGGCTTTTTTTTTTTTTTCATGCCACCGGGCCGCAGACACGTGACAGCATCGTGTGCCAACACGATTGAGCAATTATTGTTTATGTGCTCCAACAGATGTTATAGACACTTGCCTAATCTGGTCTGATTGAGCGTTGAGTGTGTAGTTTAGCACACAGGGACCAGTTCTTTAAAAAGAGTAAACATGTGCTTGCTGAAAGCTGTTTATTGACATTCCCAGTTGATGTTTACAGCAAAAGTAACACAAAATAAAGATTACCGATCGTATATGCAAGTGCGTAGCGTCATCTTGGACAAGTCAGCTAATGGTAACACTCAATGCGAAACTTTATAAATGGGATAAAGTACAGCTTGTATAGCTTTTAAGTACAGCTAAAACTTGTATATTTCAAATTTAAACAAATGGTGTAGCGATATATACAAAATATGATAACTATACTCACAGAACTGTACTTTTTCTGTTCTAGGGAAGACAATATTTCATTAAAGCAACATTTTTATCAGTCTTTTATCAAGTATATGCAGGCTAGTCCATATCGGTCCACATTTAAATGTAAATACTTGGACTTGTACTGAGTCTGGAACAAAAAAAAACTTGCTGTTTATGTCCCAGCATGGTGGAGCGGAAGAGCCTCAAGCAGGAGCACACGTGTTGGGTTCAGAAGGCAGACATTCAACAAGGTGTCACGTTGATAAGCGCGGTTCCGGTCACACCGATAGCTTCCCAAACTCTGCCTGACCCGAGCAACAACTGGCATGAATCATCAGGAACCATCGAACCGAGTCAGACACGCAGAAGCCCCCCCACCCCACCAAGCTAGGGGTTGCATTGAGCAATTTTATCGACTAGGAATTTAAACAGGGATCTGCGGCCAAAAAAACTCTCATTGCTTCACATGAAAGGCTCGACGCTGCCGCGCCTGCTCATCGCGGCCTCCTCGGATCAGAAGTGAAGAAAATGAGCAGAAGAGTGAAGCGGTTATGAATGGGGTGGGGGGAGAAATGGAATTGTTGCTTATAGGTGGGATTAGGGAGGGAGAGAAGTTTCTAAATATGACTAAAAGCTGCATCCCTTGCTCACTTCCTTCAATTGTACTGAACTAGAGCACCAAATGCACGAGTCACCGAAAAGCGACAACTTCTGTGTAAAAACACACTCCTCGCGTTATTTCCATGCCCGAAACAAACTCCCTGATTACTGCCAATTAGCAGGTGGAAAAGCGATTTTCGGCAAAAGTAGGCTCGCATTTCCCGGGGATTTTAGCCGGCATCCATGGACGGCGACAAAAATCAGCCGACCCGCTGCTCTTTGATGAATAGGTGAGCTGTGTAGTAACAAACGGAAAGTTAGAAGCAGCATTCCAATTTATGGTGTGGTTTGACTCAAGGTTCTACAGCTTCAGTCCAACTAAAACCATAACTGGACGTCCCCGTGAGGATTGGAAATTTTACGGCCTTGAATCAAATGGGAAGTTTAACTTTAGGTCAGCTTCATCAGTAAAGGGAAAGGAATGATCGTGATAAGTTTGGAAAACTCCACAGAGGGAGAGAGGCCGGGAGGGTCAGGTTTCCTGACGAGGTGTTTGCGTGTTCCCTCGAATTACCGAGTTCAGAAAGCGGAGGTAAAACCCCTGATGTGCGATTGGCCCACCCGTCAACAGATGGCAGTGTTCTGTCTGAGATGCTGAACGGGGAACGGGGAACTGAGGGATCTGACCTCGGAGGACCGGCAACAGCCACACCTGCATCCTACCGACAATTTGCAGTCCTTAAGCCCGCGAGGCAAGTGTTAAGGAATTTTTCAGAAAGGAAAAGAAAAAACAAACAACATATGAAGGCTGCAGGGGAGACAACGGACTTATAAGAAAAGGATGAGCAGGAGACAAATGGGGGAGAAGTGAGGGGTGGGGGGGGGGCAACCACAGATTGTAGATGCCAGGGAAAAGGTCAGCTGCCTCCTCAGCACTTCTCTTCGATCAACTGTGTGGAAACGGTGGCCTGGATAAATCCGGCCCGGTATATATTTACTGGGATGTCGAGCATTTCATCGCCGGCTCAATAAATGGGGGCCGCAGAGGGGGCGGAGAGGCTCTTCTGGAAGACGGCGACGGCTCGGGAAAGCGGAGAACCCGGCGCAGCAGCGGTCCGCTGAAGCCGCGATCCAGAGGGAGTAGAAAATGAGAAAATGATATTTGCACACGCCAAGACTTATTAAGTTAGCTCGCGCAGGCTGAATGACACTGGGAATATGAAATGGTGTAGCCTTTTTATCCGTGTAGAGATGCAAGGGTACTTTTGAAGGACCCGAAACTTCTGCTGAGTTTACTTGAATAAAATATCATTTGCAGAAAGCACCAAAAAAAAAGGTGATATTTCTGCATATTCATGGTCCCAGTAAAAACGATTTGAACCAATTCTTGAGCAGATTTCATTCCGTCGCACTCAAAGTAACGGCGCCTCCTGCCCACTCACACCCGCACTGAAAAACTGCTAGTAAATTTTCTGGTTTAACCAGCAGTAACCGCAGAACAATCCCTCTCAGTATAAAACATGCGTGTAATGGGGTCTCCTCAATGGTCAGTTTACGGTGCCAAAAACCACAGCGCTTGCTGCAAAAAGTAAAGTACGTCTTCCACTAAAGCTTTCTTCGGCTGACTTTCCATTTTATTCTGCAAAAAGGTGAGAAAAGGACTGAAAGACAGATCAGTAGTGCTCGCGAATGCAAATTCATAGAGAATAACTTCAAAATGACGGCAAATTTGGGAAACATATGGTATGCGGAGGTCTGTAACTGACATTCATTTCATAATCAAAACTCATTTTTGATCTAATTGCTTCATTTTACGACATGGCAAGTGCGAGCGTGCCCATCTAAGGATATAAAACTGACGATCGTAACATTTCACTGGGGTTAGAGTGAATACTCACCCAAATACATTTCCGATCTAAATCCTAATTTTTCATGAAACTCTGTTTTGTTTTAATTTCCCGAGTGTGTATTCATTTCATTTTGTTGTGTTTCTCTTGGCTGCATCGTTTCCAGCAGCTACATGTTTTGTTTTGTTCTTGTATCCAATCAGATTTCAGTTTCCGTGCTGCCACGTCTAGTAATCACTGCTGTTGCGCTGGCGAATGGGACTTTAACTGTATTATAAACTGGGAATACTTCTTTGACCAACAAGATTGAAAACTTGTCCTCGGAGGGCAAAGTGTTGGCCCTCGATGACATCATCATTTTCCGTCTTTTGATTGGCTGCTCAGAAGCCCAGAGATCTACAATCTCCAGTTGGGCTCCTGTCTTAAGAGTTGACCTCAGATCTCCCCGCTCATGTCTCAATTTCAGCACGTCCAACAATGACTCATTCACATTCTTCCACAAAGAAGAAGAAAAGACACAGGGGTTAAAAGTAATCCCGAGGCGAACCTGTGACTCTTCCACCGATTGCCGCTGCGGTCGGATAATACCAAGGACGCAAGAGAGAGACGGATGACCGCTGACAGTCCGGACAAACCCCGCTGCGTGCGATTCTATTGGTTTTGCGGACATCCCTTCGCTTTGGGACAGCGGCGGAGAGGAGAGAGGAAATGTGCTGGTTTGCAGGGTTGCAATTTACACCGTGGTCTCCGTCCCAGATCTCGGGTTCATGACCCGCCTTCCCCAACAACCAACTTCTTGAGTCTCCTCTAATTTGACGGGCCCAGATTTTGGCCCTAATCTTGATCCGTGCTCTGGGGAAGTTTTCGTTTGCCGGTGTTATTTCGGCGGAACTAACAAAACGCATACTTAACTTGTCACTATTATGAAGCTTTAACAGCTCTCTTCCAAAAAAGTGACTGAAAATAGTGAAAAATGCAGTTTGATTAAGATTGCAGAGCTGCCCGGTAGGAGAAACACAGGGTATATAATTTATAGCCGCTCCATGACATTGGGAAAAACCTCAAATAGCATACCAATTAAGTTATTTTCTCTGGTTTTCGGAGGCCCCGTGATTATTTGGGATGGAGGTGGTGCAGGGAGGTCTGAGGCCGGGAGATGCTCCCCTTTGGTCCTCGTGACCGCCGCCATCTCGGGTTGCTGCATCGTCTTATTCCGAGACGCCGGTGTGTTTGTGTTACTGGGCTTGCGGGACTCGGGAGTTTGCTTGTGCGTCTTCTAATGAGTATGTGCACGGCGGCGAGACAGACGCACACCCCCCCCCCCCACCCTGTCCAAACACAAGTCACCGTTAATTAGGGATCCCGAGGGCTTCTCGGTGTCTTTGACGGCAGGTGATTGACGGCTACTGACGCCACACAGATGTGGGAGTGCGTGGGAGTGCGCGGGAGTGCGCGGGAGTGCGCGGACGCTAACTGGGTGCTTGTTTTTGGGGTTAATGCAGAGCAGAGGTTAAACAAGGCCAATGACGATCATTCCAATATTCAGCATTTCGTCACACACCACAATGGAGCCAAACCCGATTCAGATGATCAACACAGATGACGACTATTTGGAGTTACAAGAGATTCATGTATCTGCTTGTCTTCATTAGGGTTGCGGGTGAACTGGAGGCTATCCCAGGTCACTTCGGGGAAAGGGTGGGGTACACGCTGGGGGACCGCTGTGCGGTGTTCCTTCTATCCCAGGCCACATTTAGACAAAAAACCAATGACACTGTAATCGTCTTCAATGAACCTGACCTCTGAGTGTGGGTGGTACATACATAGTACTCAGAGAAAACCCATGCGAAATAAGAAAACCCAGAGCTGAGATTCAAACCTCTTGACTGTAAGCATGCTGATGACTTCGCAATTGGTTGTTACAAATTGAATGGAATAGTCGCTACTAACAATGCTAATTTGCAAAATCAGCATTTCCCAATTCACCTGGTGACAATTTTTTTCTATCGAATAAAATATTTGCCGAATAGGAGTGTTGACACCAGAAAAGCCGCCCCAAAAAGAAGATTTTGGTATCACTGAGTCAAAAATGGAGTGGAATGACTTCCTGTCTTGTATAATAAGCTCTCCTTCTCATGGAATGTCCATCTATCAAAAGCACTCATCGCAATTTTTTTCTTTAGTCCTGCTCACGTTCAAAATGACACCTGTCCATTTTCCTTTAAAAAAAAAAAAAAAAAAGAACGTTGCCAGAGGGGGATAGTGACAGACTGCAGCCTCACGTGATTCTTGGCCGCAACTATTTGCCAGCTGCCACTGCCAATCTGGCCCCTGTCGAGGGACCCACCTTAGGGGGGGGGAGTATAGTCACCTACTGGGAGTCACAGATGGGACGCCATTCACTTGGCTTCCTCCCTCGATTCATTGATTCACGGTGACCTTATGGCGATTTGTGGGCGGGGTGACACCAGACCTCATTCAGTCGAGACCACGCAGAAATGTTTTATTTACATGATGTTCCAGTTTGGTGCATCGGAAGATGTCACGGGCATGATGGATGTTGTTTATAACCTTATTTTTGGCACAAGGACGCTTCCGCCGAGTACGGTAGGTGCCCCCGTTCATATATAGCCGAGTCTAAATAAGATCAATCACCCCCCTGGAGATTGTGGAGATTGTGGCTGCTTTCAGGGACTCTATAGTGGTTGGTGGCTTGCAGAAAACGACTCTGAAAATATTATTGTAGTCTCTAACAACAATTTACAGCAAAACTGGGCAGTTATACTGAGCAGAACAAGAACTTGAAGCGGAATGAAAATAAATGGAAAAAGTGCTGACCAACCCCCGAACGGGTAACATCTCGTCGAATGGATTTGGATTCCATTTGCGCAGTGACTTAAACGCCACTTTACATTCTGTGTTTCTGTGTTCAATTATGAATAATGCATCAAAGGGAAATTCAAATTGAGGATGAGCAACATCGGGCTAAATTACCGACGCGACCACGAGGAGGGTGTGCTCGCGGAAGCGATGCTGTATCAAAATAGAACGCGAAATGTGGTTAGCTTTAGATTCAATTAGCCGTGGCGCACGTCAGTATCCTCCGCGGGGACCTCTGGGAATAAAAATTCAGGTGTTGTTTGATGAGAAAATGGCTTCATTTCTGCAGTGTCGGCTTTTCACTTTTTTGACGCTTCCTTTCATGTCCTGTGCTCTGATGGATAATCACTAGTTCAATTCTGGCCCCCTACCGGTGCTAGCCTGCTCTTAGCTGAACATCATAATGGAGCTATATTTAAATTCAGGTTTGCTGAAAAGAAAATCGGGGGGGGGGGGACTGAGTGGGAGACAGAGAATGAGAACTGACTGATGGTTTCACACTACATTTCCGCCAAGGAAGGGGGGGCGAAACTAAGTAAGTGGGAGGTGAGTTCAAGGGAGCTGAACCTCGGTCCCATCACTCCCCCCTGATTTATCCCGCCCTCCCTTCTGCGGGACTATTAAGGACGAGACAATATTTTCATTTGATATTGTTTCAACACTATGTGGTCTTATTTATGGCTCGTCAAGCGTACCTGCAGAAGCACTTTGCGCAGCCCCCCCCCCCCCCCCAAACTGAGGTGAAAAGCTCCATTGATGCTAAATTAGATGAAATATGGAGCTGTCAGAGAGGGTGACCCCCACTCAGGCTACAGGAGAATGTAATACTATTATGGTGTGTATGTTTCCTTGACGATGGCGTGTCAAGTCACAATAGAAGACTGACCATGACTTATCCAATAAAGCCGACGAGACTCTAAAAGTCTCGAGAGTTTCTTTGAGGTCTTGCAATAACCCTGTCAAAACTACCGACTCTCCTGGTCATGGGAAATTGGAAGGGAGGGAAGAAAAGAAAATGGCATATTCATCATGTCAACACTTTTTAAATGCCACAAGGAATTAAGCTAAGTGGCCGTCACGACGGCCCAAAATAGGGAACCAATTATAGTAGTGCCAGGGAAAGAAGAACCCTTTTCTTCTTATTTGATGTTTCTTTAAGTCCTTGCCTTCACTTTCCTGGTTGTATCACCTTAACACACGTGCCCTGTATTTTTCCACAACGAAAATGCCAAGGCGGCTCACCTTCATGCTGCCCACGGGGGGATCCGGCCAATGGCATTTTGTCAAAATGACAAGCCAGGAAAGCCATCATAAATCCCTTCTGACACAAGCAACCGGTCCCACGGGTTATCATTCAACAGAACGACATTGCAATTTAAAAAAATATATATATATATTTTGAACGTTGCCGAAAAGTTATTAGGCATTGCAGACGCCGTTTCTAAAGTCTTGGTTGTTATTTGGGATGTAGGACTACAAATGCAAATTAAACCCATGAATTTTGAACAGGGATCAGTCTATCCACTGGCAAAACACGCTTTCGCCTTCACAAGCATCATTGCTTATTAACCACACAGGAAGCATTGAGGGCCATTCACTCATTCACTGATTCAGGAATCAGAGTTTTCACCCCCAAAACAAACAAGGTACAATGGACAATAGGGGAAGATTATTTGCTGTATGATTAGTAATCAGTCAGAATGTTGTACTGGTGTGAAATCTGAACGAGCAAACAGTTCTAGAACTGCATTGCAACCGTGAAGCTCAGACTGCTAATGAAATATTTTTCCTGTTAAATGTGATTGCTATTGTAAATGACTCCATGTCACAGAGTCAAGGAAACTCCAGACAGGACATTATCCCCAGGTCATAAAGTTTTCCCGGCTAACCTTGAACCTCTCTAAAATGATGTCACGTAGAATCAGGCTAAGAGGTCCTAGAGACTCAGACTTCAGAGAAAGGGCAGGAAACAAAAGTCCTGAATTGCCAAAATTCAGAAGAAAGAAGGTGACGGTTCTGAATTTTGTACGGGGTGATCTCTTTGTTTCTCCTTTTAAAAAAAAATGTGTCATATGCTTTCCTGTCATTTATCTTGATCTCGGAAGGGATATTGTTTTCATTTGTACTTACTTTTCATTGTTTGATGACTGCACGAGTTGTCTGATGGTACCAATCTGCAAACTGAAAGAAACCACTGATCTGAAAACATTTTGCCTGCTGATTGGGATGAGGGGCAGCTCCAGAAAAAAAAATCTCTTGCATAGAATTCCATTCACAGACACACACAATCCCTCATTTGATGATCGGCATGTCGTACATTGGATGACTTTGTTTTTCTGGAAATAAAACTTCTGTTCCCTCCGCCTGAAAGATTGACATTGCTTGCTGCAGTTTTTGAAGTCATTTACAGGACATAAATTTGATGCAATCGCAATCTCACGTCCCAGCATCGGCACCAAGTAATGCAGTGAGCACTAGAATGCCGCTCATTAGCATAGCGTAAGAGTGGGCTGCGTGTTCATTGGTGCAACGTGCAAGATCAAATCCCCATTCCACTTGGCTCAGGTTTGGGTATTCCGCTCGAGGCATTCATATCGTTCCCTGGTGCCGTTCTCCACGTGACTTCCACAGAACAGCGTGATGACTCAGACGGGTGTATTTCCTGCCCACAGCTCCACCCTGTGCCTTGCATGTACCTTGCACCCTCCAACCGCCACCACCGCCACCAACTGCCTTCTACATGACTTCAATGAAAGACTAGTAAAAGTTCAG